>NC_135645.1:15986363-16295681 GCF_053574225.1 Canis aureus
CTGAATAAAAAATTCTATCTTTGCACTTTGCTGTTCTCTGTTTCCTTCTAAAATAACAAGTGCTGAGAACTTCCATCCGACACCCACTATGTGCAACTTCCTGTCCCAGACTAAGTCTAAGCAGAGGAGCAGACAGTGTGAGCGGGTCCTAGGTTCACCAACATTTGAACTCCCGCAGAAAAATTTTAATTGCTGCTTGCCGTATACATACAACCCCTGTTGTAGTACAAGTCTTTAAACCTTTCTTCAGAATCTTATGATCAGTCTTCATTTATCTTTTTAACTTTAAATACTCACTGAGTTCTTTGTGGCACATACCAGGCAAGACACTATTCATGGTTGGCATTGTCTCTGCACACAGACACTAGATCTAACAAATAAATCTATAAGTTGTCCAGCTTACATTTTCTTTAGTTAGGGTGAACTATTCCATCTTTCCCCATTAATTCATTCCCATTTCTTCATGTATAACTTTGAGATAATGTTTTCCTAGCCCATAGTCATTAAAGGATTATTGTTTTTAAGAGAGAGAGTGCACAAATAGGGCTGGGGGCAAAGGGAGAGAGAATCTCAAGCTGGCTCCATGTTCTAAGCACCTTGAGATCATGACCTGAACCCAAATCAAGAGTCGGACACTTAACCAACGGAGCCACCCAGATGCCCTAAAAATTTTTAGTGTTATTCTTAAAACATATTTGCTTATTAATATATTATTACTTATGTATGCTATAAAATCATCTATGCTTTTAAATATGTCTATGCTCTATAAGCAATAAGTACTGAGAATGGCGGCTGGTATATGACAAGCCCACGGTTAATATTCTCTGTTGTCCTGAGAGCTCCCCAGTCACTTACATATAAACTGTCTGTAGTGGTAACTAGAAGGACTAGTAATAGTAAATATAGAGAGTTGTGGTCCTAGTGGCCATTGAGAGGAAAAGTATGTGAAAATAAACAGTATTAGAAGAGTGTGTTCTCTAAAAAAAGAAAAAAGAAAAAAAGAAGAGCGTGTTCTCTAGAATGATGAGCTTGTGGGTCCTTCACATGGAATCCTAGTAGGAAGTGTGGTAAAATCCATGAATAATTTGCCTGTATTTATTCAGTTTAAGAGTATATGAGTGTTTATTTTTATTTACTTAAATTTAAGTAGACTATTTACTTAAATTTAAGTAGTAGTATTAGGTAGATGCATTGCATATCACCTATGGTCTTTTTTACTTTTATAATAACCTTGCCAGGGAGGTTTAGCATTTTCATTTTCCATGTGAGGGAACCAAAACTCAGAGTGTCATGCATGAGAAAGCACAGCCTTTATTTAGTGCAGGTAGCTCAGACCCTGTAGCTACTATACTTTGCTGACTAGTCAGAATCAAAAATTAATTTTGACTCACAATATTATCTTTTATTAAACATTAGCACAAATTGAGGATAACATTCTAAAGTTCCAAATTCCATTTAAAGTTCCATATAAGTTTCACCTCACGGTCAACAATAGTCAAACTCAGAATAGAAGCTTAATAAGTGGCTTTTGTGGTTATCATTGTTGCTAATTCACAGTGATAGTTGGAGATTCTTTATATCCAACGTGTTGATCTATTTGCACATTGTATTTATGCTAATTCATAATAGTTGGAGGTTCTTTACATCCAATGTGTTGATCTATTTGCACATTGTATTTATGCCCTGTGCTTGGTATGCTAACCATGCTTTAAGAATAAGCATCACAGACAGCATTTCTGTTTGTTTATTTTTTTAATATTGGAAGGAAGACCTTGGAGGAAGTGGAGAAGAAAAAAAAAAAACTCTAAGTGATGCTAAAAAGAAACCATGAAGAATTTTCATTCTGGGTCAGAAAATGTATGTAGGATATCTTGGAAAGATTTTTTTTCAAGGGGCTCAATAATAAAGCCACTAGCAATGACAAGACCCTCAAATGGTCAACTTTTAGAAAGTCAAGCCTTTGCATCTAACCCTGGAGCCAATAAAGACATAGAATCCAGCTTATTATGGGGCACAAGAAGTCTTATTAGATGAGGTACAGGTACTTTTATACCTTCTTTTTTATTACCTCTGAGAGAATTAGGGGTGGTAGCCCTGTCAAAAATATTCAAGAGAAATGGAGTTGAAGTTGTATAATTTTCTTATAATTAAACTTCTTTCATTCCCTGGTTAGAAGAATGGTTACATCTTTCTTGCTATCTAGGATGGCTAATTTTCCAGATGAACTTGGTAAAATTTTATGAAATATAGAGAAACCATAGAGTAACTCATATTCTTTGTGGTAAGGGCTTCTCCCACCACAGCATTATACAACACCACAACTCTACATGCACCTGTTAGGTCCCAAAGCATGTAGGCATCCCTTTATGTTCATCTATGTTAGTGAGACATGCCTAATATAGAAAATTCAACTCACCATACAATCCAATTAAATCAATATTAATTGGGTTATTAAGGCTATATATCAAGACTTCTGTAAAGAGAAAAATCAAATACCAGAAATAATCCACATTAAGGTGGGAAAGTAAAGTTTACAACAAAATTGTAGATTTTGATCCCTAAAAAGGTATAGGCTGATTGTAAAGGTAGTGACATATATTTGAAGGTTATTTTTCAGTGGTTGTCGTTAGCTTGCAAAATAAAATGGCAGCAATTCTAAGAGGCTTTATTCCTTGAGTTCGGCAAGCAACATGGTTATGCCTTCAAAACAAAGAGTGCATTTGTTCTGGCTCAAGTGTACTTAATTAGATAATAGGACTCACAGGCAATGCTGTGACTAAATAGGGAAACTGAAAAATCTGTACTATTGAATCTCAGATGAAGCTCCCCAGGCAGAGAGATAATTTGAAATAAGTTGACTCCAATTTAGAATCAATCAACAAAAACACATTGAATGCCTATTACATGATTAGAGTAAATTGTCTGAATGGGATATTTCTGAGTGTCCTAGGCCACTAACTTTATTTTTTATTAAGTTTTTAATTTTAATTCCAATACAATCAACATACACTGTAATATTAGTTTCAGGGATACAATACAGTGATTCAACAATTCCATACATTACTCGGTGCTCATCATGATAAGTGTATTCTTTCATCCCCATCACCTATTTAACCCATTCTCCACCCACCTCCCTTCTGATAACCATTTGTTTTTGTTTTTTTTTTTTTCTACTTAAGAGTCTGTTTCTTGGTTTCTCTCTTTTTTCTCATTTTCCTTTGCTTATTTGTTTTGTTTCTTAAGTTTTGCATATAAGTGAAATCACATGGTATTTATCTTTCTCTGACTGAATTTCATTTAGCACTGTGCTCACTAGATTCACCCATGTTGTTGCAAGTGGCAAGATTTCATTCCTTTTTATGGCTGAATTCCATTGTGTATATATACCATATCTTCTTTACCCATTCATCTATCATTGGACACTTGGGCTGCTTTCCTAATTTGACTATTGTAAATAATGCTGCAATAAACATAGGGGTGTATTATCTTGCACATAATTAGTATTTTTATATTTTGGGGTTAAGTACCCAATAGTGTGCTTATAGATTGTAGGATAGTTCTATTAACTTTTTGAGGAATCTCCATATTGTTTTCCATAGGGCTGCATGAGGCTTCCTTTTTCTCCATCATTCTGCACCATTCTTCACCAATACTTGTTTCTTGTGTTTTCCAACTTAGTCATTCTGACAGGTATGAGGTGATATCTCATTGTAGTTTTGATCTGCATTTCTTTGATGATGAGTGATGTTGAACATCTTTTCAAGTGTCTGTTGGCCATCTGTATGTCTTCTTTGGGAGAAATGTCTGTTCATGTCCTTGCCCATTTCTTAATCAGATAATTTGTTTTGGAATTGTTGATTTGTATCAGTTCTTTGTATATTTTGGACACTAACTCTTTATCAGGTATCTGTCATTTGCAAATATCTTCTCCTATTCAACAGATTCCTTTTGGTCTTGTTTCCTTTGCTGTGGATAAGCTTTTCATTTTGGTGTAAAATGTGAAACAAGCAGACAGGAAAGACAGTCCTTACACTTAATTGATATTCTAATGTAAGAAGACCATTACTCCCTATCTTCAGAGTTTCAATTGCTATAATCAAATTCCATAACCTAGATATCAGAACTTATTTCTGTATCTTTAAATTCAACCTAAGACTTATAAATAAGACAGCATTTATTGAAAATGATTGGAAAGAGAGCTACCTATTATAATACAGTAAACACATGTGCAACTGTAATTCAATTGTATAATTTAGTCTCATATGCATATAAATACTGAAACATCATCCCTGATTATTTATTCTTTTGTCCAATAAACATCTACTGGGAATTTTTCATGTACCAGGTATTGTTCTGAGTTAGTGACGCAGTAAACAAGACAGTAAAAATATCTTTGCCCTGTCAAACTTAGATCTTATAGGACTCTAGTTAATAAACAAAAGTAAAGAGATTGTGTAGTATGTTAGATGACATATGTATATCATGATAGTGACATTTACGTGGAGTGGCAGAAGGAAGTAGGCATTTTCAGGCTGGGATGTGTGTATCACCGTCACTTGAGTTTTGGTCAGTGCTGGGAAGAGGGACAGGATTGCTATGGTTAACTGCCTTTAGGGGATATAGTTGAGATACTTTAGAATAACTGGTTAAGTAGGTAAATACGTTTACTAATTCTACACATTTACACCTGAATCCTTGTAGAATAACATAGTGAAGAAGACTATAGATTTTGAACTCAAGATGACAATGGTTTGAAACTTGCCTTCACAATTTTATAACTGTATGACTTTGTCTAGTTATTTAATCTCTCTAAGCCTTTGTTTCCAAATCTATAAAATGGAGCTTAGTGCTTCTTCCTTAGAAAAGTAATATTGACGTAAGAATTAATGCATGTAAAATGTTTAGCATCATGATAGATACTTAAAAAAATACTAGGTGAATATCATCATTCTGTATCCAAATACTCAAGGAACTTCAAAAATGGAAACTATCTTAAAGATCACCTTACTTGGCCAAACCTTTTATCAAGGGATAAAACTGAGGGACAGATAAATGAAATGAATTGTCCAGGACCACAATTACCAATTATTTCTACCAATTACCAAACTCCTAAACAATATGGCCATTCTTGGACATACATTGACATATCCAAAATATCCAAAAGTATCATGTGCATATAAATATATACTGATTGCTTCTCTCTGTTAAAGGAAAAGAGTAAGGAAAGTAAGAACAGAATAAGGAAACATCTAATCTCCAAGTAGTTACTCCAAGCTCAATTCCTACTCCATGTTTTAGTTTTTGCCAGGTTGTGGACTTAGACTTATTTTGTGGTCACCTCATCTGCTGAAAAGATATGTTGTATTAGAATTTGATTGAAATGGGGATATAAATATGCCTTTAATATCTGAGGTCATAAATGTATCACATTTTAAAAATAAATTACTTTTAGCAGTTTGAAGTGTTGATTTAATGTACTTACAACATATTTCCTTCAATGATATAGTATATTAGTCAACCATTCCTATGTCCATCAAATATAACAACTTAACAGAAGAATGCTAATTCTGATCTTCATTTACAACTTTACAATTCTCTCCAGTCAGAGGAACTGGAGTCAGAGTGGGGTGATTGGCAGGGGAAACATGCAACGGAGTGGAAGAGGAGAAACTGAAAGAAGTGAAAATTCAAGGATTTTCAGGTATTCTAGTGCTATAGATAATTTTGAGAAATGGTGACATTGATCCTCAACTCACTAGAAGGAATGATGAATTGTGGTTATTGTGACATTTTCTCCTCATTGATTCTAAACAAGGACACTTTGGCGATTCCTGATTTTTGTGGCTTTCCTGGATTACTTAAGACTTTCAGTTCTAAAATTGAGATGGAAGAGTGACAGCAGGTATTCTTATCTTTTCCTTGCCTTAATGATTATGCCTCTAAATTTTCACCATTAAATTTGGTGTTTTCTATTGGTTGTTTTTTTTTTTTTTCAGTAAAACAACAGAAATTATCTCTCAGTTTGGAAATCATAAATCCAAAATCAAAGGGTGCCAAGGCCATGCGTCCTCCAAAGACAAAGGAAGATCCTATTCTCCTTGCTTCTTCCAGCTCCTAGTGGCTCCAGACAATCTTTGGCTTGTGGCAGCACTGTTCTGACCTCTGGCTCCTGGTCTCATTGCCTCCTCCTCTTCTATCAAACCTCTTCTACATACCTCTTCTCAGGACATTCTTACCCTTATAATCTCTTATAAATCATTGGATTTAGCACCCACTGGCTAATCTTTATCTCAAAATCCTTAATTATATCTGCAAAGACCTTTTCTCCAATTAAGGTAGTATTCATTGGTTCCCAGGAAATAGGCTATAGACACTTCTTTTGGGGAGCCAAATTTTGCTTCAATTATTGGAGAGGGAGATTTAATGAATGTAACTACAGGAGTTACATTCTTTTCCTTGCCTAAGAGGCACTAGAGCAAAAGTGCTGCAAACATCAATTTCAGAGTCAGATCGACCTAGTTGTTTTTGTTTTCTGGTTCTTTGTTTCTTGTCTGGCAAACAACCCTCAGAAATATTTAATGAGCACTTACTATATACCTGGTACAATTAATTCCAAGGGTTTTATCCTTCTTAACTACCTACTGGGTAGATCTTACTATCCTACTTTTCAGATGGGCAAATTGTAGTAAGTCCCTCACTACAGTTGCTCAGCTGTGAGGTAGTGAAGCCAGGACTCACAAATGTGTAATTTAGCCTTAGATACCTTAACTTTTCCTTGCCACTTTAGTCTCAGATGGACCTGGGTTTGAATGATAACATCTGTCACCTTATAGCTACGTGGCATTAGGAAAATAACGTACACTTCCTGGATCTTGGGCACTTTATCTATAAAACGCAAATGATAATTTTGATCTCACAGAATTGTAAAACTTAAATGGATAACATGATGTTCTTGGTGCCATGTTTGGAAAACAAAAGTGGTCAGTAAAACACATTGATGGTAGTAATATAGTACTTTTTTTAAGTATTATTATAGTACTTAAACATGATAGTATTAATACTTGAATTTTTGCCAAACTATTCAAAATAGTTTAGTAAGTATTTGTGTATATGCTACTAAGAGGACATAATTATTTGCATTCTTCCACACTTATTCTTTTAAAAATTTGTGTGTATTTTTATTGTGCTAAAATATATATAATGTAAAATTTACATTTTTAACCATTTTCAAGTCTACAGTTCAGTTAAGTGCATTGTTATTCAACCCTATACATTTTAATAGGTATTTTCTATTATCTTCTATTTCTGACTTTGCTTTATTTTTCAAAAATCAAAAATTTATGTTTTATCAAATGACTTCTCCATCTACTGACATGGCAAAACAATTTTTCTTTTATATTCTGTTAAATCAACATATTTTTATTTTATTATCTTATTTTTATTTTTTAAGACATTTATTTACCTGAGAGAGGGGAGGATGAGAGAGAGAGAGAGAAAGAGAGAGAGAGAGGGAATGCAGGGAAGGGGGGCATAGGAGCAGAAGGAGAGGGAGAGACAAATTTTAGCAGGCTTCTGCTCAGCATGGAGCCACTGAGGTGGGGCTTGATCTCACACTCTGAGATCATGACCTGAGCCAAAACCAAGAGTCTGATGCAAAACTGACCATACCACCCCGGCACCCCAAATCAACATACTTTTAATTATATTTTTTAATTTAAATGACCTTGCATATTGGAGCTCAATATGTTCATGGAGAAATTTATCCAGCATAAAATGTACTGAGTTCCTAACAGAGAATGAATTTAGACCAAAAGTGTAGATTAAAAGAAGCTAATTTTAACAGCACATATGAAAAGAAAAAAGAAAAATGTAAACTACAACTCCAAGTCATTTGAAAATTTCTTGTGTAAACATACTGTTTTGTTAATTTCAACAAAGAGTGTCAATGCATATTATTTCTTACAAGTTTTGTTGTTCTCAAAAGAATCCCTCTCTAATTACAATTCATCCTACAAATATTTTATTGTCAAGACTTAATAAAAACAAATCCTTTCACTTACTTTTTAAAATCATTATTATCCCTAAATATATATCATCTTACTCACTAGCTCAAAGTATTTCTACAGAAGCCAAGAAAGTTCCAGATGTTGGTTTTTCTATCTTGGTTGATATTCTGGGTCTTTCTCATACTGCTAATATGAATATATGTACAAGACAATACTAAGTTATCATAGCTGGGGAATATCAGACTAATCATCTCATGGCACATAAAAGCAAAGCAAGATTTCTTTTAGTTAAATTTCTCCTACAAATGTACAACTATAATTTATTCTAAGGGAGAGAGCCATTCAAGTATGAGCCTGACCTATTATACTCTCAGCAAGAATAGAGAAAATTTAGTCTGAGAGTCTTAGGTGGCTAGTGGGCGCCATGCAAAATAGACTCTCAATCATTACAAATTCATAGAAAATTTAAAATACTAATTAGAGCTTCCAAGAATATTTGAGAAAGAAAAAAATAACCCTATTGGTGGGTGCAGACAAGGGCCAATTTGTCCTCCTTTCTTTAAGGAAGGTTAAACTGCTACAGAGCTATTTGACTTGAACAACATAAAAATAATTTTGGTCTGAGAAAGTGGATGTCTGTAGCTGATTTTCAGTCAAATCATATCCTCTTGAAATACTGTGGTTGAAATGAAAATGTTTATAGGCTATTTACCAGTTAGGCCCTGGTGAGTGCTGGGAAAACAAATATAATCCAGTTTGCTAACATGATGAAGTTATCATAATTAAACAGTTGGTAAAGAAACAAATCTATTAGGAGATTACCTCCAGCCCCTCCATGAAATCTGATGGTCATATAAATAGGTATCATAGGGTTTTGCCGCTGTGTACACTGAGAGAACCCAGCCAGAGAAGTCACTACTGTAATTCTGGCCAGATTTTTTTAACAAGCAGATTTTTTAAAAATCCATTCCTGGAACCTCTCAACTTGCTGCTTTATGGAATCCTTGTTCTGTGATATTTTCCCATTTAAATCTAATCTAGGGGCAGACTGGGTGGCTCAGTGGTTTAGCGCCACCTTCAGCCCGGGGCTGGTCCTGGAGACCCCGGATAGAGTCCCAAATCAGGCTCCCTGCTTCTCCCTCTGCCTGAGTCTCTGCCCCCGCCCCCCTCTGTGTGTCTCTCATGAATAAATAAATAAAATCTTAAAAAAAAAAAATCTAATCTAGGGGACAAGCTTATGTGTTATTGCCCTATTTCAAGCCAACACTTGTTTTAACTCTTTGCTACCTTTTTAAAGGTACCTAATTGAGGCCTATGTTATAAGGCAAGATACCCCAAGAAAGGAGTAAGCAGTCCTGAATCAATTTACATGGTTTCTGGATTTCCAAGTTGATAGATTGGATTCTGAAATCTGCTACAGATAAGGACATTGCAGCAGCCAAGACATATTCCTTTTCCTATGGTGGCACAATCCTACCAAAAAAGATTCAGAGGAAAATGAAGTGTGGTCATCCCTTAGTCACAAATGCCATGCTGAATTCAAGGTATAGCCAAGATAAAGAATTGCCTTATAAAAAGTGAGATGGATACAGTCTTAGAATTCTGTGTTTTGCATTAATCTCCTTTTGATATTTTCATTTTTTAACATTAAAAGAATTTTAGAATTAAAAAAGAGTAGCCAAATTATGGGAAGAGCCCAAATGTCCATGGACTGATGAATGGATAAGGATGTGGTATATACATAGGATGGAATATTACTCAGTCATAAGAAAGAATGAATATTACCATTTGCAGTGTTGTGGATGGAACTAGAGAGTATTATGCTGAGTGAAATAAGTCAGGCAGAGAAAGGCAAATACCATAGGATTTCACTCATATGTGGGATTTAAGAAACAAAACAAGCAATCATTGGGGGGGTGAGGAAGAGAAGAAAACCAAGAAACAGACTTAACTACAGAGAATAAACTGATGGTTGCCAGAAGGGAGGTTGATGGGGGATGGATGAACTAAGTGATTAGGATTAAGAAGTGCACTTTTTGTGATGAGCACTGGGTGATATATGGATGTGTTGAATCAAATGTAAGATTATATATATTAATGATAAGATTATATAAAATAAAAAGATATTTATGTTACACTCAACTTTTTTTCACTTAATAATGCACTATAAACATTTAAAAGTTCCACTTTGGGGAACCCTGGGTGGCGCAGCAGTTTAGCGCCTGCCTTTGGCCCAGGACGCCATCCTGGAGACCCAGGATCGAATCCCACGTCGGGCTCCCGGTGCATGGAGCCTGCTTCTCCCTCTGCCTATGTCTCTCTGCCTCTCTCTCTCTCTGTGTGGGACTATCATAAATAAATAAATTTAAAAAAAATTTAAAAAAATAAAAAATTAAAAAAAATAAAAGTTCCACTTTGTATGATTGATTCTTAATATATCTGGAATTGAGCTTTGTTTATAGCATGAGGTAGGGAATCAATGATAGTTCTTCCATTTAAGTAATCAATTGTTCTAGCTTCCTTTACTGGATAACCTATCATTTCTTTTACCATTTGCAGCAGCCACTCTGTCACCTATTAAGTTTCCATGGATATGTGAACTTATTTGTATGCTATTATTTTATAATTGACATTTTAAAGAAATTTGATTAACAATAAAAGACTATAAATATGAAAAAAAATAATGCACTGTAAAATTCTTCCCATGCAGTTCATGCTATTTGGGTCTCCACAGAACCAACTAATCCAATATTGTTAACAATATAACTACTCCAATGGGCATTACACCTACACTTAAACATTGTTCTTAAATAATCTATACTAACCCATCACCTATTGCTGGAGTTGTTAGAGGCTTTTTTCTCTCATATTATTAATTAATATTGCAATGATAACTGTAACAAAATCTTCGTGCATATTCAGTGCTTTTTCCTTGTACTACCCCTAATAGTACAGTTATGGTGTTGAGGGAGTACTCATTTAAGGCTTTTGATGTGCAGTGGTAAACTGTCCTTTGGAGGTGACTAACTGCTACATTCACAACTTAGTTTGAATAATGTGACTGAGATGGGTAACTGTCCTCCAGAATCCTTTTGCCTCACTGTTTTCCTTCAGTGATAGAACCTCCTCTGTCAAATTTTAGCTAGGTCTTGGCCACTCAGGTAGGAATTATAATTCCCCACCCTTCCCTGGAATCGGATGTGATAATAATTTAATTCCAGCAAATGACATGTACACCAAGTGATGTGTGTAATTTTGGGGCCATGTCCCTAAAAATAAGCTACTTGCCTTCTGCTCTCTTACCCTTCCCCGGGCTGAACTCAGTTATGCAGTCAGCTCAGACCAGGTAAAACTAAGTTTGGTGGAACCATGAGAGGGAAGCCTTCCACATCTCAGGACTGGGTCATGAAACAGAACTGCCCTCCATCTCAGATGCTCCTAAGAGAGTGAAATATCTTGGTGTAAATCACTGTAAAACCAGCCAAACTAATACTTTAAATACTACTACTACCTTAGCAGATGGACAAACCTGGAAATTTGTAGGTTCGCAGATTGGAAGTAAGATGGGGAAAAATAATGATCCACCTCTGAAAACTGCTTAATTGCCTGAAACCACATATTTGTGCCATCTGCTTTGTAGCTGTCCTCCAGCAGGACGTGCTTTATGCTTGTGGTTGTAGATCTTTTAAAATGAAGATTTACAGAATATCTGCCCTGTGCCTGAGGTTGAGGGAGATTTCTATTCTAGCCCCAGAGTTTCTCTTCAATATCTCAATTATCATCTTTGTCTGATAAAGTTTTAGATCTAAACTGGAATTACTCTGGCTACATGTTATTTCCTTTGTTTCACATTCCCACTCCTGGTACTTATCAATGAGATCGTCCGTGAAATAAAGGAAATGAGAAGAGAAAGGTCACTCGCTATCCCCAGTGGTTCCCAAGGAGCCCTCCACTCTGATTTCAGCTTGCTTGTCAAAAAGAGCACTGGAAGGAGGTTCCTATATAGTGACTGATTTTATAGGATACAATTGTCATAATGGGTTACACTTAAAATATCCAGGCAACATGAAATAGGAGAGAGGTGAATTGAAAAGGAAAAGCAGAAATTTAAAAATTTAGTGGAAGAAGGGCTCAGTATTAGGATTTTTACAAGTGGTGTCAGAGTGCAGATGTGATGCAGGCCCATACACAACAGCATTTACTCTTTGTGGGAAGATAAACACTGGGTTATTTGGAGCTAGATGGGAGTCACTATACACTTTTTAAAAAGACATATAAAACAAGTAGTCTAGATTCAAGACAATTATTTGAAAGCACTTAAAATTATTAGAAACAACAATGTGAAGGAGAGGGATTTGTTTGTTGAAAATCTTGCACAATCAATATTAGAGTTATTGTTTTCAGGAAAGGAGAAATTCTAGTACTTACACACCAATATGATAGACTATTTGCAAAGATGGCTGGAACAGTTTCTTTCCTCTTTATTAAATGCTGTTTTTCAATAGAGCTTTGCAAGTTCTCTCATAAAGAGATGGAATCTATTTCCCCTCTCTTTGAGGTGGCCTAGCCTTGTCACTTGCTTTGACCAGTAGAGTGATAGGGTAACATGGTGTGGCTTCTAAACCCAGAACTCAAGAGGATGTCTAGGGTCTGTTCTTCCCCTCTTACAAATATATATATATGAAAGCTTCAGATGGACTGCTGGGGATGCCATCTGGAGAAAACTTAAATGCTGTTGCCAATAGCCCTAGACAGTTGCCAATAATGTCATTGAAGCCCTCCAGGGCCGAGCAGCTGACCTGCCAACTGACCAACACAAATGAGTCCAGCTGATGCCATGAGGAGCAGAGATGAACCATCCTGGCAAAGCCCTGCCTATGCTGCCAATTCCCAGTATTGTGAACAAATAAACGACTATTTCAAACCACTAAGCCCTGGGGTGGTAAAACATTTAGAAATAAATAATAATACAGTTGATAACTTAAAATTAATTTATGATTCTTCTTCTCATGCTTCTTACCAAACAATTCAATTGAGATAAGAGTATTAATTTACTGAGTGGAGGTGTTTCACTGTCATTTAGAAAAAAAAGATCCTAGCTTGCTGAATATTTTCACCACCAGTGAAATACACTGTCGCTGCAGAGGCTCCCCACTTCCTTGTAGCACAATTTATAAGCTCTGATTTCAGTTTCTGAAAGGTCTTTGCATGAGTGACACTGTATAAAAGGCACATCTATTGTTCACAAAGATATTTTTTAATAAATGGGAGCATATGTGTACTTAGGATGGAAAATTTAACCCTGCAGGTAAATGAAGTGTGATGTACTTATGTTTTAAAATGTAGTTGAGTTTCTCTGAAGATAACTGAAGCTTGCTTTGATCTACTGACTGATTAAACTTTTTGTTTGATATGGCATAGTGATCTTTTGGATCTGAAATTGTTTTGGTCTGGCTTTTGGATGCATTGATATTTTCTCAAGATGATTTATGATACTTACTAAGAGATTCATTTGTAATATCAAAGCTTAAATTAGAGTCAATTTGGCAGTTTTTCAATTCAAAACTTGGTATATACAATGGAAAACTTTTTAAGGGTAGAAAATTATTAAACAAAAATAGCATCTAGTGGTCCACACTATATTTTTAAGACAAGTGGAAAAATTTCTCTCTAAAACAGGTTCATAAAATAACCTAGCAGACAATGCTGTTTATAGAAATAAACATCAATGTTCTTCAGTGTCGTAGCTCCTTAAAATAATATAGTAATATTCCCATGTTTACCTCTCCATAGGAATGTGAGTGATAACGAATCAGGTGATTTTGTATGGGTAAACTGAAGTAAGGGTCATAATAATTAATTTTTTAAATGATTATTTCATTTGTGTTCATATATATTCTATTGTTTGGAATAAAAGAAAAATGTGAAGTAATGCTCATCACTTTCTGAACTAATTGTGTTTGATTACAGTTATTTGTAAAGTGAATATCTATAGTTTCCCATTTATTCTCAAAATATCCAGGCTAGATTTCATTTGAATCATAATTTAAGTCATTCATTAAAAATAACTTCAAATGACTAATCAGAACATCTCTATTTTACATTAAATTTCTATGTATTTTTTATATAGACTTTTAAAAATTTTTTATTTTGGCAAAATTTTATTTTTTAAAAGATTGATTGATTGATTGATTGATTTATAAGAGACACACAGAGAGAGAGGCAGAGGGAGAAACAGGCTCCTTGCAGGGAACCCGACCTATGTATGACTCGATCCTGGGTCTCCAGGATCACACCCTGGGCTGAAGGCGGTGTTAAACCACTGAGCCACCTGGGCTGCCCTATTTTGGAAAAATTTTAGACTTATAGAACAATTGCAAAAATAGTACAAATACTTCTTTCTTGTATAACCTTCTCCAAATTTCACCTATTATTACTATTTTACCTATATTTTTTATCCATCTCTATTTAAATATAATAAGTAGGTAGAGAATATTTTCCTGAGCTATTTCAAAGTAAGTTGCAGGTATAAATAGTGTGATCCTTCTCCCCATAAATACTTCAATGTATATTTTCCATAAAGGGGGCAATCCTTTCCATAATCATAATAGTTAATTAAATTATGGCAATGATGTCTTTTGGCATACTCTTAATTCATTTTTTTCAAGTAGTATATCTCGTATTTTACGAGTACTTGTCTCTCATTCTAAATGCAGACTTCATATAGACCTTAGAGTTCATCAAGGCATAAACTATTCCATTTGAAGCAATTATTTTAGCACCTTAAGGATTAATTTACAGCTTCATCAAAAAATTAAGTAATAAAAATAAATTAATTACTTTATTTACAAAATTAATTCATTATATGGCACAAATTTATTGAAGACCTGCTCTGTTTGAGTCACCTTGTAAGTATTTTACATATTTTACTATTTATTCAGCATAATACATAATATTTAACTAGTGCTTACCAGGTTTTAAGCACTGTGTGCAGCACATTACAAGGATGATCAAATCCAATAATAAAATGGCATATACTTATGAACCTTTTCCTATGTTTCAGGTACAGGAGTAAGTGCTTTACAATATAACTTTAATTGAATCCTTGCAACATTATGATGTGGATACTATTATTATTCCTATTTTACAGATGAGGAAGCTCAGGCCACAAAGAAATTAAGTCTTCAAGGGCAATTACTATATCGATTTGAAGGATGGGAAACCCTGAAACTTGAATAAGAAATATTTACTTGTATTAGTTGCCTAGAACAGTTTGACAAATTACCACGTACTGAGTGACTTAAAGCAGCTACCATACTCTCACCCAATTTTGGAAGTTAGATGTCTGAAATCAAGGTGTCTCTTGAAATCAAGCAGGTGCATGATGCTTTTGAAAGTTCTAGGGGAGAATCTATTTCATGACTTTCTCTTAGCTTTTGGTGTTGCTGGTAATCCTTGGTGTATATCTATTTGTGTCTGGTTTTATAAGGACTATAGGGAAATTGGATTGGGGTGGGGATTAGGGTGGTCCCTAATGACCTCATCTTAACTGAATTACATCTGCAAAGACTCATTCCAAATAAGGTCACAATCAGAGGTGCCAGAAGTTAGGACTTTGAACACCTTTCTTGAGGACACATTTCAACCCATAGCATTGCTCAAGGCCATTCAGCTCATTCATGAGGCTTCAAGGCTTTGAACACAAGCATTATCTGACTCCAAAGCCCATCTTTCTCACCATCCTGATCCATGCAGCATATGACATTTCAGTCACCTTCAGTTCTATCAGTTAGCTAAATTATTAATGACCATGGCAGTCTTCAAAACAAATGAATCTAATGTTTTAAAAATAGTAAATACACAATTTGGATATTGATTGAAAAATGCACACAGATAATGGCTTTAAAAAGGGAATATCTGATTTTAGTTCTTTTGACCTATGAATATAAGATTTAGTTTTTAAACCAATACGCTTTTATACATAAAAACTCATTTGTTTATGTGGCTACCAAGACAAACATCTTATTCATTTTTATAAAAATATTTTATTTATTTATTTTAGAGGGAGAGAGAGCAAGTGGTGGTGGGGAGCACAGGGAGGAGAGGAGCTGAGGGAAAAGGATAAGCAGACTGTTGATGGGGGGGTGGTGCAGGGCACGACCCTGAGATCATGACCACAGGAGAAATCAATAGTCTGATGCTTAATCAAATAAGCCACTCAGATACCCCACAAGCATCTCATTCTTAAAGAAAATTTGTACAAAAAAAACTTTGTCTCTACTCATTAAAATCATTTTCATGATGTTTAGTTCTTAAAAGGCTATGCTTTTATTTATATAGGGTCTGTACTTTTAAATTATATTAAAAACTATATTTTTACTAACTTTAATATTCTTTATCTTTATATAAATGTAAAGATTTTTTTACTGTATCTTTCCACGCATCTTACAACTAGTCATTATTACCATATAGAAAAAAAAACCTTAATTATTTATTTTGTACTTATGTATCTGACTATACCTAGTAATTAGATCTAATAATTTGACTCAAAATTCATATTGCTCTAAAACACAAAAAGGTTCGTGTTACTTACTTAATCAGTTTCCTTAATTTGAGGTATTAAGTCTATTTTTATAGGTCTGTTAGAAATCTCTGCAGTATGGAAGAAAGGTGTAACCTTAACCAAATAGTCCAATCTACAGCAGTTACCTTTTGTCAGATTAACTGCATACAGTACTGACATCAATGTCTGCATGACCTTTCGCCTTGCAAGAGCATCCTAACTGGTTTCTGGTATGTCTTCTTCCAATGTAATATATTCTACATACCAACAGCAAAATAATCCTGGTAAAGCTCAAATGCGGTCAAGTCACTCCCTTTCTCAGCATCATTCTGTAGTTTGCCATTGCCTTTCGAAATACTGTTAGGAATTACTTTGAACAATAACAATAATTAACAAATCAGCCAAAACCATACAAAATAGTATTTAGTAGCAAGAAGCTGACAAGAAGAACGTTTTGAACAATATGGACACAGGGTAAATTGACGACAGTACCGAAAATTAGAGGCACTAGTTCAACTGTGAATATTTAATAATTTATGTTACTAATTTTATTTTTATTAGTTAGAATTTTGCATCTTTGAACAGATTGGTCTATAATTCTCTTTTCTTGCAGTGGGCCAATTTTCCTTTTTAAGTTTATATCAGCTTAGATGGATAGATGGATAAATGGATTGATAGAAAAAAATATATTTCTATCTAAAGATAGAAAAAAATAGATTTCTTGTTAGACATCTTGTTAGACATTTATTAATTTTTTAAAATTTTCCAAAGAACCAAATTTTATTTTTATTGTTTGCTTCTATTTCCTATTTCTTATGCTTATACTATCCTCTAGACTTCTTATTTCAGTTTTTATGATACTATTGGACTATTGGAAATAATGTTAGTTCTTCTGATAAAACCAATATTTAAGTATCATCATTATTAAAAAGATTTTACAGGCACAAATTTCATGCCCATCACTTTTATCTGTGTGACCTTTGGGCAACTTTCTTAAACTCTTGAGTCTAAAACTCCTCACCTTAAGATGGATAACTCTAGTACCTACTTTATAGAGTGGCTATGATAAAAAAAATTAAAAAGTGCTTAGCACAATGCTGACACTCACTGATGAAGGTCTGTCATAGGTGAGGAGGAGAAAGAAGATATGGATGAAGATGAGGATGGTGATCATGCTAATGATACAATGTTGTGTCTATTTGAATCAGGCACAAAATTTTGGTTCTTTTTCTTGTTGAACTATCGGGATTAATATTTCAGTGATACATTTATGTGATTACCATGAATATTTATGTGTAAGAGCTTATGAGCAAAATAAGACTTATATACAGATAAATTTATTTTATGTAGTTTAAATGTTCTACATGGCCTATTTTAGGCAATTAATTCTTCACATGTATTTCCAAATAAATTTTAATGTCTTTTAGTTTATGTACTTATAGTTTATCTTGGGATTAATGAGGTAATGTCTAAAAAGAACTGTGAATTCTTTGGAGAACATACAAGGTCAGAGTCCAAATTGTGTCAGGACTTATGATGGTATGTATAAACCAGAAAGATGCCTTTGCATCATAGGACGTGAGTTGCCAAGTACTCACTACCATATTTGAAGAGCTATTGTAAGGAAGGAAGAATCAGCAAAGACACTTGGATGGATGGAAAGAAGGAAAAATGAAACCTAATAAGAAAGAATGGAAGCAGAAAGTGCCAAAGTGAAGCAGATTTGAAGAAACAACAATGAAATAGGGTCTTCTTAATCAGTAGCTGCATATGACATAGTGTTCATCACTTTCTCCTTGAAATGTTTTCCTTACTTTGCTTCCAAGATAAAACATCTGCCTGTTTGTCTTCCTCTCATCTCTGGCACCTTGGCTCTCTGTTGCTGGCTCCCCCTAATCTCCCTGACCTCTAAATAGGAGAGTGTTTCAGCATCCAGTCATTGACCCTCTTTTCTATCTACACATCCTCTTCTAATGATCTCATATAGACTTATGGCTTTAAATATCAACTATATGCTAATGATTTCCAAATGCATTTTTCTGGCTTGGGCCTCCCTTCTGAAATGTAAACTTATATATCAACTGCCTTCTTGACATCCCCTACTTGGATGGCTAAGATGATCTCAAATTTAACATGCTCAAAACTGAGCTTTGGATATGTTCACCCACACCTGGCCCTAGTCCTTCATAAATCTCCTCTCATAGTTTTTGTCATCTCAGTACATGGTCAATCCATTTTTTCTCCGGCCCCAAGGCTTCTAGTCTTTTCTAGTTCTTCCATTTTCCATTATACTCCACATCCAACCTACCAACATATGGTGTTAACTCTGTCTTCAAGATCTGTCTAGAATCTGAGCACTTCTTAGCACCACCAGTTTTATCTCCCTGAACTGTTACAATAGTTTCCTATTGTAACTATTCCTCCTCACTGGTGTGAGGAGTTCCATAGTTCCTATGGACTCCCTGCTTCTATTCTTGCCTTTGCTAGAAGCCCTCAAACACTGGTGTGGTTGACAGATTCCAGTTTCCACTGGCTTTTCTGACTACCTCTCATTCGGTATCTTATAGTGCATCTCTAGCAGGACGTCACACCAAAAACGGTTATTCGAAAGATGTTTAAGTCTCCTCTGCAGATGGCATAGCCTTGCTCAGGAATCCCAGGGAACTGTGTTGTGATTTCCTTATTAGTCTTTATATAAAATCTACATAACATTTTTTCTCTATCACATAAATACCTAAGACCACAGGGTCTGTCCCATTAAATGGCCCAAGTATTAGGATCATTTATTCTAAAATATGTTAATCTAGACCTGCTACAGAGCTTTTTCCTATTCTCTGTGTCACTCAAACTTTGCAGCACTTCATGTCACTCTATAATAGCCAGAGTAGTCCTCCAGGTGCGGTCCACCAACCATGACAGTTCCTTCTTTATGGTAGCAGGTGTAAGATACATTAGTTATCCTTTATTTTGCAAAGTATTTACTGGAATGCCATGAACCACTGGATCCCTGAAAATTTTATTAGTGTGATAATATCTTAATATCTCACCCTTTGGGGGTGCCTGGGTGGCTCAGGTGGTTAAGCATCTGACTCTTAATCTCAGCTCAGATCTTGATCTCAGGGTCATGAATTCAAGCCCTGCACTGGGCTCCATGCTGGGTGTGGAGTCTACTTAAAAAAGAAAAAAAATATACATGGATATATATTTTTACATACACATACATATATATGCATCTCACCCTCTGAAGTTCATGAGTTTTTCCAAGGCCTCCAATGTGCTTGACATTTGTTGTTAATCCTATGTGACTAGTATGATGTCACCAATATAGTGGACCAGTGGGATATTCTGTTGGATGCAGAACCAACATCCAACATCCACAGAATCCAGTTCTATGTTTCCTCCTGAATTCAGCCGTTACATATTTTCTAGGCCCTACAGTTCTTCCATGGTATTGTTCCTGGCTTCCCATGAAAAGTCCAGCACATCTCTGGACTTGTTCTGTGGTGATTTAATCTACTTGTTGGCCTAATGGTCAGGAAGGAAAGTGGAGGCCTAGAGTCACCTTGTTGGGGCAACCAAGGGTCTTTGAGAAAGGGTGAAGCACTGACCTTAACCAGAAAGAGTGATTCACTTCTATAGACTTAGAAGATTTAGTAGATTTGGGGAAACAGATTTTTAACTTAATCATTCTTCATTCTTATAGTTGCATGGCTACCTTGTACAATAAATACACCCACCACCAGTGATAAGATCTTTGTTCCTAGGACCTTCCTAAGAACAACCCTAATCCAATCCTAGCCTCTTCCTCTTGAGATCTCTCCAGGAAACAAACTCTGAGATGGAGAAGAGCAGGCAGGAATTTTTACTAGTAAGTGTTTTCAGGATCAACACCTCTAGGATGAAGACAAAAAGGAGATTTGGCAAACTGTAAATGTGGGTTATGGCGTGGTTAGACTATGACTTGAGTTCACTTAACAAGGAACTCCAAAGCTGGAATGGCATTTTAGAGTTGCCCTGAGATGTGACGAAAGAGCTAGGTATTTGTACCCCCAATTCAGCCAGTCACTGGATACAGGTGAGGGGATAGCATGATCTTTGACAAGGTATAGGTCTTTATTAAAAGTAAGCCTCAAAGAGGTTGAGAGCTGGGAATTGTGTGGGACATATCCATAACCAATCCCAAATCTGGAATCAATATTGTACAGATTTCTCCCTACCAAACATAATTTTTGGTTCATGTGGAACTTTTCCTGGGTCAAATGGATCTCTATGTGGGTAAGTATCAACCATAATTAAGACACATAAAAGTCATAGACTTGGAAGGAACTGAGAAATAATGTAGTAAAATGCTTGAGTACAACTTTGAGCCCTATTGATAACATTCTCAAAATATCTCTGAACACTAGCACTGTTGGAATACTGGCTTCCAGTTTCTGTAGTTCTGATCATTTTGCGAAGTTCCCCTTTTTGTTGAGCAGACTCTTCCTCCATGTCATTTTTACCTTCTCTTCTACTTCTGATGTGAAGAATCATAAATCAAGTTCTAATGAAAGTGCTCCAGACACATAAATATGACTATCAAATTATGCCCACACACCCCGCCCCCCCCCCCCACGGACTCCTAAACTGCTCATGTGGCCTAGTTATAATGCCAATATGGTCTGGTCACTATCTTATGACTTTACTCCAAATTGGCAATTTTTCCAGGTATTATTTTCAGAATTGAATACAGTGCTCCAAGGCTGGACTCACACAGTGCATAAGACCTCCCATTCTTTAAGACACTGTACTTCTATTAAGACAGTTTCATATTTCATCAGCTCAAAACTACTGCATCATTGTTACAATTAAAATATGAAAAGTGGGATGCCTGGGTGGCACAGTTGGTGAAGCTTCTGACTCTTGATTTTGGCTCAGGTCATGATCTCAGGGTCATGAGATCAAGTCATATATGGGGCTCCATACTCAGCATGGTCTGCTTGAGGTTCTCTCTCTGTGTTCTTCTGCCCTTCCCACTTGTACTCTCTCTATCTCTCTTTAAAATAAATAAATGAATCTTTTTAAAAATTGAAAAACATTGATATGCACTTTTCCTGTTATTTTTCCCTTTTCTCATCTTTCAGAAAATTATGAGAATGAAATATCATTCTATACCACTGGTAAGAGAGAAATAGTGCAAATGGAAATGAAAAAAAAATCATAAAAAGAAGGAAATAGGAAGAGGGGAGAACATGGCCCTGGGGTGATGAGTGAAATAATTCATGAAGAACCCAGTTGCTATACTGGGTAAGAACTTTATATTTTTTAAAATTTATTTTCTGTTGAGGAAACATTTTCAAAGATCACAGGAGAGGAGATGAATAAGTAAATTAATGAAGCAAAATTTTAGTTATCTTATAAACATGGTTTTGTAGCTAATAAAGTTTTATGATTAAAAATTTCATAATTTTTAAACCTCTAGATTACAAAATTAATTTTAAGCATACCATGAACAAGATACATTTCTTCTTTTAAAAGACCTAATAATACTTTCCCACCTTCTTACCCTTTATTTCTGCCAAGCAACCCATCTTATGTGAGTTTGAAGCCCAGAGGTTTCAAGACAACTCCATATAACATCTTGCTGAGTTGCCATAAATTTTAGTGATTCTGAACCTGTTGTTCTTGAAACAAAAGAATGGTTCAATGACTTACAATTTATCACCTGGCTTAATAGACGACTTCATTATCTCTCTTTCTCTAACATATTTTCCCACTGTCGAAACAAATATCCCCAATGTCAAAGAGAAATGCAAAGACAGCCAAGTTTGGCATTGTAAAAACTTATGATCTACAAATGAATGACGAATCCTATAGGGTCTGGAAAGCCAGAACACTTTACAGATGCCAGCAGAAGTTAATAATGTTAGCTTTCCCTAGGAACTGTAGAATCCGTGTGAGAGTAATTTAGGATTATGGACTGTGGGTCTTAAATGATTTATAAGAACATTTTACTGGCAAATGCAGAGAAAAGGAAGAAAGGCATGCTTTGATAGGGAGCAAAATCCTGAGTTAAGACCTTGCTGGCAGCAGTATCACCATGAAACTGCTATTTTCCTTTTATTGTTATTTAATGCTCAATTATTTAAAATGCTTAAAAGAGAGTTCATATGCTGGCATAATATACCAGTGAGACATTAATTGTATGCTTTTAAATGGCTAAAATTGGAATTTATGTTTTAAGCATATGGCTATATTTATGGAATTCCCTTATAATCACTGTAATGCTAACTTTCTCAATTGATTTTCATCTATCAATGGCAAATCATTTTAGAAACCACAATTAAATCTCACAATTGCACTGACTGGCAGGTAATAACATTTGAACTTTGACTTATTTGCTCTTCTGTGTTCTGTAAACATATATTAGTCAATTCATTGAGGTCTCAAGCAGTTGACAGAATGGCAAGTTTCCATAGAGTTAGAGGAATCAAAACCACTCACTTCTAAAATATTTCTTATAGGATTTAAGTAATCAAATACAGGATACCTGTAGTAGTAAAATTTAAGTTCTAGGTTCATACTACCATCAACTCGGGAGCAATAGGCTAACTTCTTTAATTATTCCAGTCTCAGTTTTCCAAACATGAGGAGAGGAAAAGGTGCTCTCAACAACTTCTTCTTTTTCTAGGATGCCAGGGTTCTAATCTCATATATTTTCATATATGTATGTATCAAGAAAATTAGATTCAGAATAGGATTTGGCTATTAGATATAAGAAATTGCAATTTAATGCTAATAAAACCTAAATGAGAGTTCACAGGAAGGAAGAGAAGCATCTTATTGACATTCTGGAACAAAGCAACTGACTTCACTTATGATCATATTAGATAATAGAAGCCAGACTTGCCCTTCCATTGGAAACAACAACAAAACAAGTAAAATATATGAAACAATCTGAATATGAAACAATCATTTTCAAGAGACTGGACATAAAGCAATGAAATCTAATGATCTCTGAGAGATGGAAAACAAATTGCTTCCCTAGCTAACTCCCAGGAGAAAGGTTCCAGGCTATAGTACAGAAAAAAAATAATCTAGGCAAAGTCTATCAGTCTCCTTGACTAGAGGTGATGAAGCTAGAAGTCTGTGAAGGCCAAGGCAGTTATAATTCTTGGGCACCAAAAACATAATCCATAAAAGAAATAATTGATAAGCTGGACTTCATTAAAATTAAAAACTACTGCTCTGAGAAAGACAAGGTCAAGAGAATGAGAAGATGCCACAGATTGGAAGGAAATATTTGCAAGAAACACATCTGATGAAGGACTGTTAATCCAAAATATATAAATAATTCTTAAAAGTCAATGGTAAGAAAATAAACAACCTAATTAAAGAATGGGACAAAGACCCTAAGAGACACCTCACAAAATAAGATTTATAGAGGGCAAATAAACACATAAATAGATGCACCACATCATATTTCATCAGGAAAATGCAAATCAAAATGAAATACCATGGCATACCTATTACAATGGTCACAATCTAGAACTTTGATAACACGAAGTGCTGGTCAGGATGTGGAGTAACAAAAGCACTCATTTACTGCTGGTGGGAATGCAAAATGGTACAGCCACTTTGGAAGGTAGTTTGGTGGTTTCCTACAACACTAAACGTATTCTTACCATATGATCAAATGAGAAAACTTTCTAGTTATCAAAATGGATTGAAAAGTTGTGTCCACATGAAAACCTGCCCTTGGATGTTTACAGCAGTTTTATTCATAAAGTGCATTCCAACAATGAAATACACAGGGCTGCAAAGAAATGAGTTATCAAGCCATGAAAAGTCACGGATGAATCTTACCCAGGTATTACTAAGTGAAAAAGCCAGTCTGAGAAGACTACATGCTGATGACTTCAACTATATGACATTCTGGAGAACAGAAAACTATGGAGACAATAAACAAAATCAGTGGTTGGCAGGAGTTCGGGATTGAGGGTGGGATGAAAAGGCACAGCACAGATGATTTTTACATAATGAAATATTCTCATAATTCTGTAATGATGAACATGCCATTATACATTTGTGCAAGCCCATGGAATGTATAGCACCAAGTATGAACCGTAATATAAATTATAGACTTTGGGTGATTATGATGTATCAGTGTAGGTTCATCAGTTATAACAAAGGTACCACTTTGGCAGGGGATGTGGCTAGTATGGGAGGCTATACTTGTGTGAGAACAGGGTGAATATGGAAAATCTCTGTGCCTTCTCAATTTTGCTGTGAACTTTAAACTGTTCTTAAAAATAAAGTCTTAATAAAATAAAGTTCAAGTGCAGAAAAATAAAATGAAATGAAAATCTATCCAAAACTAACATAGATGTAGGGATTAGAAGCAAGTACTTTTAAAAAGCTATTAAAGCTGTATACTATGTGTTCGAGAAGCCGGAGGAAAGATTGATGATGCTACAAAGATATGGAACACACACACACACACACACACACACACACATAACATATAAACATATAAAACATAAAAAACATATAAAACATATAAAACATATATATATATATATATATATATATATATATATATATATATATATAAAAGTTCAATAAAACTTGCAGTGATGAAAAGTTCAATATGGGGAATAAAAAATAACACTAGTTGGATTTGACATCACAGAAGAAAGAATTAGTGTATCTGAAGATGTAATAAAAGCTATTTAAAAAGAAGCAAAATGTTAAAAAAAACTAAAAAGAATAGATCATAAACAAAGCATCATGGAGTTTTGAGACAACTTCAAATGGCCAAATATACACAATTTGAGTTTCCAAATGAAAGGAGAGAGGGAGAGAGCAAAAAGAATTGAATAAAAAACAGCTAATTTTTTTCAAATTGGGTAAAAACTATAAACCCAAACATCAAGAAACTCAACAAAATCTAAGCACAAGAGTTATGAAGAAAGCTACTACAAGGCATATCACAATCAAATTGCTTAAAACCAGTGATAAAAGTAGCCACAGTAAAAGAACACATTACCATTGGAAAATAATTCTCAATAGATCTCTCACATCTCTTCATACCTTATAAACTAGGTATTAACTGCCCTTTATTATAGACTATTTTAAAAATGTTCATATGGTTAAAAGCTTTGTCTCCATCCAGACGAAAGCAAAGTCATGCTTAATACTCATTATAAAAGAGCTGGATTCCCTAAGTGCCTCCACTAAAGCACAGTACATTGCATGTGTGGCTGTCATTTCTTTCTTCACATCACCTGTGCCAACTGAGGTGCATGTGCTGGCACAAAGATGCTGATAATCTGGTTACTGCTATTACAATGAACAATAAATTGTTCTGGGTCTCTGACACATGAACCTCATCTTTTCTAAGAGTATCTCAATGGAAATATAACTGGCCAACACGTTAGCTTCTAAGTTGGGTAAAATCTCAGACCCTTCACAGTTCTTGACAATTTTGTGGTATGGCTGGAATGTTGACAGAGATGTAGTTTTCTGGAAAAGGAAGGTTGACAATTTCATGGGCCATTTATCCAGATTTAAGGGAAGACCAGGAAATCAGTAACAAATATATTGACCACATTACACAGTTAATTGGGCAATAAATGCTCTTCCATGTTATTGCCTGCCAATGAGAGGGCAATTGAAGATGTGGTTGAAAGCTGAGTACCAGGAATTAGAGTAAAAACCGGCAGCCCAAATGGTGCCCTGACCCTCTCCTCCAGGTGAGTTCTCGTTAATTTGGCAGTCAGTGTCAGGTATGCACACTTTAACAACTAGTATTTAGGTTCAATCTGGGTAGACCAAAGATTTGGCCTTTTTATTAAGAGTTACAGAGATGTGCCAGTACACTTGGAATGAAAGGAGGGAAATTAGTGATCACTATGTGTTAACCAGGCAAAAAGTTAGCAGACCGGCTGGTCCTATTAGGAGATTGGGCCGGGGGTGGGGGGGTGCCCATAATGTTTGTTAAAGAATAGCAACAAACACATCATTTTATGGTTCAGCTTGTCCTGCAGTCTGTGTGCCAATTTTAGATCCACTTGGGGATGACAATGAAAGTTTGAGAGCTGTTGTTTTCCCCAGTGGATGCTGGCTGTTATGAGTGTTTTGGCCTTTTGGACAGATTTCCCTAATACACACAAAGTTCCACAGAAAACCACACATGAGACATTGGGTAGTATTTGAGCCACTGCCATAGAATAGGTTTAGAAAACTCAGGAGAGAAACTGACTCAACAGAATCTACATAAATTCTTCTCATCTCTACTATCTAGAAAACTCTTCTAGGCTTTGTTAAAACCACATGAAAACCTAAGAGATGTCATCATGAAAATAGGGGAATAGAAACCACATATTACAGGGGATTCCTTAAAAAAACAAAAACAAAAACAAAAACAAAAACAAACAAACAAAAAAAAAAACATTGTCTCTGTGCAAATTAAATCAACTCAGACAAAAGGAGAAAAATCCTGGGCCCCACCCATCCTGAATGCCAGGCTGTGGCTGTGGCTGTGGCTGCAGAATTAAGAGGTTTCCAAAGCTGAAATAAATGGTATCTACACTGGAAGCTTTGTTTCCTAATAGAGCTTTGGTTTGAGTGAAAATACTGTAACTTCAGTTGGTTGAGCTGCCCCACAGGAATCCAAAAGTATACATGCCTTCTTTCCTGGTGTGGGGCTGTCCTCCCCCTCTCTCTAACATATGATCCCTCCCTTCCCTACTATTACAAAAACAATGTGTTAAAAGAAAAAGATGACTAAGGGTGGTGCTAATATCTCCCTGTCCCCAAGAACAGTGATGACCATATGCACCTGTCCAATTATACTCCAGAAATCTGGGGAAAAGGAGGGCTCAAACTCTTACAGCTTTCTTCAATATAAGCCCAAATCATCATTCTACCCTGTTCCTATGGTTTGGACAAACTTCATTGTGGAGGTTTGGACATTTTGCAGTGGAAGATAGAATTTGAAGTACCTTTGTGACATGACTTATTGGACTGATTGTAGTTTCTACCACTTAATGTACGATTCATATCACTCACACTTCTTTATCCAACAAATGTTAGAGGGGATTCTGAAACTCTAAAACTTCTAGAAAAAATATAGGCGAAAACTTAGGTGACCTGGAGTGAGGCAGATTTTTTTTTTTTTTTAGATTTCATGCCAAAGTATGAGCTATAAATGGAAAAGAGAAAATAAATTGGGCTTTATCAAAATTAAGAATCCCTGCTCTTGGGCAGCCCAAGTGCCTCAGTGGTTTAGCGCTGCCTTGGGCCCAGGGCCTGATCCTGGAGACGTGGGATTGAGTCCCACGTCGGGCTCGCTGCATGGAGTCTGCTTCTCCCTCTGCCTGTGTCTCTACCTCTCTCTCTCTGTGTCTCTCATGAATAAATAAACAAAATCTTAAAAAAAAAAAAAGAGGGAAAAGACAAGCCACAGAAGAGAAATATTTGCAGATCCCATATGATGGACTTGTATACAGAGTATGTGAAGAACTCTCTAAATTCAACAGTAAAAAAAACAAACAACCCAATTTTTAAAATATAGAAGAGATTTGAACTTTACCAAAGAAGAGACATTGATGGCAAATAAACATGAAGAAAGCCTAATGTCCTTAATCATTGGGGGCATGAAAATTAAAATCACAAGTGGAAACCATTTCACACCTATTACAATATCTGAAATGCAAAATACTGAGCAAAGTATTTGTAAGGATGTAGAACAATGGGAACTCTCACACTGCTGGTGAGAATGTAAAATATATGTTCATACAGAGTCTTATATGCAAATGTTCATAACAACTTTATCTATAATAGCCTCAAACTGGACACTGGAAACAACCCAAACTCAGGTGAATAGATCATCTCAGGTGAATGGATAAATAATGGTATATTATCAGCAATACTGCTCAATAATAAAAGAAGACACTATCAGTGCAAGCAACATAAGAAAAATCTCTAATTATTACAATGAATGGAAGAAGTCAGACAAAAAAGAACGTCTATTATATGATAACAGTTGTATAGATTCTAGTAAATACAAACTAATTTCTATTGATAGAATCTATGGTTCCCTTGAAGTGGGAGACAGGAAGGGACAACAAAGGATGGTTTATAAGGGGCCGCATGGAATCTTTTGGTGGTAATACTTAGATTCACTATCTTGATTGTTTGGGGTAATGTTTTTTTTTTTTATTATTTATGATAGTCACACACAGAGAGAGAGAGAGAGAGAGAGAGAGACACAGGCAGAGGGAGAAGCAGGCTCCATGCACCGGGAGCCCGACGTGGGATTCGATCCCGGGTCTCCAGGATCGCGCCCCGGGCCAAAGGCAGGCGCCAAACCGCTGCGCCACCCAGGGATCCCGGGGTAATGGTTTTATAGGTGTTATATTTATGTCAAATTTATCAAATTGTATACTTTAAATATGTAAAGTTTATTTTATGTCAATTATACCTCAATGATTTAAAAAATTTAGAAGAATACTCATTTGTCCCTGCCTTCTTACCTTGGTTAATTTTCTCTAATCTTTTTTTCCTAATGATTAATCAAAAGACTGGGGCTACAATATGTATGGGTAATAAAGTTATCATTTTAGAACATCTATTATCTGTATTTCAGGCACTTCATCCAAGGACTTTACACGCTTGGTCCTATTTTTATCCTCATAAGACTGTATTTAGGTCAGTTTTACAAAATTGAGTCTGGGTTCTAATGAACCTAACCATCCTAGATTTTTTTTTCCAGTCTCAAGATAACTAATTTACTATTATCTTGCCTTCTCTCTCATTAAACTTCCAACCCTTGCACACTCTTCCACCCACACGCAGAGCAAACAGCTGTGCCTATTACATCATTGTCACTGACCACTTAGATTGAGACTCTCTAATCTTGCCTCCCAAATCTCCTAACTTACCTGCATCCATATCTATACCTATATTCTATATCACTGTCCTTACCAATTAAAAAACATAGGTTTTATTGAAGGCCAACTCCCTACTTTCCTCCTGTATCTCATTTCCTGTTACTTTTTTTAAGGGCTTGCCTTTTATACTTCCTGCCTCTACCATCCACATCCTCCAACTGCTTTTTGTGGATCATTCCTATCAATGTGCAGAGTCGTCCAACATATTAAAAACAAACAAACAAACAAACTTACCTTGGGTGCCACATTCACCTGACCATTTTTCTGTTAATCATTATAGTGAAACTTTAAAAAGTTGTCTCTATTCTTTCTGTACTGCTTATTCATCTCTCATTTCTTTCACTACTTCTTCACCTTCCCGTCATTCTTATGTTCTCTCCAATTTATCTTCCTTCTTCATTTTACCTCAGACTGCTCTTGGCAAGGGTACCAGTGATCTCCATGTCATCAGTTTCACAGCCACTTCTGTCTTCATCTCACTGACTTCTAAGTAATGCCACCCAGTGCAAACCATTCTCCTTCTCTTTGAAATTCTTTACGAGGCTCCCATAGCATGAATGCCCCATGTTCCTCCTATCCTATGTGCTAATTTTTCTCAGGCTCATTTCCTGCCCTTTTTTAACTTTATCCTTCAGAGAATCTCAGGACCTTTTTCTCTATCTACACATTATCTGCCTAAGTGATACTCTTCAGGCCCTGGCTATAAACCCATTTTTATGCTGATGATATTCAAGATTTTATGCTCTCCATAACTCTTCCCTTAGGTCACAAAATGTATATACAAGTGCCTGCTTAGCATCTGTATTTGAATGTTGTACAGGTGCTTCAAATTTAACATGTTTGCAACAGAATTTTTTCTTATTTTAATCCTCTGTCCCAGCTCCCCTCATCTTCTCCAGAATTGCCCATCATGGTAAATTACACCAAGTCCTATTTAGTGGTTCAACCCCCAAACTTTTTGCTTGACTCTTCCATTCCTTCATCCCCATATATGATACATTAGTATTTCTGACTAATTCTACCATTTAGTAGTTCTCCAAATACACCCTGACTACAACTGCTTGTCTCCATCTCTACTATCAACACTAGGTACCACCACCCTCACTTTTCACCTTGACTAATGCAACAGCTTTTTTCCCAATTTCACATCTTCAACTATTACCCTCTGATAATCAGTTTCCTACACAGTAGACAGTGATCTTTTAAAAAATGTAAATCAGGTTATGCTATTCTGAATGACTTCCAAGGACTTTCCTCAAGTCCTCTGCATTAGCTGTCTCTCTGCATGAAAAACTCCTTCTAGTTACATGAATATTTCTCTCTCATTTAAAGTCTCAAATTTTATGCCACAACCACAGAGAAACTTTCAATAAAACCTAAATCACTTTCTATCACATTACCTTGACTTATTTTCTCCATGATACTTCCAACTATCAAGAGTCTTACTTATTATTTTTTATATATTATTTATTTCATATTATTTTTCTGTATTTCTTCTATCTGAAGCTATGTTACATGAACATGTTTCCCTGTAAACAAAGAGCTCAGGCAATAGGAACATTAGAACTTTAGAAGTTAGTTATTAAGTCAATATCCTTTATAGACTTGATAATATGATTCAGTTATATCTCTCAACTCTTGGCTTCATTATTTCCTTCTGAACATACTGTCAAAATAGGTCTTTAATGTCTGGTAGGAGCAGCTTGAACTGACTTAAAATGGAAAGAAAAACAACTAAGATTCTTAATCCTTGTTCTCCCGAAGGACTATGATTTACTCTTCTTTTTCATTTCTTTTTTCCGTACTCAATCTGTTTATTCTTATCTCTAAAGAGTAAAATTTCCCTTCATATTAGGTTGAAAAATCATAATGACTTTTTTGGGAGGATAAAAATATATGCATACCACATTTTCACTGAAAACAGAACATTACCCAAGAAATACTAGTTTACATTTTTGCTTTCTGAAAGTATTTTTAGCAGCAAATGGGCCTGAACTGAAATGCATTTCTCAGATGACAAAGAAAAAGTTAACATATAGATTTTGCTATATCCTAATGAAATGTTCAAATAACTGTTTCGAAAAAGAGAGAATGAGTTTAGAGAATGAGTACATTTTTTCCCTGATCTCCCTTCTCCCCTTCTTCAAGCTCCACTCTCTCCCCAACATTTTTATTAGGGTTATTAAAAGGGCAGCTAGTGGGTCAAAATAGAAAAAAAAAAACAAAACTTTGTCTAAAGACTAGGTTGATGATGTCAGTAATTAACAAAAGGCTTTCAAATAACTAAACATCTTCCTTCTGTTATATAAGTCATCTGAGATTTCTTACAAGGGAAGAAATTTATACCTGCTTCGATTATACTCATTTTTAATAACTTTCTTTATGATTGTTGCATTATAATTATTTCTTGAAATATCAGACATAAGGGGAGAAATTTATACCTGCTTCCATTATACTCTTTGAATAACATTTTTATATGATTGACTGCTGCATTATAATTATTTCTTGACATATCAGACATGCCCACTCAACGGTGAGTTCCTCCAGGTCAAGGGAACTGTAACCTAGAACATCAGAAGTGTTCAGTAAATAATTCAGCATACACATGAGTACTGAATTTTAACCTAAAATATATTATTTTTTGCTTCTCTTTATCCTCAGATAAGAGATTTATACTGTCAGCCACTTGGCTTCCTGATCATCTGTATTATCAACTATGAAGACTTAGGGTAAGAAGATGGAATTACTAGAAAAACTAACGGAATCATATTCATCTGATCAGTTCCTGCCATATTATTTCAATCTGAATCAATATTAATCATTGAATTTTGACACAAGGAGAAATCATATGTTCATAAGAAATCTTTACATATGTTGTGACATTTCTAGGGCATTAAACAATGAATTCCAAAAAGAAAATTGCATTTTAAAGAAATAGAGTATCTTGAGCTTACCTTTGTAATGCCACTATGAAATCTATGGAATATGCTATCACTATTATCAAATGTAAATTGAGCATTTTAAGTTGAATTTCTGGGGGAAAAAAGAAAAGAGGCTATAGTTATGAGCTCCCTCCATTCATGCACCTTTGAAGATACAAGAAAAAAGGGATCATTAGCATAATTTTTAATCAGGGCTATATCAGTGGGGAGATCTAAATACATACTTTATATACTTTAAAAAATATTGTATTTATTTATTCATTAGAGACACAGGGAGAGGCAGAGACACAGGCAGAGGGAGAAGCAGGCTCCATGCAGGGATCCTGATGTGGGACTCGGTCCCAGCACCCTGGGATCACAACCTGAGCCAAAAGCAGATGCTCAACCATTCAGCCACCCAGGCGTCCCTTATATACATTTTATAAAAGGTTTGAGGCCCAATGGCTGTTATGGTCTCTTCTGCTGGAAAAGGAATGGGTAGGTATAATAATTAAATAGAATTTGTTATTATTTCTAGATGTATACATATCAATTAAATGTGCACATAGGAATCATAATGACTTTTATAAAGATACATTTGAATACTAAAGAGAATTATGATATAACTATGATTGAAAAATTAGGACAACAAATATTATTATTATTTTTTAAAATATTTTATTTATTTGACAGAGGAAGAGAGCACAAGACAGGGGAGAGGGAGAAGCAGGCTCTCCGCTGAGCAGGGAACCTGATGTGAACCCATGACCCCAGGATCATTACCTGAGCCAAAGGCAGACGCTCAACTAACTGAGACACCCAGGTGCCCCAGAACAAAAAATATTATATTAAAGATACATACATGGGCAGCCCGGGTGGCTCAGTGATTTAGTGCCACCTTCCTCCCAGGGCGTGATCCTGAAGACCCGGGATTGAGTCCCACGTCAGGCTTCCTGCATGGACCCGGCTTCTCCCTCTGCCTGTGTCTCTGCCTTTCTCTCTCTGCGTCTCTCATGAATAAATAAATCAAATATTTAAAAAAGAAAAAAGATACATACATACACCCACATTGATCTCAACTAAGTAAAATCTGCATATGAAGAAGTAAATATTTCAAAAGTTAATGATTTCTTTTTCAGGGAGAAGAGGCTGATGGGATTGTGGAAGTTTTGGTCTCACTATATAATTTACTATATTTTCCATTTATTAAATAAAATGATGTATATTTTATAATGAGAAAAAATAATTATAAAGAGTAGTATGCCTCCAAATTAAACATATTACAAATTATCTACCATGACAAATTATGCATGAGGTATGAACATAACTAAATTCTTTTAAATAAACTTTATTGGATGGATGTCATGTGCTACATGAGAAAAGTAATAATTATAGACACATGACTTAATTTATTCACATCTACTGAGTAATATGGTCTCATGGAGCTCACACTTCAGTGGGGAATAACATAAAAATATAACTATACTTTCCAATCAATAACTAATACTTCTAAAAACTCAGGAGTAAGATGACATATATTAAAAGTCCTCAGTACTATTGAATGCTATGATTGAGTTAGCAGTCATTAGAGGGTTGCTACTAAATGACAGTCAGAAATTCTATATCTTCCGTTGCTAGGGTCATCTTCAGGCCATCCACACCTGCCATCTTTCTTTGTGAAGGGGTAACTCAAGAAGGATGTTTTCTTGAGAAAGTTGCCTGTATTTAACCAAAGGCACTTCAGTTATTCTTTATTCCCATAGATGAATCGTAGCCTCAACTGATAGCTTGGGTAGCCTGGTCTTCTCTGTGGGATTGGGGTGTGGGTACAGGGAGTAAACTGAAGAGTTTTCCAGCAAAGTATGTTTAGTAGCATGTTTAACCAGTTTCTTTGGCAATTTGAGGTCTTAAATCAAGTGTATGGGAAGGAATATATTTGCTCAAATCTATGGATTAAAGGTTTTAAAGACCCTTGGGTTAAAGGTCTAACTTCATTGACCTTTGTCTCTTAGCTCATTACTCTTTTTTCCTTCTTTTCCACTGGGGAAAAAAATGCAGTCTGATGTGTTGAGGATATCATATTTGTGGAATGGAAATAACAGGCTTCTGATACAGATGCTATTAACTATAGCTAGTAATAGGCCAATAAAAAATAGCGAAAATATTGGCTATTAACATTTTTTTGCCTGAAACAATGACTGTGGATCTCAGATTAATTAATTAAATGCATGTGGACCTCAGATTAATTACACCTCACATTTATATTTTGTTTTACAAAGTAACACATGTGCATAAAGTACAAGAAAGGGATATGACACCTATTACCTTGCCACCAGAGAAAGCCTATGAGTATTTGTTTGGTATCTTTTCTATATACACTCACATAGAAAACCATAAATCTAAACTTTTAAATAAAATTTTGATCTATATGTATCGTTCAATAAATTATCTTTTTAATTTAGCATGTCACTGAATATTAATTTACAAAGGCTGTTTTTGTTGATGTAGAATTCTGTTTTATACATGTACCATCACAACTTTACTAAATGCCTCTTTGCGGGCATTTATATCATTTGTTTTCTTTTTTCTGAAAGTGTTGCCATGAATATCCTCGTAAATTTTTTCTGTACTTCAATTATTTTTTTCCAATAACGTATTAAAAGTTAGGTTACAGGGCAGCCTGGGTGGCTCAGCGGTTTAGCCCAGGGCCTGATCCTGGAGACCCGGGATCGAGTCCCACGTCGGGCTCCCTGCATGGAGCCTGCTTCTCCCTCTGCCTGTGTCTCTGCCTTTCTCTCTCTCTGTGTCTCTCATGAATAAATAAATAAAATCTTTTTTTTTTCTTTTTTTTTTTAATTTATTTTTTATTGGTGTTCAATTTACTAACATACAGAATAACACCCAGTGCCCGTCACCCATTCACTCCCACCCCCCGCCCTCCTCCCCTTCTACCACCCCTAGTTCGTTTCCCAGAGTTAGCAGTCTTTACGTTCTGTCTCCCTTTCTGATATTTCCCACACATTTCTTCTCCCGTCCCTTATATTCCCTTTCACTATTATTTATATTCCCCCCCCCAAAAAAAAAAGTTAGGTTACAAATGAGAATTTTATGTCCAAATTTCCTTCCAGAAAATTTAAAGTAACACAGAACTTCATTTGCATGTGTGACAGTATCCAGGCTCTTCTTCATTACCAGATCTTGACAATACAGAATCTTTGAAAGTTTTAAGTATCTTTACTAATACACTTGAGTGGCATACCATTTTAGTTTGCATTTTTATTATAAAAGATGCCAAACACTCTTTCTTATACTTAATGGCTATTTGTTTTTCTTCCTCTGGGAATTACTTATGTGTATTAATTCGCTAAGCATTGTTAAAGTTTTTTTTAAAAGATTTTATTTATTTATTCATGAGAGACACAGAGAGAGAGAGAGAGAGGTAAAGACACAGGCAGAGGGAGAAGTAGGCTCCATGGAGGGAGCCTGATGTGGGACTCGACCCCAGAACTCCAGGATCATGCCCTGAGCCAAAGACAGATGCTCAACCGCTGAGCCACCAAGGCATCCCAAGTTTTAATCAGCCAAAGACCACCAGGCACATATTTAAAGTCTGACAGAATCAGATTTATTGATCTGTTGCAGCAAAGGAGGGCACTCTGGAGGAACTATGGAATGACACATGCTGAGAGCAGGGAAGCATCTTTTGTAAGGTCTTGGTTACTACTGAATGATTCAGCAGTGTGTCTAAGGTAAGAGGGCACGAATTATGATTAGATGCTGCTTTTAAGAGTGATTAAGAGAAGCAAGGGTTAACTATGAATTGCGTGCTGTCACAAAGTGACAGCATTTTAGCAATTAGATGTCCCCAGTAATAGATGAGAAAAACAAGAACTTGTGGGAGCATCACTGATAAGCAAGCAGAAGTCATCCAAAGAGAGGTTTTGTTAAGGCATCTTACTGCATGGCCTTCGGGAAATGTTTTCCATCAATTTGGAGACTACCTTTTTCTGCGTCCAGCATCCTACCTGGCTTGATTAATGGCAGCGCTACCTTTTCCTTTTCCTTTTCCAGTCTGGCTGATATTTATTTGTGGAGTCCCAGACAGGTTTTTACACTTTCAAAGTAGGGTTTACCAAAGTTTAGGCTGTGTATGTTATTGGTTAATGGTGCAGAATTTACACATTCTTGAGTTGGAGGCGTGGCATGTCTCCTTACCAACTGTGTAGTTTTAGAGAAGATATTTTAATCTGTTAGGTCTCAGTATTCATATCTGTAAGAAGGAACTACCACACTACTATTACTATCTATCCCGTAGGACTACTGAGAAAATTAAACATAATTATTTTTATAAAACACTTATCAAAATGTCTGGTATCAGGTAACTGCTCAAAAAGAAGAGCAACTAAAAGGGTATGTTTAATAAGGGTTTTTTGTAAACTAACTGATGGACATAATAAACAAAAAGATCATGATTTGTATGATTATATGCATGTGCCTATATGAGAATTGAAGGCTATCTGTCTGTGTGGAAGTTGCTAATGAATATTCTATGAATTGGCAATTTGTTTTTTGTTGAATGATCCCAGATATCTCCAAAGGAAAGAGGAGCACAAGTTAATAAATTTAGATAATCTTAGAGGCAGAACTCTCCTATTAGCCTAACAGTAAAGCTGAAGACATCAGTGAGAAACAGACACAGGCATTGCAGTCTAGTAGGTTGTAGTTCCTATTAAAGAAACAAGAATTTCCAGAATGCTCTCTGGGAGCAGAGTGAGGTTCTATCTCCATGGCTCTGGATATAACTTAATGCACTTAAAATTTTGAGTATACACACACTAATGAGAAAAGAGACATTTCAGAGAAAAGATTAGTAAATTGAAAGGCAGAGGTATACCAGAAAGGAAGAAAACATTGAGGGGGCAGGTGTTAAAATGCTAATCATCAGGTTCAAAGAGGGAAACATCTCAGAAGAGGAGGAATATCAATCTAACAGGATAGGGAAGACACACAAAAACCCAAGTCGATGTGGACTCAGGGCAAAGTAATGGCAGGCAGGTGGGGTAGGATCAAATGCACTGACACAGTCCAGGTTAAGTACAGACACAGTCTGCCCCAAGCTATGATGTACAGTGGTCTGGATGTGAAGAAACTGTGCACTCTGTGCTAGAAAAAAAAGTTACTAAATCCAGTCAATAAAACAGCTGAGAGGCTACCTAGGGGGTCCTAGAAAAAAATCTCTGCAGTGGCTAATACAAACCGACTATTCTGGCTGCCAATCCAACACATGACAATGGGGAGATAGTGGCCTCAGTGACTTAAACACTGCAAATCACTGAGGAAACCAAGTTAATGAATGCAACAATCAATCTGCTATCGTCATGTGGCAACAGGGACACACAGTCTTGCTGCCAACTGAACAAAACATAGAAAACGTTAGACAAGTTGTGGATAAAGGACTGTGTATAAGTAAAATTTAGATATATTGCCTTTTTCAATAACTGGACAAGTCATAAAAAAAACCTAAATAAAAATGATGCCATTAATATGGGATATCTGGTCAACTTTACCCTGGACGAGCTTATTTAAAAGTTCTATTTTTAAAATTGAATAGGTCAACCTTTCTCAACAGTGAGTCATTGGCAGAACCAAATTTAGCTAAATTCAGGCCACTGAACACCTGCTCTCATAATGTCTTTCTTACAGGATTGCAGAGAAGGGGTTGAGTTCTTGTTTTTAACCCCAAATTTATCCTTCTTTCTTATATGACTTTTTTTTTTTGGTAAAGCTAAGAATATTTTAATGGAAGAAAAACTACTCTATCTTAAAACAGGTCAAAAGAGACAATAGAGTTCCAGAATCAGTTTCATTGTAAAAATTTAAACTGACCTTTTGTTTTGTCCTGACAAACAAACAAAATCATACTATTTTGAACATTCTTCCTTTGCCCCATCTGACCTTTGATACCAACACAAGCATTATTTGCCTTGAGCAGCCAGGGAACAACTGTTCAAACCTTAGTTATAGATTTCTGAAAATTTTCACCATGCTATTTTCAATTATTTGCAAAAGAGTGCTAGGCAAATATTCCTTAGAGATGTTATATATACAAATACATATAGTGTATATAAAATTATTCTCTAAGAAATATATATGTACATATATATGAATATATATGTGTGTATATATGTATATATATGTGCATATGTATGCTGGTATGCGTGTGTGTTTGGCATATAACATACACAGAAGATTTAGGATACATTTGGAAGACATAAAATTCACTAATTTGATATAAAAATTTCATTGGCAAAATTCAATGTCAAGCCAATTAAAAATACACTAGAAGATTTCCTAAGCTAGGAAAAAAAGCAACTTCATTTCAATAATGATATATTTTTATATTATATGTATAAATCATATAATAGATTTAACACTCCAAAAATCATTTCATGAATTGTTTCACCCTGCTGTGACCTACACAAAGTCATAATGAAAAAAAAAAAATCACTGTTCATAGGGGCACCTGGGTGGCTCAGTTGGTTAAGCATTTTCCTTTGGCCCAAGTCGTGATCCCCGGGTCCTGGTATCAAGCCCCAGGATCTAGGCCCACATCAAGCTCCCTGTCAAGCAGGAAGTCTGCTTCTCTCTCTGCTTCTCCCTCTCCAACCTACCCCCACACCCCCAGCTAGTAAGCTCTCTTTTTAAATAATTAAATAAAATCTTTGAAAAATAAAAAGAAATTAAAAAATAAAAATAATTGTGTTTAGAAAGTAAAATCACAAATACTCATTTAAGTGTGAGACATCTGCTTTAATTTTGAAAGCTTTGTAATTCAACGAATGAAATAAGATATTCATATCATACTGGTCTTTTCAGAGCATAAAAAATAATCTGAAAAACATTTTTCTTAGATTTTCGATAAAATGAAGGATTTCTATCCCATGAGCCAAAGTAGGTGGAATGAAGACAAAAATAAAATATAATAAATGAAAAGTGACAACATATATTTAATTTGTTGATTCTGCTATAATAAGCACACTCAACACTGACCCTTTTTTTAAGATTTTATTTATTTGAGAGAGAGCACAAGATGGGGGAGGAGCAGAGGGAAAGGGAGAAGCAGACTCCCTGCTGAGCAGGAGCCCAACCTGGGGCTCAATTCCAGGACCCTGGGATCATGACCTGAGCCAAAGGCAGCAGACACTCAACCACTGAAACACCCAGGTGCCCCAGCATTTGTTTTTTTTCCATCAGACTTACATCATGTAGCATAACTCTCTCAAGGTCCATCCATGTCACAAATGGCAAGATATCATTCTTTTTTTTTTTTTTGGTTGACATTTATGGCCTTCATGAATTATGGCCTTTATTTTTTTGAGGTATATTCCCTCTACACCCACTTTGTTGAGAGTTTTTATCATAAATGAGTTGAATTTTGTCAAATGCTTTTTCTGCATCTATGGGGATGATCATATGATTTTTATCCTTCGTTTTGCTAATGTGGTGTGTCAGATTGATTGGTTTGTTGCTACGGAATGCTACTTGCACCCCAGGAATAAATCCTACATGATCTGGATGTATGAGCCTTTTAATGTATTATTGAATTTGGTTTACTAATATTTTGTTGAGAATTTTTGCATTTATTGTTAATCAGGGATATTGGCCTATAGTTTTCTTTCTTTGTGGTATCTTTGTGTGTTTTTAATATCAGAGTAATACTGACCTCATAAAATAATTTTGAAAACATTCCTTCCTCTTCAATTTTTCTGGAAGAGTTTGAGGAGGATAAGTAATACATTTTTGAATGTTTAGTAGAATTCACCAGTGAAGCCATATATGATCCTGGATTTTTATTTGTTGAGAGGTTTTTGATTGCTGATTCAAACTCCTTACTAGTAACCAGTATAATCAGATTTACTATTTCTTCATGATTTGCTCTTACTAGTAATCAGTATATTCAGATTTACCATTTCTTCATGATGCAGTCTTGGAAGGTTGAATGTTTCTAGGACTTAGTCCATTTCTTCTACATTGTCCATTTTGTTGTTCAACTTGCATATTATTGTTAATAGCAGTCTCTTACGATCCTTTGTATTCCTCTGGTGTCGACTGTAACTTTTTCTGTTTCATTTCTGATTTTATTTATTTGCGTCTTCTCTTTTTTTTTTTCTTGGTGAGTATAGTTAAGGGCTTATTAATTTTGTTTATTTTTTCAAAGAACTAGTTCTTAGTTTCATTGATATTTTCTGTTGTTTTTTTAGTCTCTATTTTATTCATTTCCACCCTGATCTTATTTTTAAAAAGATTTGCTTATTTATTTGAGAGACAGAGAGAGAGAGAGAAGGAGGAGAAGGAGGAGGAGGAGGAGAGGTGGAGGGAAGGGAAACAAGCAGACTCAGTGGAGTGGGGAGCCCTACTTGAAGCTTGATCTCACAACCCCAAGATCATGACCTGAGCTGAAATCTAGAGTCCAACGCTTAACTAACTGAGCCACTCAGATACCCCTTCACTCTGATCATTTTATTTCCTTCCTTATTTCCTTCCTTCTGCTAACCTTAGGCTCAGTTTGCTCTTCTCTTTCTATTTCCCTAAGGCAGAAAAAGGAGGTTATTTATTTGGGATATTTGTTACTATGGAACTTGAGCTTTCAACTTCCATTTTAGAACTGGTTTTATTGCAATTCACAAATTCTGGTAAATTGTGTTTGCATATTTGTTTCAAAAAAGTTTTTTTCTCCTTTAATCCATTGATCATTCAGGAAGTATTGTTTAATTTCCATGTGCTCACAAATTTTCCAGTTTTCTTCATTAATTTTTAGTTTAATGTCATTGTGGTCAGGGAGATACTTGGTATGATTTCAATCTTCTTAAATTTACTAAGACTTGTTTTGTGGTGTGCCTGACTGGGTCTGCCCCTCTCCCTGCTTGTGTTCTCTCTTATTTTGTGGCCTAACATATGGTCTGCTCTAGAATATGTTCCATGTGCACTTGAGGAGAATGTGTATTTTGCTGTTGTTGGATAGAATGTTCTGTATATCTCTGTTAGGTTCATTTGTTCCAAATCCACTGTTTCCTTATTGATTCTCTGTCTGGATGATCTATCCACTGTTGAGAGTGAGGTATCAAAAAATGCAACACTCATTGTATTACTATTTATTTCCCCTTATAGCTCTGTTAGTTTTTCTTTATATATTTATATCCCCCTATTTGATTGCATAAATATTATGATTGATATTCTTCTTGACTGACTGACCCCTTTATCAGTATATAGTGACCTTCTTTGCCTCTTTTTACCATTTTTAGTTTACAGTCTATTTTGTCTAATATAAATATAGCTATCCTTGCTCTCCTCTCTTCCTCCTCCTTCTTCTTTGGTTATCACTTAAAATGCTAACCAAAGATTAAAATGTCTTTTTCCTTCCTTTCACTCTCATTCTATATGTGTTTTTAAGAGTAAAGTGAATTTCCTAAATAAGTGGATCTTATTTTTTTAATCCACTTAGTCATTCTCTAACTTTTGATTGGAAAACTTAATCTGTTTACATTTAAAGTAATTACTGATAGAGAAGGGTTTACTATTATCATTCTGTTGATTTATTTCTGGTTGTTCTGTAGATCTGTTGTTCCTTGTTTTGTATCCTACTCTCTTTTTTGGTGTGTGTTTTCAAGTCTTTTAGCATCAGTATGCTTTGACTTCTTTAGTATATTCTTTTGTGTAATTACTACAGGATTTTTCCTTGTGGTTACCAAGGGGCTTAAATAAAATAAATTAAACTTATGACATACTATTTTAAATTGATAATAACTTCAGTAGAATTTATAAGCTTTATAATTTTAAATAGCCTGCCCCTTACATTTTAGGTTACTGTAGTTATAATTTACATTTTTTTTAAAGATTTTATTTATTTATTCATGATAGTCACAGAGAGAGAGAGAGAGAGAGAGAGAGAGAGAGAGAGGCAGAGACACAGGCAGAGGGAGAAGCAGGCTCCACGCAGGGAGCCCGACGTGGGATTCGATCCTGGGTCTCCAGGATCGCGCCCTGGGCCAAAGGCAGGTGCCAAACCGCTGTGCCACCCAGGGATCCCTAATTTACATGTTTTAGTGTTGTATAATAATGGATATTCACAGTTATGATTATTTTTATATTATTTTAAAAATATTTTAGAGTTGGTAAGTAAATTATGTGCCACTATTACTGTATTACAGACTATGCCTATATATTTATCATTACCAGTAAGATTTATGCTTTTTGTGTTTTATGATGTTAATTAATGTTGTTCTACTTTCAATCTAATAACACCTTTTATTATTTCTCATAAGGCAGGTCTAGTGGTAATAAACTCCCTCAGCTTCTGTTTGTTCAGAAAAGTGTTTATCCATTATTTCTGAGGACAGCTTTGCCAAGTATAGAATTCTTGCTTGACAATTATTTTCTTTCAATAGTTTGGACATGCCATTTTATTCTCCTGGCCTGAAAAGTTTCTGTTGAGAAATCCAATGACAATTTTATGGGGGTCCCTTTAGGTAAATTCTCTCTTTTCTCTTGATGCTCTTAAAGTTCTTTCATCTTTGACTTTTAACAATTTAATCATAATTTATCTTGATGTAGCTGTATTTAGTTTCAATTTATTTGAGGTCCTTTGGGCTTCATGGATCTGGATATCCTTCTTTCCCCAGGTGTAGGAAGTTTAAAGACATTAATCCTTTAAATATACTTTTTGTTCCTTTCTCTTTTTCTTCTCTTTCTGGAATTCTCAAAATGTGACTGTTGTTCCTTTTCATTGTACCATATAATTCCCATAGGCTTTCTTCACTCTTTTCATTCTTTTTCTTTCTTTCTTTCTTTTTTTTTATTTAAAGATTTTAGTTATTTATTTGGCACAGAGAGAGAACTAGAGAGAACAAGTGAGGAGGGAGAGGGAGAAGCAGGCTCCCAGCTGAGCAGGGAGCCCCTGTGGGGCTCAATCCCAGGACCCTGGAATCATGACCTGAACCCAAGGCAGATGCTTAATGACTGAGTCACCCAAGTGCCCATTTTTAATTTTTTTTCATTTTGCCCCTCTGACTGGGTAGTTTCCAATGTTCTATCTTCCAGGTTTCTGAGTCTTTAGTCCACATGGTTGAATCTAACTTGAAACCCTCTCCTGAATTCTTCATTTCAATTATTGTATTTTTCAACTCTTGGATTTTTTTGTTTGTTTGATGGTTATGTTAACTTGTCAGGTTTCTCGTTTTGTTCATGCATTGTTTTTTTTTTTTTTTTTTTTTTTAATTTTGTATAGTTGTTGTTGTTGTTTGTAGTTCACTAAATTTCCTTAAGATGATTATTTTGAATTATATAAGGCTTGTAAATCTTTATGTCCTTAGAATCAGTTATTGGAGATTTATTTGTCTCCTTTGGTGGTATCATATTTGCCTGATTATTCATGAATCTTTATTTCTTACTTTGGTATCTGCACATGTGAGTAATTGGGCTCCTCTTCCAAATTTTACAGGTTTGCTTTGGCAGAGACAGTTCTTCACCAGTCAGCTTAGTTTGGGTTTCTGGATGTGTCTGCTGATAATGTCCTTGGGTGGACTGGACCTGCTACTTTGGTCTATATTTGGGTAAGGCAACTGTTCAAGCTCCAAGGACAATGATGAGAGGGTGTGCCCCTAGCTGAGAACAGTTGCATAGGACTGCTGGCGTGGTTTCCTACCCAAGTTTGACTATAGGATAGGCTTTGTGTTTCCCTGGATCCTCTGGTCAGGCTTACTACATGATCAGGACTGGGTACGTTATATTCAGTAATAGATGGGGCTATGGATTGGCTTCCTTCCCCTGGCAGAGCAACAGGATGAGATCAGGACCTGCCTTCTGTCCAGGTAAGAGAGCTGCAACATAGCCCCACCCTCTTGGATAGTATCTTTTAGCCTCATCTGACCAAAGGAGCTGGCAACTCCTGCAAGCAGCCCCAGGGTGCTTGAGCTAAGGGGAAGGCAGGTAAAACTGATCACTTGCAGAACAAAACCATTGGGCAGTTCAATCAGGGAACTTGGAGGCAGGTCAGCTTGACTTAAGACAACAGAGAACTTTGCTGGCTTTAGAGCTGCTTCTCCCACTGTCCTTAGCAGGGAATTGAATCCATAGCCCTGCTTATAGATTTCAACCTGTTCAACCAGGAACCTAACCAGAGCACATGGGAGACTCCACAATGAATTCAACAGCCCTACACACAGTAGCACTTGAACAGAAAGCACAGTTCTTGTCTTCCCCTATCTCTTCAGATTGTTAGCCTCATCTGACCACAGAATTCAGGGCACACTAGTCTCCACAGCAGCGGGAGATGTGAGCAAACCTGCTTCTAATACCAGCAAAACTCCTGCTTTGAGTATTTGAATCAGGCACATCTGCACCCTGCTAAGTTCCTTAGTCAGAGTGAGCCTGGGACTTGTTTCTGCAGATGAGCAAAAAACTGTTGGTTGGGATGACTACCTGGGCACTGCAGTTATGAACACAGCCTGCCAAGACCTGTGTGTTGGTGTTGCAAGTCCCTCCCCACTTCTCTATCAGTCAGATTCCCAGTGTTTGAGCCCTGCAGAGTTTCCTGCAATCCCCATGCTGCAAGAGATCAAAGTATTGGCCCCTGTAAAGTTGCCCACAATGCTGAGGGTGGGTGCTTGTGTGTGCTGGTTGTCTCCCTGGGTTCTTTTCCCACTGGAGGAACTAAAAGCTCAGGTGAGACCTCTCCACTTGGTGAGACACTAGCCTGGGGGTGGGGCAATGCAGTCAGTATGTAGCCTAGTCTCTTATCCCTCCAATGCAGTTTGGCTTTGGTCTTTGTGCTTCAAACACAAAGGTGCTTCAGCTTAACTCCCATATGCTTGGATTCTCTGTGGTGTCTTGTTCTTGAATAGTTGTTAGTTGTTCTTCTTGGAAAGGGGGAGCAAAATCAGGATCAGACTATGTCACCATTTTGATCCACAGGCCTACTATTAAGTTTCAAGTAATTGCTCAATTCTTGCATAACATGAGCTATTAACATAGCTTATCATGTAGTGTGCCAGTATTGAATTTCCATCCAAGGGGTTATTTAGTAATGGCATTGAAATAAAAAATGAAATCTGTAAACCCTGAGCAATATCACTGCTTTTACATGCTCTGCAGTCTGTAATAGGCTATTAGATAAAAGATAGTAATGTATTCTGGAAGAACAGACCCATTGACAATGAATAAAGGGCATGATTTTATTCTTGCTTCACAAAGAATGATGTCTGTATCTTTCTTAAAAGAATTATAGTCTTCAAAAGCTGCCAGACTTATATTCTTTTGCAGCTGGCATACAGCTCTTAGTCTATGCAATATTATAAGAAGGAAAGCCAGAAGTATTTTAGAATATATGGAAAGATACCTAGGAACATATATATTTTGAAATGTTAAAAGTACCAAGAATTATAAGGTACTATTATTAATATCTACATATTTTGAAATGTTAAAAGTACCAAGAATTATAAGGTACTATTATTAATATCTACATATCTAATGAAGAACAAGGAAGGTCAGTATTTATTGAATAACATTTGTAAGATTTAGTGCATATAATTTTTAAAATTTATTTCCCACTAGTAAAACAAATATTCACAAATAAAATGTTTAGCCGTATGTGTGTATATTTTTCAGTTATTCAAATAATTAATACTGAGACAATTTCTATATAAATATTGATGAATTTTACTGTTTTAAATGCTTAAAAATAAATAGACTAATAATTCTCAAAGGAGTTGACTCTTATTTCTCTATGATCAGCCAAGCACTCAAGGGCATACAGATAGAATTTTCAACATTTCCAAAAGCCAGAACCATCAGAACCCAAGCCATAGTCAAGCATGTTCTGGTTCTGTGGCTGCTTTTACCTACAGAAAATTTTGTAAGAAGGAATTTGAAAATGGCACTTTATTTTTGTTTCAAAATCATAATGTAATTTTAAGTTATGATAGTGATACTCCAGTAACTTGTAAGGATTTAAAAGTGTCATAAGCTCCCTGTTTATACTGATCATTTAAGATTACCATCTTAAAAAGAAAAAAAAGTCATTGAACACATTTTAAAAATTTAACAAGAATTTGAAATATTGAGCAAAAGAATAAAAGGGGGGAAGTACTTTCCATGCCCTTTACTAGTACAGAAATGATTCTGAATATGATACTCCCTTTTGATTTGCAAAAACCATTCAGAATGCTAAATACTGAATTTCACGACAGCTTAGTGATATCTTTCAATTTATGCTATTATAGGGCAAACTGTCTTTGATAGTTTGAAGCAGCTCAACAAGTACTGGCAGTCAATGGTTTTAACTGAATCTGAAGAAGAAACATATACGTTAAAAGGAAAAATAACTATTTCGTTCATTTGAAGACAGATCATTGGGTTTATCAGAATGCAGTCCACTGGTTTGAGAACTAAACCTCATTAAAGAATCAGGGAAGGCATCATCGAAGCAACTGTTTTAAAACAAAAGAAAGGTCTCTTTTATTAAGGTGTCACACAGACTACAAAATAAGAAAACTAATTGACTGAGAAGAGAGGATCTGTCTGAATGTTAAAAGGAAAATTAAGCACAGGATCATGGTTTGCCCATCTATCACAGAAAAAAATGTTATTTTAGCAAAGTAATGGAAACAATGACCTTGTTTCCATGCAAAACCTGCAGTGAGTTATTTTATAAATTCAGTCAGCTCCATTAACAGCAACGACTACAAAAAGTTTGAAAATATATTCAGCAAGCTTCTTGAAGCCAACTGATCTATTTTGCACACAAACAGTTGTTTGGTTTGGAAATACTACATGTATTATAGATGTGAGGCCAGAACAAGGGCAGTTTTAAAGAAAGTTGGAAATGAAGATCTGTTTGTTCTCTTGCATTTTAGCCCGTAGCTGGGATATCCTGAAGTTCCTGAAATACAGGATTTGTTTCAAAGCATTGTTTACATGGAATGTAAATAAACATCAATTTCCTTTTCTTTTTTCTTTTTGGTTTACCCATGTAAAGGATATTATCACAATTAGCAAATTCACTGTGAAGGCTCATTGCAGCTATAAATGATCAACTTAGAAAAAAAAATATATATATCACTCATTACATGATATATCCCGAGTGTTCATCATAGAATATTTCATTACTATTATTCAGAGAGGAGGGTTTTTTGTGGCTTTTTTTTTTTTTGAATTTTATAATGAGACAGTTGTTAAGAAATGACAAGTGGCACAGACTTCATTTTGGGTGCTAATCCCTGGACCAGTACCAACTATTTTCATTATATGGGAGAGGGTGATTTTGCCTCTCTAGGTTTTCATTTCTTCATTTGCAAAAACAAATTTACCAGGATGTTTTGTCTAAGAAACCAAATTTGGGGTAGCCCTGGTGGTCCAGCGGTTTAGCACCACCTGCAGCCCAGGGTGTGATCCTGGAGACCCAGGATCGAGTCCCACGTCAGGCTCCCTACATGGAGCCTGCTTCTCCCTCTGCCTGTGTCTCTGCCCCTCTCTCTCCCTCTCTCTCATGAATAAATAAACAAAATCTAAAAAAAAAAAAAAAAAAAAGAAACCAAATTTAAAATTTTGTATTTGTTTACGAAATTAGGGTTCAATAACCCCTCTGTGTATCTATTATAGGAGTTGAAATGCTGGGGGCTTTGTGTTTGGCTGTTTAAAGAATGGAAGAAGCTGCTGATTTTTTATTTTGTTTTATCCTGTCTCACACAGAAGCACATGGCAAAAGAGGAAGGAGACTTGTATTTACATGTGCCCTTTGCCCTCATCAGCGTTCCCTCTTCTGTCCTACCGGGTTTGCGTGACTGATGTACAGCTCTAGAAAAAAGAGGAGTAAAGATAAAAATAAGAAGTGTTCATAGAATGCTGAGAGAATCAGCTATAAGATGTGCCTCTGGAGGATCCTCTTTTGGTGGCTTCCTACCACCAGCACCGCACTGTTAGCTCCACATTCACAAACATGCTTTACCTTCCATCACAGACCCCAGTTCAACAGGACTGAGCCGGCGCAAGGCACAGCCAGACTGGATGGAAGAGCATTCCCTGGCAAACACCTGAAGAAAGATGACCTTGATGGCGAATGAGGAAGAACATAAGTGGTCTGTACTGTGCTTCTACGTGAAGGTTCCAAGTACCTGAGCAGATGCCGAGGAGGAGAGTAGATAGGATAAGGTCCTTCCATCAGGATATGGGGGTACAACAATCAGTATCTTGTTTTCATTTTAATGAGAGACTAGTGAGATACAACACAGATCATAAAATTAATCTCTGCTTGCTATACGGAAAGTTTATGGCTTACCAAAACAGTGCCCTTAAAGGTGTCAGAAGAAAGGAATCCCAGTTTTATTGAGTAGCACAGAATGTAGGGCAATATTCTCCTTCTAAAAGTTTAGTATCTAGTGATTTGTAGAGGGAAGAGGGTCTGGATACAGTACAGAGACCTTAGCTATGGGTTTGAGTTTGAGGAACTGTCCCTTCCTCCTGTGGGCCTCCTCTTGCACTGCCCCTAAACCTTAGCTACCTACTCTGCTAAATGAGGGGCCAACCTCAATGAAATGAAGATCCTTTTATCACTATAATTGTATCATTCTTTTGAATGGACAAGACCTAGTAGAACAGAGCCTAATTAAGACAGAAAATAATGACCAACAATACAAAGCCATCTATAATGAAATGGTAAATTGTGTCCTGAAGACTAAGAGTATTTGTAAGGTTCATCAGTTTACTAGGTTGTGATCTCTTTGAGGGCAGGGATTGTGTTGAAGTCATCTTTCAATCACTGGTAACTAATACTGGTTCCTGGCACACAGAATCTACTTAAATAAATCATATTAAAGACACAAGTGGACAAATAAGATTAATGTGTTTCCATAATTATTTATATTTTAGCAAAGTAGGTTTAAAAATCTAGATCCAATAAAAGCAAATTAACCTATAGCAAGTACTTAACATGTTCCAGGAATTGTATTAAGTATTTTTATGTAAGTTTAAGCTTCACAGCTTCCTGAAAAGTTACCTACTATTGTCAGTATCTGTATTAGTCAGGCTTCTCCAGAGAAACAGAACCAACAGAAGATATACACACATGAGCAGATTTATTGTAGAAATTGACTCACATGCTTATAGAAATCCCTACAATCTGTTGTCTGCAAGCTAGGGAACCAGGAAAGCTCTTGGTGTACTGCAGTCTGAATTGGAGGCTTGAGAACCAGGTTGCAGGGCAAGGGGGCACTGGGTAAGTCCTGAAGTCTGAAGGCCAGGGAACCAAGAATTCTATTAAATAGGCACAGGGTGATGGTTAATTTTATGTGTCAACTTGACTGGGCTAAGGGATGCCCTGAGAGCTGCAACATCCATTTTCTCCTTCCCTCAGATAGCTCAGGAAGAGAGAGAATTTGCCCTTCCTTCTTCACCTTTTTGTTCCATTAGGGTCCTTTAAGGGGTTGGATGAGTTGATGCCCACCCACTTTGGTAAGGGTGAGTCTCTTTATTCAGCCTACTATTTCAAATGCTAATCTCTTGTAGAAACATTCTCACAGACATTTTCAGAAATAATGTTTTTTATCAGCTCACTCCTGGTGTATTTTCACTCCTGGTGATAACTTCATTTGGCTTACACATACCTCTTAATACTGAATTGAATTTACCTACTTCAGATACATTTCCCAACCATTCTCTATTTGTAAGCATTTCCCTCAATGTGATTCTTACAGAAAGCCTATCACTACATGGTGCAGTTTACCACATTACAGGAAAACCCTTACTTCACACATAGTCTTATATCCTTTGAACCTGAGCTTGACGAGAAAGTATAATTAAATAAGAAAAATAAGCGCTGCTCAGTTGTTTTCCTGTTTCAGCATTTACATTGCTGTCACAACTAAAAAAGGAGATTTTCAGTGTCACATCAATTAATTCCAATTTCTACTTAATGAATCACTTGCTCATTGAGAAGATGGTATCTCTTTAACTGTAGTTGTGTAAGTTTTTGCTTATAAGGAAAAGAATAGTGAAGACATTTGTTTAACCTAATCAGCCAATGAGGAAAAAAAAATCAAGATGTCTGCTATATAATGATGCTTTTATTTTATTTTATTTTTTAAATAATAAATTTATTTTTTATTGGTGTTCAATTTACCAACATACAGAATAACACCCAGTGCTCAGCCTGTCAAGTGCCCCCCTCAGTGCCCATCACCCAGTCACCCCCACACCCCGCCATCCTCCCCTTCCACTACTCCTAGTTCGTTTCCCAGAGTTAGGAGTCTTTATGTTCTGTCTCCCTTTCTGATATTTCCCACACATTTCTTCTCCCTTCCCTTATACTCCCTTTCACTATTATTTATATTCCCCAAATGAATGAGAACATACAATGTTTGTCCTTTTCCGATTGACTTATTTCACTCAGCATAATACCCTCCAGTTCCATCCACGTTGAAGCAAATGGTGGGTATTTGTCATTTCTAATGGCTGAGGAATATTCCATTGTATACATAAACCACATCTTCTTTATCCATTCATCTTTCGATGGACACCGAGGCTCCTTCCACAGTTTGGCTATTGTGGACATTGCTGCTATAAACATCGGGGTGCAGGTGTCCCGGCGTTTCATTGCATCTGAATCTTTGGGGTAAATCCCCAAATATAATGATGTTTTTAAAAGAGAGAATTTAGCCCTTAAAATAGGTCATGTACTATAAAGAATAATGTCCAAAAGCCATATCCATTCCTACAGATGCAAAATTCCTTTAGAAATGGTCTTTTAAGGCAAAGAGACCTTTGGTAGATCAGTGAACAGAAAATGATAAATCTTTCTAAAATTATTTCATAAAGGCTTAGCTTACAATATTTATCCTACTTTGTCCTCATTTGTCCTCCTTATTCTGAATTTTTCTCCTTATATCCAACACTGTCACATGACTTCTTACTGAGCACAGTGGATTCATGTGTAAGGGAGAGAATTGGAAAAAGTTGGTTTTCTAAAGTCCTATGATTAGTTTGTGTGTCTGAAGTAGATTAATTTATCAAGTCTAAGGCATGCCTGTATCTTCAATAAGACGAGTTGCCTAGAATTCTCCAGTGATCACTTTAGTGTAACTAAAAATTGTGCTAATATGTTACTAATCTATAATTGAATATGTTTAAGCACACCTTTTGGAAATATAAAGCTCAGAAACTAGACTAGTTTTTACTATGATTTCTCTGGACCACCAATTCTCCAGTTTATGTAGTCAAATATTCTAAAGAACTCTTTGTTTGGGTGGTTAACTAAAAGTAAAGCAGCTTAAAATATATTAGCCAATAATAATGTTATATTGATCTCAAATTAATCTGGTCTCTTTCCATTCATACCAAATGAAATGACTGGATTAGCTTAAGTTTAAAAAAAAATGATGATTAAAATATGAAGGGACATCCTGACAAGGGTCTTATATGGTAAACCTTTTACACAGCTAGGGATTCACTTTATACTGCTAGAGAGTATACAAAAGTGTGTAAACTTTCTGAAATGTCTATCCTATGCATAAAATATCTTTAAAATAGTAATATTCCTTAAAGTATTCACAGAGAATTTCTATTTTTAAAAAATGTGGACTGGGGCTCCTGGTTGGCTCAGTCAGCTAAGTGTCAATTCATGGTTTTGGCTCTGCTCTGATGTCAGGCTTATGGGACCCATCCCAGCATCCAGCTCAGTGCTCAGCACGGAGTCTGCTTGGATTTCTCTCTCACTCTACCTCTGCCCCTCTCTCTACTCTCACATGTGCTCTCTCTCTCTAAAATAAATAAATAAAATCTTAAAAAAATAAAATATGTGGACTAAGGTAGTAATCAGGGATTAACTATTTAACCACGTGCACATTTATATCTTCAATGGAGATCATGCCATAAGACCCTTAGTTTCATAAATCTACCTACTTTTGCATCATCAGCTTCACTTAGCTACATGTTTCTCAAATTTGTTTTGTCCAAAACTTGATTTTTGATATTTCCCTTACAAATTCCTCCTTCTTTAACATTTTTACTTTACTATTTAACTCTTCATTTTGTTACTTTCTCAATATAGTAAACCTAAAACTTTTACTTCTCTCATCTTTATCTCCCACATCTGCCCCAAATGCTATTATTTTTTTCTTTGAAACATAGGTTGGCTCTGTTTCTTTCCATCTTCATTTCCACTCCCCTAGCCACCAACATTTCTGACCTGTATGACTAAAAGAGCCTCCCTACTGGTCACTTGACTTCTACTATTGTCTTCCTCAAAGCTATTTTCGTTTACTAGCCAGAGTAATCTTTCACAAGTTTGGAGAGTACTTTCCTACTTAAGTCTTTTTGCGTTTAATAGAATATGCAAAATCCTAAAAAAGAAAGAAAGAGAGAACGGAAGAATGAAAGAAAGAAAAAAAATGAAAAAAAAAAAAAAAGAAGAAAAGAGGCCCATAAACTTCTTTAAGAACTGATACCTACTAGCCTCCCCAATCTCATCTGACTCCAGTCCCTGCTACCACCTCTTACTGCATTTCAGCCACATTAGTCTTCTTTTGGTTACTGGAAAGTTCTTTGCTGCCCCAGGGCCTTTGTACTGCTGTTTCCTCTCCCTGGAATTCCTTCCCCTCTGTCTTTTCCTATTAATTATTTCTTTTCCTTTTAAAATATGTTCATGTATATATATATATATATATATATACACACACACATATATATATTTGTTGTAATTATTAACATTTAAACTTTACATAAAAATCTAAATCCTTTAAAAGTGGTATCTTGTATTAGATTCACTAATTTTTTCAGCTTTATTAAAGTATAATTGAGATACAATTCACCACACATACTTAAAGTGAACACCATGATGAGTTTTGACATATATATTCACTCGTGCAACCATCATCAGCTCAACTGTACCTTTATGGCCACTTTATGGGGCCACCTTTATGGCCCCATATCCTCTTCCCTCCATCCTCTGGTAACTACTCTTCTGTTTTCTACATCTGTGTTTGACTATTTTAAATGACTCACACAAGAAAAATCGTGCAGTATTTGTCCTACTGTGACTGACTTATTTCACTTAGTTTATGCCTTCCAGGTCCTTAATGCCCTACAGGTCCATCCATGTTGTCATAAATGGTAGAACTTCCTTCTTTTTTAAGGGTGAATAATATTCTATTGTACGTACATACTACATTTATTTCATTCCTTTATCTGATGATGAACATCTGTGTTGTTGCCATATCCTAGCCACTGTAATGTCATAATAATAATAGTAATAATAATAATAATGCCACACTAAACATGGAAATGCAGCTATCCAAGATCTTGATTTTACTTATTAGATAAATACTCATAACTGGGATTGCTGGATTATATAGTGGTATTATTTTTAATTTTTTGAGGACTCTCCATATTGTTTTCCAGAACAGCCACACAAATTTACATTCCCATCAACAGTGGAAATGTTTTCTAATTTCTCCACACCCTTCTACCTCTCCAACACTTGCTATCTCTTTTTTATGATAGCCATTCTATTTTCCAGATAATTAGCAAATTGAGCATGAACCTGTTGACCATTTGCATGTCTTCTTCAAAGAAATGTCCATTTATATGCTTTGCTTTTTTTGTTGTTGTTAAAGAAACTTGAATTCTGGATTTTTGCCATTTAAAAAAACTTGAACACCTAATTTTTTTAGAGTCATTTTAGTCTTACAACAGATTTGAGAGGAAGACATAAAGATTTGCTACAGATCCTTGCCCCCAGACATACATACATAGCTTCCCTCATTATCAGTATCACTTTCCATATCCAAAGTCCATAGTTTACCTCAGGATTCTCTTGGTGTTATACATTCTGAGTCTGGACAAATATATAATGACATCTATCCATCATTATAATATCATATAGGGTATTTTCACTGCCCTAAATATTCTCTGTGCTATGCCTATGCATCCTCTACTTCCATCCCCAGCAGCCATTGAACTTTTTATTGTCTCTATAGTTTTGCCTTTTGCAGAACATCATATAGTTGGAATCATACAGTACACAGCCTGTATGTGTTTAGATTGGTTTCGTTCACTTAGTAATATGCATTTAAGGTTCTTCCATTTCTTATCATGGCTGAGAGCTCATTTCTTCTTAATCTCTAGATAGTATTCTACTGTCTGGATATACCACAGTTTATTTACCCAGTCACCTACTAAAGACATCTTGGTTATTTCCAATTTTGGCAATTATGAATAAAGCTACTATAAACACACATGTGTTGACTTTTCTGTAGACAGTTTTTCAACTCTTTTGGAAACATACCAGGAACACAACTGGTGGATCATGTGGTAAGAGTACATTTCATTTTATGAGGAACAGTCAAACTCTCTTCCAAAGTGGCTGTACCATCTTGCATTCCCACCAGCAATGAATCCTTGTCTGCATTTAGGGTAGCCAGTATTCTGGATTTTGGCCATTGTAATAGATGTGTAGTGAAATCTCATTATTAATTAATTATTTTGTTCTTTTTTTCTGGTTGTCTTGTTTGTTTGTTTTGAGTTGTAGGAGTTCCTTACATATTTTGGAAATATGAGAGACACAGAGAGAGAGGCAGAAACACAGGCAGAGGGAGAAGCAGACTCCCTGCGGGGAGCCCGATGCGGGACTCGATCCCAGGACTTCGGAATCATGCCCTGAGCTGAAGGCAGATACTCAATCACTAAACCACCCAGACATCCCACATATTTTGGAAATTAACCCCTTATCATATACATGGTTTGCAAATGTTTTCACCATATCAACAGAAAAAAGGACAAAAATCACATAATTATCTTGGCAGGTACAGAAAAAGCATGTGAAGAGCTTCAATAAAAGAGCTTTCATTAAAACAAGTGTAGAAAGAACTTATCTCAACACAATAAGGCCATATACAAAAAGTCCACAGCTAACATCATATTGGTGAAAAGCTGAAAGCTTTTCCTCTGAGATCTAGAAGGAAAAATCTCTACCCTCACCAGTTCTATTCTACTATTCAACATAGTATTAGAAGTTCTGGCCAGAGTAGTTAGGCAAGAATAAGAAATAAAAGGCAACAAATAAGAAAGGAAAAAATAAAATTATCTCTATTTGTAGAGGACATAATCTTGTATGTAGAAAATTCCAGACTCCATTAAAAAACTGTTAGAACTAATAAACAAATTCAGTAAAGTTCCAGGATACAAAATCAATATATGAAAGTTAGCTGCATTTCTATACACCAACAATGAACTATCCAAAAAGGAAAGTAAGAAAACAATCTCATTTACAATAGCACCAAAAAGATTAGGATACTTAAAACTAACTAGAGCGGCAAAAGACTGGAATACTGAGAACTATAACACTGATATAAGAAATTAAAGTAGACACAACCAAATGGAAAGTCATTCTGTGTTCATGGATTAGAAGAATTAATATTGCTAAAATATGCAAAGCAATCTACAAATTCAATATAATCTCTATCAAAATCCTGAAGACATTATTATTTATAACTCTTTATATGGCTATATGCATTCATTTTCCTTGGGGAAATAGAGTAGAATGGCTGGGTCTTGTGGTATGTATATGTTTAATATTTAAGAAACTGACAAATTCTTCCACAGTGGTACAGTTTACATTTTCACTGCAGTGTATAAGAGTTCTAGTTCCTCTACATCCTTGCTAAAACTTGGTAAAGTCTGTCTTCTTAATTTTAAATTTTGAGTGGGCTGACATGTTATTGTGGTTTAAATATGCACTTTCTTAAGACAATGATACTGACCATCTTTTTATGTGCTATTTTTTTTGCAATTTATATATCTTTTTTTGAAATAGCTCATTTTTTGTTCATTTATTTTTAATTTGGTTGTCTTTTTATTTTTTTATAAAAATTCTTTATATATTACAGACATGCTGGATACAAGTCCTTTGTCAGATATATGTTTGAAAACCTTTTCTCTCCATCTGTACTTTGTTATTTCATCTTTTAAAAACAGTGTCTTTCAAAAGCAAGAGTTTTTCATTTTGATGAAGTTCAATTTATAGATTTTTTAATATAAACAAATTTTTGTATCCTATTTAAGAAATATTTGCCAAACCCAAAGTCACTAACATTTTTTTAATTTTTTTTTTTTTGTGCATGGTGTGAGGTCAGGACTAATGTGCATTATTTTTCAATATTTCAATATCTCTAGCACAATTGGTTGAAAATATCTTCCCCATTCAGTGGCCTGGCATCTATGTCAAAATTTCATTGATGATATACATTTGGTTTTATTTTTGAACTTTTTATTCTGTTCTATTTATTTATATTTACCAATGCTACACGGTTTAATTTTTCTGTAAAGAAACCTGGCAGGGACACCTGGGTGGCTCAGTGGTTGGATGCCTGCCTTTGGCTCAGGTCATGATCCTGGGATCCAGGATCGAGTCCCACATCGGGCTCCCTGCAGGGAGCCTGCTTCTCCCTCTGCCTGTGTCTCTGCCTCTCTCTGTGTCTCTCATGAATAAATAAATAAATCCTTAAAAAAAAAAAAGAAACCTGCAGACATCATTTTCATACAGTGATCAAATTTAATATCCCGACCAATCAGGTAAACCAACATCTTATACCTTCTGATAGATTACATTGAAAAGGACAGGACATCACTTAGTAATATTCTTGCCAAATGCAGAAGCCAAATATAATCCTGAGGAAATATAGTAAGATCCAAATGGGATGTTGTAAACTACAAGATAACTAGCTTAATAATATGAGAGCCATGAAAGACGAAGACTAAAGAGCTGTGGAAGTTTAAAAAGTTAAAGATTAGAAAGAACTGCATAGAATATGTGAACCTCAATAAAATCCTGGAGGCATATTTCTTCTTTTGCTGTGAATGACAATTTTGGAACAATGGGCAAAATCTGAATATGAGCTGTATATTAGATAATATTCCTATATCAATTAGTGTCTTAATTTTTATAATTGTACTATGTTTATGCAGTTCAATGATCTTGTTAGAAAACACACATGCACACACACAGGAAAGCAAAAATAAGAAAAATATGGCTAACTATTAAAAACTGGCAAATCTGGGCACAGCCAGAATGCTTTGTAGTATTTCTTACGATTTTTGTATAGGTCTGAAATTATTTCAATATATGAAGTCATAGAAAAATGGCATGATGCCAAAGGATAATGAATTGCAAATAAAAGGTTATTTATATACTATTTTTAGTGAAAAAAGCAAGGTTTAAAACTATATATAGTCTATCAGTATATATTTACTTAAAATGTTTGCTTACGATTTCGCTCCAAAGGATGGGATTGTGTATGATTATAACTTTTCTTCTTTATATACTTCCATATTATCCAAATGCCACAATAGATATGCATTATTTTTATCATCAGAAAAAATGTTAAACATATTTTATAAGTAATTACATAGTTTAAGGCCAAATATCCATCTCTTGAAACTTAACATGTATTGTATTCTTTTTTCCTTTTCCTCTGATAATTAACATGTACTTGAGCTCCACTGAAAACTGTTTTAACTCTTAAAATAACTTGCTTCTGTGACTATAGTCATAGACAGTGCAGCTTTCAATTCCTTGTAAACGTAATTATCTGAGAGCAAAAATGTAGCCATAATTAAGTGTAGGGGATTGTGAGTGAAGTGGACTTGGGTTCAAATCTATTTACTAGCTGTGTGATCTAAGACAAATAATCTCATTTTTCTTTTTTTTTCATTTATCAAATAAGGAAAATACAATACATATTTTATAAGGTTTACCAAAGGCTGAATTACATCCCTTCATAATTCATATGTTGAAATCTAATCCTCAGTATCTCAGAATGTGACCATATTTGGAGATAGGGTTCTACAGAGATAATTATGTTAAAGCGAGATCATTAGGATAGGCCCAAATCCAATACGACTGCTATTGCTTCTAAGAAAAGGAAACCTGAACACAGACAGGTACAGAGAGACAGAGCGAGTAGATGGCCATCTACAAGCCACAGATGGATGCCCAGAACAGATCTTTCCCTCAGGGCTCTGAGAAGGAACCAATCTTGTGGGTGCCTTAATCTCAGACTTCTAGCCTCCAGAATTGTAAGAAAATAAGTTTCTGTTGTGTAAGCCACCCAGTCTGTTGTACTTTGTTATGGCAGCCCCAGCAAACTAATACAAGGCAACAGAAAGCATTAAGCCAGATGAAATAAGGAAGATCTTAGGAAGTAACTGGTACAAGATAAACTTAACAAATGGTATTTGTAATCATTGTTTTTAAAATACAGAAGTCCTCATGATTAACTACAGATTCTTGTCTGAATGGTTAATCTTAAAATATAATTGCATTTTTCATCAATTCTTAAATCAGAGACTGTGACCTGAAAAATCTCTCAAAAAAAATTGTAATTATATATTAAGAGTGACCTTGAAGTCAACCTAGTCTAGGTCTTCTCCCTTTATTTTACTGAGAACATAAAGATTATATGATTTTTGTCCAGGTAAAAAAGCAACTCAGAGGCAAAATCATTTTTATTGCATAGATACTACCCCCAGACTTCCACTTAAGAATTATTTTAAAAGATAATATGTTACTTATAGACATGTTTATCTTAAAAATTGCTATTTGGCAAAATAAAAGTATTTTTTTGCTACTCTTCATAATTAATTTGTATTTCCTTATTTCTGCATAAAAGGATATACCTTAATTGTTCAAATTACTTGTATTATATAGGAAATACTTCTGTCTTTTGAGTAAGAAGATTATAATGAGGCTTCTTTGGATTCCAGGAAGTGTTAGGATCTGTTCTTCAAAGCTGAAATAGTTACATTTTTGATAAGGAAACTGTCTGAATCCAATTTAAAAAGCTGGATCAAACCGGTTTGGCCACATTGGAGTAGCATTGAAGGAAAGACTCATGAGCCCAGGCCAAATCTGAGACAGCCTGAAGCCATGGAGGAGGTTGGAGTTGGGGTGGAATACCAAATTTAACTGAGAGGCAACCAAGGTCATATCTTGGAACAATGCTGTGCTGTATGTCGCTCAGAAACATGTGCTAAAAAGAACATTACAGATTGGAAGGAAGCATACATATCAAGATAAATAAATAAGGATCTAGTCAAACTATTCATTGATCTATTCTATTGTTTCATTCCTCTGCTAGCCACTTACAGCAACCCTGATGTTTCATATAGTGAAACTAAGGACAAAGCAAAGAAAAAAAAAAAAGACACAGAAGAAAAGAGTAGTTATTCAGCTGGTTAGGCTGTTGTAGGTTCTCCTTCTTTAGCGTGGCCTCCTTCTTGAAGCTTGAGACCACCTGACCTTTATTTGCAAGATCAAGTCTACCTCAAAATCAAGGACCAGTTCTGAACACAAACAGGAGAAATCTAAGAAACTTGATACCATCACTTGGTGTTTTACTAATGTGGTTGGTCCGATCCAGGTCTGGAGCTACAGATCTGATCACTGGGACTCCTAATTTATTCTTCTGGTTAACCTTTGACTTACGCCATGTCTTAACTTGTACTTTGGACTTCCTAGTCCAGGCTTCTGTCTTGATTACTAGTATAGCGAGCATTCCCAGGTTCAGAATCTCACTTAGTTTACCATCCTCCAGGAATGTTAGGCTTAGCCCTAAAAGCCAGCCCTGTAACTAAGCTATGGCTTTCCTGCTACCCAAGGCCTCCCGGGTTTCTGGGCTGCACACTTTGTCTATCAGAAGGCACCTGTTATTTCAGCTGGTGTTCCCTCTGACATCAGATGTTGTCTTGAATAACCTCTTACTCCATGTTATATGTTTTATATTGGGAGCTCTGCTGAGAGGCTTTCCTCCTACTGCCTTCACTTGGCTCACTGTTCTAACACTTGCTCTTTTCCAGGGCCAATCTCTGGTTGCATCATTTTTTTTTTTTTTTTCTGTCTCCAGTTCGGTATAGCCCTGCTTTGTCAGTGATCTGGATTCAGATGTTTGTCAGACTATTCGAATCAGTGGTGTCTTTAGCCTCCATAAAAGCAATGGACTTGGAAGGAAAGTGAAAATACACTAATATACAGTGCTAGAAGAGTAGTGTCTCCTTACCCTGCCTCTCTGACTACAGAAAATGCACAGAAATGATACGTTGTTCATTTACCAACAAGACGGAAGAAATATTCTTGGAGGTTGTATAGGATAGGCTATAGATTAGATTATTCCATGGTAATAAACACCTCTGAATCTCACTGGTTTATAAACAAACAGGGGATCCCTGGGTGGCTCAGTGGTTTAGCGCCTGCCTTTGGCCCAGGACATGATCCTGGAGGCCCGGGGTCAAGTCCCACATTAGGCTCCCCACGAGGAGCCTGCTTCTCCCTCTGCCTGTGTCTCTGCCTCTCTCTCTCTCTCTGTGTGTGTGTGTGTGTCTCATGAATAAATAAATAAAATCCTTAACAAACAAGCAAACAAAAACAAATAAGGGTGCCTGGGTGGCTCAGTCAGTAAAGCATCTGCCCTTGGCTCAGGTCATGATTTTAGGATCCTGTGCAATGAGGAGTTTGCTTCACCCTCTGCCTCTCCCTCTGCTCATGCTCATGCTCATTCTCTCTCTCTCTCTCTCTCTCTCTCTCTTCCTCTCTCTCTCAAATAAATAAGTGAAATCTTTAAAAACAAATAAATAAAAACCTATTTCTTTTAGGCTCACATCATATACTTTTTTGGGGGTTGGTAAGGAGGGATCTGCTTATTATAGTTATTCTGGACCTCAGTTTCTCAGAGAAGCCACTAACTTGAACATTCCCAATCCTTGTGACAAAGGGAAAAATAAAATTTATTTATGCAATATTCAGCCAGCAAGTGACACACATACTTCTGCCCACAACTTACTGACCAGAATTAGTTACTTAACCCCACATAATCCCAAAGAAGTCCCCCAAAATGCAAGCTACCAAATGCTTTGAATGGGAAGAACTGGACATTTTTGTCAAATAACACTAAGAACTCACTGTGGCCAAGCTAAATGTTAGCACCGAATCCTGCCTACGCCAAAGGCAGAAAGCACTGGATGAAGTAGACAAGAAAAAAGGAAAAATAAATTCCTAGAAGTCAGAAAATGAAATAGAGCAGTGAGCTGCTAGAGTGATGAGAGCCAGGAAACAAGAGTTACAGAGATGACAAACATCTTCAGTGACAGAAAAAAAGTGACACAGAAGATTAGCAGGAGCTACTAGAAGAGAGGAAAGTGCAACAGTCTGCAGAAAGTGACAGGCCAGTCCTCTCTGCCCCCATGATCTCCAGTTAGTGTTTGTTTATACTTTACTAACTAGAGTTCCTAACAACTAAAGATCACGGGAAGATCATCCATTAAAAAGAAGCTATCTGCTAATAAGACAAATTAATACTTTCAGTATCAAAGATAAAAATATGAAATATTGATGTAGTAAGTTTTCAAAGCAATCCTGGTTTAAAGAATAGGACGGACTAGATCTTTGGGATACAGATACACTTTCTTTTCACATCAAGAATGGGAGAGGGCTACGAACTCTTGATATTACATGTGAAATTATTTTTTTGCCTCAGAATTAAAAGATGGTTTAGAATTTGAGAGTTTACTGGATCACTGATTTCAAAGTCACTTCAGAACACCCTGATAGGGAATCCTGAGGATTGGAAATGGTAACCAAACCATAATAAGTCCTTATTTGACCACAGTAAGATAAGAGCCACCCCACGATGGTTATGACAGGGTTTGGATTTTTAGTGCTTGAACCTGCAGTCATTCATACTCTCCTACCTCCAAAATTGGTTCAAAATAAGAAATACAACAAATAACCTTTTTTTTTTTTTTAAGTTAAAAAAATGGATGAGGGCCAAGGAAACCCTTAGATAATAGTATAAAAACATCTTCAAGATATATGTTTGGAGTGAAAAAAAAGGCAAAGTGCAGGGCAGGGTGATGTGCATTCTACCCTTTTGGGTAAAAAAAGCATGAAAGCTAATACATATTGCTACTTGTATATTTATAAAAATATTTGGAAGTACATAAAATTATAATAACAGTGTTTGCTGGCAGTGGAAGTCACTGTGGAGTGAGAACTTAGAGGTCAGCAAAAGGGACTGAAAGGAGAAAGAATTTTTCTAGCAAAAAAAAAAAAAAACCACACACGTATACATGCATACACATGCATGTAAATACATATATGTAATTTTAGCCTCAGTAATAGTTTACCTAATTTTAAAATTGGTGTTTATCTTTTATTTTTTGAAAATTGGTGTTTAAAAGTAAAGGAGATTGCTCTTTAATTAAAATTAAAATAAATAATGGTCAACACCAAATAATGAAACAAGTATAAGGTTGAGTGTGGGGATCTTTATATACAATCAATTTTAAACAGAGTGATTTAAAGCTCTGTAACATTGAACAAATGTAGTAGTTGCCTAAAATTACCATCAGATTTTAAGTACCTAACTCTGATGATTTATGGAGTTTAACAAATAAGCCAAGATAGAAATATCAGCATGTTAGTGTACAGCAAACTCATCATTTCATTTTTGCAATAGTAATTTTGAGGACTTTCCAAGAATCAGAAAGTTACATTAGAGTTTTGTAGCCTGTCTATAATTTGACCAATTCACTCAGTAGTTTCGGAAATAGCCACTGAATGCTGGAATATATTGGTGAAGCTCCTGTAATAAAAGTTATAGTTTACCTGAGCTATAGTATATCCTAATGAAGCCAGCATTATAAATCCTCTCTGTGGAGAATTCTTTGCTTAATAACAGTGTTTAAGAAAGAAGTGGAGGACAATAAAACATCCTACAACCTTGAAACTCTAACATGTTTCACACTATTTGTTTCATACTATTTCCTTTTCCTACATGTCATCCCAGTTGTCACATTGTCAGCATATTTGTGCTACTTTCCTTGTTTAAGAAGTACGGACTCCTTAGAGTACCTCTTCTCCATGTCTTCCATAATTTAAGTTTTTCCTTCAAAGCTCACACAAAATTCCATTTATTCTCCTGTTGTCCACTATCCCACCCTAACAATCTGAGGTTTCTGAAGAGCTCTGATTGAGATATTTGATGGATCCAGATATCAATTATTTCTTCTATGCTACGGGCATACATCATTTGCCGGACACCCTGAAGTCGCAAGCAGGTTAGTGAGTAAGATACTAGCTTAATTCAGAAAACTGAGTTTAAGTATCGAGACTATGGCTCTCATCTGACCTTCAAAACCAGCAGGCTGGAAAGTAGAATGGCAGCATAACATATCCATGTTTATGAGGAAAAACTGTGCTCAATACCCAGTTCTTAGTAAAATGTTGAGTATATGATATGTACTCTCTATTTAATCAATAGTTGTTGAACCAAAGAATAAACACCATTAGTTTCTATACAAAAGCTCCATGAAAGTGCATATTTACTGGGAGCGTTCCATCAAAACTAAATTTACGATGGCTTCTTTTTCTGGTAAACCAGTAATAGCTGCTTCTGGAAATCTATGACTGCATGGACACCAAATTATTATGCACATAAATTTAGAACATCTTGATTAACAAGTCAGGTAAATGGGCATTATGTATGTATTAGTGATCTGCCTTATCTGCCTTATGTGAAATTCCTGATTGCAAATTAGTTTGTCAATTTTCTTCTCATCTAAAGTGTAACCTGTCAAAGTGAGGACCTCATCTTTTCTCTTTGAATGTCTAATTCCACACATGTATGATTGTTGATTTAAAAAAAATGAGAGCTAAAGAGAAGAAAGTTAATCATGATGTGCTACGAGATTATCCAGGGTGAAACACACTTGCATAGAAAATTTTGATCAATCACATTAACATCAAGGGACAATTATTCAGCAAGAATTTTTCTCTTGCCAGTTCTCCAGGAATATTGCCCATTCCTTGCTCTAAATTTGAAGGTAAGTAAGTAGAATGAAAACAAAGTATTTTGGCAAGGTCCTAACTAAATTACCTTCACGTCATTGACTTTCCAAAGTCAACTCTTAGATACTGGTCTACTGGCACTCTCCTGACTAGCTCTATGCTGTTGTCCACTTGTGGCCTTATAGTCCAACCGTCTGGCCATTTATTACCAAGCATAACTCTACTATAATAATACCACTCAGTACTCAGGCTTCACCAAGCAAGAGCTAACCTGATTTGATTTTAATCTATTTATGTTCTATGGCATAATCACATTTTATTCAAAAGTTCAGTGGGGGGCAGCCCCGGTGGCTCAGCGGTCTAGCGCCGCCTTCAGTCCAGGGCCTGATCCTGGAGACCTGGGATCGAGTCCTATGTCGGGCTCCCTGCATAAGCCTGCTTCTCCCTCTGCCTCTCTCTCTCTCTCTCTCTCTCTCTGTGTGTCTCTTGTAAGTGAATAAAATCTTAAAAAAAAAAAAAGTTCAGTGGGACATATTACTTCTTAATAATGTTGAACCGTGACTAAATCAAAGTCAAGTAGCAATACCTAATATGAGGAAAGGTCCTTTTCCTTTCAATTGCTGCTGAGTAAAAATTTGGCAATGGTTTGAATTCAAACTGTTAATGCAAAAACTGTGTTTAGAGAATATGTGGTCCAAATCTCTCATTTTCAAACAAGAGACCAGAGTCTTGGAGAAGTTGAATTCACTGGACTTCTACGGTCATGTGACAGAAGTTAGAACAGAAGCTACCTACATTTCCCATCTCTTTCAGTTCTACAAATACTGAGATATATGTATGTATATATTTGGTCACAGCATACTTTCTAGAAACAATAGTTTAAGTAATTAAATTAAATGGCACAATTGTGTTTAAAGAAGAAAACATGTGAACACATTATTTTAATTTGCTATATGTACTATTTTCAGTTATACTGAAAAATCAAATGTAGGCATACAAAGTGAACAATGAAATAGAATACTTCTTGTGTTTACAGTTTTTAATGTTTCATGATTTTGATATTATTTCATATAGAATTTAAGGTGAGATTATGTTTAAACTCTCAGTTATTAAAATATGTATGTAATTTCTACTACAGCATTAATAGAAGAGGCTGGTCTCTCAATGTTGATGGTAAAAATGTAATTGCCCTTATAACTAATTTCTGAACCACATATTTCTTTCTATTTTTATAGCTGTGTTAATAATAGTTCTATGTTATATTTGAGAAGTGTCTGTTAGAATCATTGTTTCACATACGCTCAAGTTATGCAAGCAAGATTCAATATAATGAAGAAATTCTTATAGCTTTGATGCAAGAGCTAAACAGGTCTCTTATTGCTGAGGACAGGGTGAATTCGGTTGAAATTATGAATCTCTATTCCATTTATAAAGTCTTATCACTGTTAACATGTTTTTTAAGCTTCAGTAGTCAGAATACTTTATAGCAGTCATTGCAAAAGAATCACTTCTTCTTTAAATGGGGGAAATACTGCAGACCCAAGATAGTTATTTTCCTTCTGGAACTGTTATTTTTAGGGAATAAATATAAATGTGTTTCTTTAATGATACACACAGGCAATTTCAAATAAAATGGGAATTATGCAAAGAGGCTGAACAGAAAGTAGACCCTATCATGGTTTAACTAAATGGAGCTCAGTCTCTCAAAAAATGCCACTATTATAATCAGTGTGAACTTGAGCAGATATCCAACTTCTGCAAAATAATGTAACCCCAGATATTATCAGTTAACAGGGAGTTTTCTATATATGCCATAATAGTTTTTGAACAGGTTATCAATTTATACACCATAATAATTTTTTATTTCTACCCAAAGACGGAGGAAAGTCCCTGTTGCCAGACCTGATGCATACTGCAGAAGGTAAGATCATCCACTATGGAGAGATGTTTGCTGATGTACTGGGAGAAAAGGTAGGTAAAGTTAACTCTGACAAACAATTACCATTGGGAGATACCATTGGGAGAATACTCAGGGCAAGGTGCCAATAAAGAATAAATTTTAACTAGAAAACCATTTCTTATTAAAGCAACAAAAGGAAAGACAGTTTTCAGCAGCTGTAAAAATGTAACATTAAAGGACTCTACTGGGGGCTGGGGTGGCATAGGAAGATCCTGAACTCATCACCTCCTCCCACAGACACAACAAATCTACAGCTACATGTGGAACAGTTCTCTCTGAAAAAGACCTCAAAACTAGCTGAATGGTTCCTCCACAACAAAGGAAAAAAGGATCACATCAAGAGGCATGGGGAGGCAGAAACAGGGTCTCCTCCAAAAGCCCACCCTTGCTGCAGCGACCTACTGTCTGGAGGGATCTCACAAAATAGGACCTTCTTCCTTAAGAGCAAGGTATGTTTATGCCCACATAAGGCATCCTAACCCTTGGGATTTGAACCGGAGAGAAGAGCCTCAAAATATCCAACTTTGAAAGACAGGAGGGCTTACATCCAGGAGACCCAGAGGGCTGTTGGGAACTGAGATACCACCATTAAAAGGCTTGCACATAGGCTCACTTGCTCCGAGGCCCAGTGCAAAAGCAGCACTTTGAAAAGTGACTAGACTATTTGTGAGAGATCCATTTGCTATTCTTTAAGAGCCTACTTGGATTTCCGCAGATAGAGGCACTGGCAGACACTGTTTTTTTCACTTGTCCTCTATCGCTATCACGGGCAGATGCATGCAGTACCTGCAATCTCTTGCTGTTATACTACAGCCAGCAGGCACATGGCTTCCTGTGAAAAAGGCCTATTTATTTAACCTGGAGCAATTTGACAAGAAAAAGAAATAAAAGCCATCCAAATCAGAAATGAAGAAGTAAAACTATCTTTATTTGCAAATGAAATGGTACCATATACAGAAAACCCTGAAGACTGCACCCCAAAACTGTTAGAATTAGAAAATATATTCAATAAAGCTGCAGGATACAAAATCAATATATGACAATCAGCTATATTTCTATATACTAACAACAAACCATCAGAGAGAGAAATCAAGAAAATAGTTCCATTTGCAATTGCATGAATAACTGTGGCTTTAAAACTTATAATGAAGATCATAAATTTTCCTAGAACATCTCCTCTTCCTATTCCCATCAGAAACCTTGCACAAGGTAACTCATCAAGGATTCAGATGTTGAGGATTCTAAGGTCATAGATCTTTGCCAAATATAGTATCTTATTTCAATCCAACTTATAATTTCAACTCTGTTTTTCCAGTATCAAATCTTACCTATGGTTTAAAATAGTTTCTGGCTCCTAGTAACCACCCCCCCCCACCGCCCCAGGAAAAAAGAAAAAGAATGAGAGAGGGAGGGAGAGAGGGAGAGAGGAAGGGAGGGAGGGAGGGAGGGAAGGAGGAAGGAGGAAGGAAGGAAGGAAGGAAGGAAGGAAGGAAGGAAGGAAGGAAGGAAGGAAGTTAGTTTTCACTTACCGATTAGTAGCTCAAGTTGAATTGTTTTAAAAAATGCAAATTTTAATTCATGATGTATATAGGCTATTCCTCCTGACAGAGAGTAGCAAGATTCAAAAACTCAGGGCATATGTCATCTTAAGAAACTGCTGTCTGAGTCAAACAAAGTAATATGTTTATCCTTCTTTCTCATCTAAAGATGTTTTGATATTTTCTCTTTCTTTTTCCAGAGAGAGAGAGAGAGAGAGAGAGAGAACCATAGAAAATAAGACAGCTAAGTAGAATAAGGCCAATTCAGAGTAAAAGTAATGCTCCCTAGGAATGGAGAATACTAGAATATAAATAAGAGCTCTGGGAATTGGCATGATAAAAATTACATTATTTAATATACAAATATATGCTACAAGTGTATGTTTTCATAGTTCAGCATATCAGAGAGCTCGACAAAGGAAAGGCCATCTCATCACAGCAGAAGTGTGTGAGACACTTGAAATTGAATGGGCCGCTCTACACAGCACCTACTTCCACTAACAGATTTTAAAAGGAGATCTGGCCATGACACAACTGAACAGAAAGCTAGTCCAGGGTCAAGCAGTGTATCTGGTAATGTACAAATGCCGAGCTAATAAAATCTCACTTCATCCTAGGTCAATCAAGGGCCATGAAAAAATTGAGCTGAACAAAGGAAAAAATTAAAGAATATGCTGCAGAAAATGACCTAATGCCCAATTCATAACACTGACTACCGCACCAGAAATCAGTGAGGTGGGATCATGACAAGTTAACACAGTAAGCCACATGGAGAGCAAAAGACTAAGCTAAAAATACATCAAAGCAAGAAGAAAACCCGGTGTATTAGAAAGCCTGATAGTCTGCATAGATAGAACATCACTAGGGGCTTCTGGCTCTAGGTGAATATGTAGAAATCTGGAAAGAGCATTATTCCCACCTTAACAGCATGAGAAAGCTGGATAATATACAATTTTAGAAGATAATATACAAATTAGAATTCTTTCTAGAAGAATTCACGGACAAAAGTAATAAGATACCCTCAAGTCTATGTAAAGACAGGTGCCTTCAAGGTGAGACAGCACAAATACCAGCTCAGCTGGCCAGAAGCAAGCATAGTAGGAAGACAGGGCCATCATGAAAGTGAGCAAGGCACATTCAACTAAAATCTTTTAACGACTTCCAAAAGGCTGGAAATAGGCTATTATGAGCATCTGGAACTCCTACAAGCCTCAGACACAAGGAGGGTTTACAGCTGTTTGACTCTACTGCATGGACCTTCATTGGGTAGTCCTCAGAAATTCGTCTGGGATTATAGTGGAAGATGGGAGAAAGCTTCTTACAGAGGTGCAGATCGGGAGAGGGGCATAGCTGCTGCTACAGGGGAGGCCCAGACCACTACCTAGGTTCATTTTCCAAGAGAACAGCATGCCCCGTCATCCCTACGGTACAGGAGAAAAACCACTGTGGCTGAAGGGAGGAAAGTGAAAAATTCTTTATCCCGTGGGGAGTGCCAGGATTGTGAAATATATATAGAAAGATAAACTCAAATAACCAAAATAACTTTGAAAGAGGACAAAAATGGGATTTCAACCTACTTGATATCAAAGTCTGCCATTAAGCAACAGTGTGGTATTGGTAAAAGATTAGACACGTAGGTTGGAATAGAATAGAAAGTCCAGAAATAGACCCTACACTCATAGGGTTAATTGATTTTCAACAAAGGTTCAAAATACATTCAAAGGAGAAAGGATAGTCTTTAAACTGTTACTTCCATTAGCACCGCCAATATTATTGCCCAACATTTATTGATTGTTGATTTGCACCATGGGAAAATATTTGCATGAGTAATTTCACTTAATCTTAACAACAATTCTGTGATGTTGCTATTGTTATCTGCATTTAATGCATAAGAAAACTGAAGTTTTGAAAGGTCATATTATGTGATCAAAAGTAACAGGCAGCTAGAAAATATATGGACAATATATTCTTATCAAATAAGTGTGAAAAACAAAATGAGGCCCAAGGAAAGATAGGTATCATACAAATAGATGAGTGATTAGCACTGAAATCGATAACATTTTAATAAATTTCATCACATAACTAATTTTAAACTCAAAAATAAATTTCACAGTAGAAAAAGTCTAGTGTACAATGTACTAACAGTAAATGTAAAAAGAACAAGCACTCCTATTAAAAGAAAAGGACGGTAGAAAATATATCCTCGAATCCATCAAAATCCTAGAGAAGAATACAAAAGGCAACACCCTTTTTGAACTTGGCCACAGCAACTTCTTGCAAGATACATCCATGAAGGCAAGGGAAACAAAAGCAAAAATGGACTATTGGGACTTAATCGAGATTAAAAGCTTCTGCACAGCAAAAGAAACAGTCAACAAAACTAGACAAACCTACAGAAAGACAACCTACAGAATGGGAGAAGATATTTGCAAATGACCTATCAGATAAAGGACTAGTATCCAAGATACATAAAGAACTTATTAAACTCAACAGCAATGAAACGAATAATCCAATCATGAAATGGGCAAAAGATATGAACAGAAATTACACCAAAGAAGACATACACATGGCCAACAAGCACATGAGAAAATGCTCCGCACCACTTGCCATCAGGGAAATGCAAATCAAAATCACAATGAGATACCCCCTCACACCAGTGAGGAAACAACAAGTGTTGGAGAGGATGTGGAGAAAGGGGAACCCTCTTGCACTGTTGGTGGGAAGGTGAACTGGTGCAGCCACTCTGGAAAACTGTGTGGAGGTTCCTCAGAGTTAAAAATAGATCTTCCCTACGACCCAGCAATTGCACTGCTGGGCATTTACCCCAAAGATATAGATGCAGTGAAAAGCCGGGACACCTGCACCCCAATGTTTATAGCAGCAATGTCCACAATAGCCAAACTGTGGAAGGAGCCTCGGCATCCATCGATAGATGATGGATAAAGAAGATGTGGTCTATGTATACAATGGAATATTCCTCAGCCATTAGAAACGACGAATACCCACCATTTGCTTCGAGGTGGATGGACCTGGAGGGTATTATGCTGAGTGAAGTAGTCAATTGGAGAAGGACAAACATTATATGGTTTCACTTATATGGGGAATATAAAAAATAGTGAAAGGGAATAAAGGGGAAAGGAGAGAAAATGAGTGGGAAAAATTAAAGAGGGAGACAGAACATGAGAGACTCCTAACCCTGGGAAATGAACAAGGGGTAGTGAAAGGGGAGGTGGGCAGGGGGTGGGGGTGACTGGGTGACGGGCACTGAGGAGGGCACTTGACGGGATGAGCACTGGGTGTTATAATCTATGTTGGCAAATAGAACTCCAATAAAAAATATACAAAAAAAAAAAAAACATACTCATGGTGACTTAAAATTCCACTCTCTAGTTTGGATTATGTCTCTACAATATATATATTTAATTTCCAGTGAAATTAATTTCCCCTTCAGTACTCTTCCATTCCACATTTTTCTTAGCCATTTCCAAACAGCTATTTTCAGCTTATTTTTCGGATTATTGCTTCAAAAAACTTAACAAGTTCCAGAAAAATAGTTTATTGAGATTTTTATTGGAAGTATATTTAACTTATCATTCAATTTGGAAAGAGCTGGCCTCTTTTATTATTTGGTGCCACCAATTATTTTGAAATCTTTTTAGGGTGTCTGATTGACATTTGTTTCCTATCACTCAGTGTATTATTATTATTATTATTATTATTATTATTATCATTAAAAATAATTTTCATGCTGTTACTTAAGTATTATTATATTAAAGATCTTTAAGAAAATAGTTTCGTTACTAAAATATTTCAACATTGTTTTTCAAGAGCACATTGGTTTCATTGAGGCCATGATAAGTCAACACAGTAAGCCACGTGGAGAGCAGAGGACTAAGCTGAAAACATATCAAAGCAAGAAGAAAACTGGGTGTATTAGAAAGCCTGATAGTCTACATAAGAAAAAACATCACTAGGAGCTTCCAGCTCCAGTTGAAGATGTAGAAATCTGGAAATCTATCACCAAGAGCCAGCACATAATGATGACATTTGACCCTATTAACTATTGACTGAATTCTATAGTACCTTTGATTTTTCAGTTTATTTACAAAGTAGCTTCCAAATTCCACTAGAGAAATTTTCTGAGGCCTCCCTTTTTATCATTTTTCCAGATTGTATACAGAGCATAAATGTAATATATTTAAATGCAAATTCAACTGCCATATTTTGAGCACCTGCCATAGCTTAGATTCTGTGATAAGCTCTCATACACAGTCTTAATTACTCTTCACAACAACACCATGAGATGCATATTATTTAACTCTATTTTTCAGTGAGAACATATTTTAAATTCTTAAAGAAAGATAATGAGGAAGTTCTAAATTCTAAGAAACTTCTTCCTACATTTCTTACACAGTACTTAAGAACATACACAAAACAACCTTTTAAAATATTTTCCAAGTGTGTGACTTTTGCTTTTTTCCAGATAGATTTCTAGGTTGGCTTTTTTTTTTTTTTTCTAGGTTGGCTTTTGTGTGGTGTTTGTATACTGAGCCGCACGTGCTTTATTATCCCTTTACATAAAGTAGTGGTTTTCTCTCCACAGCATTAAGTCCACTACAGAGAAAACTACAGTCCATGGAAGTATTTATATGACTGTAAAGAAAGTTCAATTCAAAAGCTTGAATATTCTAAGCTTTCATCTAAAAAACAAAGAGAGGTACACAGCAATGTAGTAAATTGTAGCAATTGAGAGTTCCCTATTCCTGCCAAAGGCATACTTGAAGAGTTGTTCTCCATATTTTCATTTTTTGTCATTTTCAAGGGCGTTGATTTTTACCTCCAAATGAAGTCAATTTAATAGCTCTTTATCTAGTAATTTATTCAAATTCAAATGCAAGTTTCTTTGAAATGAGATTAATTTGTGCCTAATGGTGCTATTTAGGACAGCCCAAGGCAGACTTTGAGACTCTCCCTTGAAACCACTTTCACCAGGCTACCAACTGCTCATGGAGACTCAGGCTCCTGTTTCTTTCACTGAGGTTTAAGGACTGAGAAGGAATCACTAAAGACAATTACCACGGTTGTACTACACAGACCCAAGAGTGTAGAGAGAGGGAGGAAGGGTTAGAGGGGAGATGGTGGGCAACAGGGTGTAGCGAGAGTGGGAGAGGGAGAAAGGTAGTGATTGGGTTCAATGAAATATGCAACTATAACTAAGAATTACAAGCCTTGCACCATAAAGTCAATTTTTGCCTTCCAGAGTGAAACCGATCATTTTATTAAGCTATCCAACCAATATCTTTCTTCAGTGTGTTTAATCATGCTTCAAGAATAGCTGGTGAAAAGACAGTACATATGATCGATGTGGTCCATAAAGAAAGAAAGGTACTCATTCATTCACTTCTTTATTTAATTATTCAACCAATATTTGGAACATCTGGGAAATGCAAACCAGGATACTAGACATCATACATCCAGGTGTAAACATGATGGGGGGGGGGTGTTCTGACAGTAACAAACAATTACAAAATGAATTATGCATTTGCAATTTGGTAAGACTGATATGGAGGAGAAAGACAGGATGTTATAAATTTCTGTAACAAGGGGACCTGTTTTAGGAGGCATCTTGTATTTCTTCTTAATAAGTCTTGTAATAAGTGCCATGTCTACCTGTGTGTAATTCTCCAATCAATAACAAGCATCTTTGTTACCACGCAGGGGATGGCATGTTGGAGGGATGGGCAGGGGAAAAAATGTCTTTTCTTCTTCACTTCTAAGACTATTCTATGATCTTTCTTGTGTTATTTCCCTTTGGATGACTAAGAACTACTTTAAGATTTGGAACCTCTCTCAGAATTCCCCGGTTTAGAATGTCACTTGCCAGTTAATCTAACTTGGGATGCAATTATTAGGAATAAATAGAAACTGGGAAATAACTCATCTTTGTTCTGTTTCTGGAGAAAAACCTTGATGCTCTGCTGGCATACTCTACTCTCCCTGAGAATAACAGAAAGTAGAAGAGCCTCTATGGTCCATCATCTCACAGAGTGAGAGTACACTGTTTCCAGAACCAGGACATTTAGAACAATGGGAAAAATCATTTTGTATGTTGAATATAATCTGGGTATGGTATTTTAGGATGTATACATCTATGTGGGTTGCTTAAGAATCCTGGAGTAAGTTGATGTCGAGTTATTTATCAGGAGCAATCTGGGGGATTATATAGTAAATACTCTCTTTTTTCCCCCAGAAAAAAGAAGACCTTGAAAATTTGAAACTTAGATATTAAAATGACTGGCTTGATGTGAAAATTGTGTTATGTGTACAAGGGCAAGGTGGGTTTTTTTGTTTGTATTTTGGTTTCTTGGTTTGTTTTCAGGCTAAAGATGCTCAGTCCTTCTCAACATTTTTCATTGTCTGTCTTCATCCTCTTCTGATTTCAAAAATATTCCTTAATGAGAATAAAGTGTCAAAGCATAAAATAAAAATAAGGAAGTAGAAGTAAACATTTTGTTGGAAATAATCAATTTTTGCATTTCTTTTCCTTCTCCCTGCTTCCTGTGGTACAGCCATTAAGAGTTCCTCTTTGAGGAGTGAATTCTTCAGCTCTCAGCATCTGCTAATTTTGTATTGCCTTCCTTGGTTTCATGATGGAGCATTGAGAGATAGGAGCATAGCTGTCTGTGGCCACCAGCCTATCACTAGCAGAGTAGTTAGAGGCAATAGATGAAATGCTCCTATTAGCATTACAGCAGCTGCACATCATACCATCCAACCCTAAACTGAAAGTTTACAATTCATCCTTCTGGAAAACACACATGCACGTGATTACTAAAGTGACAGATGCAATTAAATCTCCAAGAGCAGATGTCTTGTGGGAAGAGGCTGGAAAGTGAGACCATAGCTGTGGCCAATGATGCTGGATTGGATGTTGTAGCTTAAAAGAAAGCAGCTAATCTTTGATTTTCTATTGCAACTGTTTTGGTCCTATGGCACCAGAGACAAGGATTCAATTTCTCTCATAACAGCTCTTTTTTTTTTTTTAAAGGGTCAAATGTTCTTAGAAATGACCAAATTCTGGATAGATGCAATTTCTTTAAACTTGGGAGTTTCTATACATCCCATCAGTGTCTGGCCCATTGAGGATGACTGTAAACTCATGTGCCCACGCCTGCAAAAGATGATTTGGTCATGCAGTTACTTCATCTTACTTCTTATTCAAATCCACTGCTCTCCTGCTACTTTGAGTGTATGGATAAAATATAAATCTAAAATTTCTATGTAATAGATGGCCTCAAATACTCCCATGAAAATTTGACATGTTGTTAGAATGCTCTGCCAGACTCTAAACCTACTTCTTGAATTGCTTTTAAATTCATTACATATAACCACTGTTACCTTGCTTACTTTGATAATATACCCTGGAGTGACAGGGATCCAAACCACATGGATCTACTTCTACGTGGATTTTTTCAGCAAATATATATACAACACTGTAAATGTATTTGCTTTTCCTTATGATTTTTCTATTAACATTTTACTTTTTCTAGCTTGCTTTATTGTTAAGAATAGAAAACATATATAACTGTATACCTATATTTAGCATAAAAATACGTTAATTGACTGGTTATGTTATTGGTGAGGCTTCTGGTCAACAGTAGGCTAGGCTATTAGACATTAAATTTTTATTTTTTTTTAAGATTTTATTTATTTATTCATGAGAGACACACAGAGAGAGGCAGAGACACAGGCAGAGGGAGATGTAGGCTCCATGCAGGAAGCCTGATGTGAGACTTGATCCTGGAGTCCTGGGATCAGGCCCTGAGCCAAAGGCAGATGCTTAACTTCTGAGCCACCCAAGCATCTCAGCCATTAAATTTTTAGAGTCAAAATTTATACATAAATTTTTCAACTGGGGTTGGAGGAGGGATTGGTGCCCCAACTCCTGCATTGTTCAAGGGTCAACTGTAATTCACTTAAGGGATAATTTTGATGACTGAAGAAGTAACTAAAAGAGATCCTGGCATGTAATTGGTGTTTGATGAATGACAACTACAGCATGGCAGAGTGGGAAGACCCTGGATTTTGCTTTCAGGTAGACCTGAGTTGATAGTATGTCTCCATGGCTTGTCAGCTATGCAGTCCTAGCTGTATGTCCTAGCCTCTTTGAGCACTGACTTCCCCTGTGAGTCAGAAATAAAACCTAACTTGCCATGATAATTTGAGGATTGGAAGTATCCTCAGAAAAAATGGGGTGCCTTGTAAATCACAGAGACATCACCAGTACCATCATCATTCTTAGCTGCTCACAACAGGAGACTGAAACATTCTTGTTGGCTGTTAAAAATGTGTTTCTGGTTTCCAAACAAATGGGATGGTAAACTTAGATTCTCAATTAGAGTTTGAAACAACTCAAATAAGCAGAAAACAACATGGTACAGATATTATGGGCAGGGACCCTAGAGAGAGACAACCTGGCATGAGTGTGAACTCCAGACCCAGTGGTATGAACTTGAGCCAATGTTATGTAGCCTATGTCTCGTATTCTTTAAAAAAAGAAAAGAAAGAAAAGAAAAGATAAAAAAGAAAAAAAAAGTATTTTTGGGCTAATTCACCAAATATTTAAGAACTACACGCAACGTCACAGAGCCTATTCCATAGCCAGGCATATATGACAGAAATTATCCCTTTCCTTGTGGACTTTAGTTGGTGAGAATGGACAATAAGCAACCAAATGCATGCTTAGCTTCTTGTTTTTTAATTGAAACTATGAGTGCTACGAAGGAAAAGTACAGAATGCCATGACAGCAGTTAATAAGCACCCAACCTAGCCTAAGAGAGCACTGTGGAATATAATAGCACTTTCTGCAATATAGTCATGAGGATTAACTGTTACAATGCAGGAGGATTAATAAGGATTAGCTGTTACAAAGCATTTAGCAAGATGACCTGGCACGGAATATGGGCTTAGTAATTGTTTGCTATTAAAGCTATGTTTATTGAGGTCCTAATGGATAGCTTGCACAGAGATTAAAAAAAAAAAAAAAAAAAAAAACTCCAGTAAATATAAAAGAAGGTGAATTAGGTCACAATAGGTCATATAAATATGGGATTAATTGCCCTAGCAATAAACCTCCATTCATAAAAGGAAAATTATCAAGTTAGAGTGGTTGAAAAATGAGGAAGTGGAACTTAATTTAGGTCTTGAAGGAAGAGTAGGTTTTGTATAGATAGGAGAGTAAAGAGAAGAGGTTAATATTAATGTGAAATTTTTTCTTTATTCCCTATATTGGTGAGATCAATTTTAATGTATCACTTGGTAGGTGATTCTAGATTGATGCAGCAGATTGGTGATGTCATTGAGAATTGACTTCATTATCAGAGTGCTCAGGATAGCTCCCAAACAAGAAAGTAATAGAAACTTCAAACATATACAAGTCCCTTTAAAGCTGAAGACAGAGGACAACTGGGTTTTCTCTAGCACCCTTTTTTTTTCTTAATAGGAGATGAAAATTTTTTCCATAAGCACCTCAACAGACTCACATATCGGAGGGCAAAAAGGATTGCATGCCCATCCCTAATCTGACATTTGAATGAATGGGAGTACCAGGAATGGGTTATAGATCATGGTCCATTCAATCAAAATACAGAGAGGAAAGTGACTTTTAGGAAAGTAATTAATGGCCACTCTTCCTCTCTCATCCTTTATATATAAATTCTCCTCTCGTATTCATCTCTCTTATTCACTTCTCATTCTCAGTGTATTACATGCCTGCTCCTCATGAGCTGACATATGCTCTTCTCCAAGAAAGATTTAGTTTTTGCTTCTTCATCTAAGATGCTCAAGGTATAATGAGCTAGAACTTCTTCTCAAAGAGCTTTCAGGTTCGTGATGTTACATAGGAGTAGTCTGAGAGACAGAACACATGGGCAGAGCCAAGAAAACCCTGTCTAGAGGCATGTGATAAAGTCATGTTCAAAAATGCCTGACTGCTATTGACTTAATTCAGAACCTATCTGGGAGGAGTGACAGTTAAAACACTGCATCAGGAAGGGAGTCAGCAGGTCCAGACTAAAAATGAACAAAGTGAGACGTGAAGAAATAAAATTTACATTTATACAAAAACATCAGTACTCAATCAGGTATGCAACCTCTTTCCACTTAAAACAAAAGACCACTCAGTATAATATCTGATTGTGCATGTCATAAAGGATGAGTTTGATTACCTTTTTGCAAATCAGAGATTTACAGTGGAAAATCCCACACCTCTATGTTCTGCCTTTATGATGTGCTGCTTACACAGCAAGTCCATCTGTTCACAACATTAAGTGTTTAGAATGTATATTTGTAAAACAAGAGATGCTATTTACCTGACCCTCTCATCTAAGGCCGTTTTAGCACCGTGTAGCATATGGTAAAGAAAGGACGATCAATCGAGTCAAGTAGGGAGCATGGAAATGGGGAATTTATAGGCAACATACAAGTGCAATTATGAAGGAGAGAAACAAAAATAGCAAGGGGGAATCTTTAACTTTCCACAGAGAAAAGAGAACTAAACGTTGTTAGAGGGAAAGATTTAAGCAATTAAATACAGAAAAGAAAAAGTTTAGGGATTTTTAGAAACTGAGTGAATTCAGGCTTTAGTGAGTAGTGTCATTTCTGCTTCCCACTATCAACTGCAGAAAAGCTCCGATTACATTTAATTTTATGATTTTATATTCTTCATAAGTTGCCATATACTGAGCATCTGAAATAACAGCCAGTCTTTCGTTTCTGAAATTGTGCCGTTGGGCTAAAAGGTGGTGTGGCCCCACTAATGCTGGGTATCTGTAGGACCAAGGACTGGCAGATGTAAAAGTATCATAGAAAGAGTTGAATCAGTAGTCTTTGCTTTCTGCCCTGCTTCTTTGAAGCATGTAATCTTCCCATACAGTGTTTGTCACCAGGAGCTCAGTGCTCTTGTGCTCTCCTCTCCCCTTCACCAAATATACACAATATTCATTTGCTTAGGACCTCATCTCTGGAGTGAAATATTTGGTTTGGCTGGGAGAAATGAAGGAATAAAAAATAATGGGACACAAAACCGGTATTTCTATGGAAGGGAGCAAAAGGTAAACAAAGTTACTGGAAACCAAGAAACATCATATCTTTCCCAGTGCTTTGTGGAGATTTAAAGATTTAGTGCAGTGACTGATTCCAAAAAATATGGGACCCTGCATAGCCCAAAGATGGTGGTAGAGACAGGGAAGGGCATGATCCAGAAGCATGGCGCTATCCCCACTGTCCACTGATGCAGATGCTTCACCACTGCTTCCCTCAGGGGTTGTAATGGTAGAGGCAATACAACCTCACTTTTGGATATATAAGGATAAGATCATCAGGGCTGTGGAGATAAGTGTATCTTTCCTGATTCTAGAAAGGTACTTGACCATGAACAAAAGCAAATGGGTACTACATTTTAAACAAAAGTATAGAAACCACCTTTCATAGGTAGAAATAATCAAGAGAAAATACAGAGAAGGAGAGGGAGAGAGAGAGAGAGAGAGACTCAACTATCCCATTTTCTTCTGTCTACCCATACAGTGATAACTTGTTTCTTTGAATTTGTCACTTTGAACTCACTGATATTTTTATGAAACTTATGATAACATTTCATGGTGCATTTCAGAGTGAGAGTAAATTCTGGGCAGTAGGATGCTTTTTATTATTTTGAGCTACCAAGGGTGGATTTTCTTTTTGAAGCACTCTGTCTAACACCTAGCATGTCAGTATTTTATATTTACATGTTAAAAATCTGTTGCTTCTTGGTCTAAATTCAGACCCATCATCCATGAATGCACAAGGATGGATGGAATCAATTTTAAATCAGTGAGCTGAAATGCAGGAATGTGAACTAAGTATAAGCTGTCATCTTATATAGAATTGACTCAAGAAAACCAGGTCCTTAAGAAATAGACTGTGATTGAGTGGGTCTTCTTGTGGATAAATCAGCTACTGCTGTTAAATATGTCTCTACAAGAAAGAGGAGAAGTAACTGATGATCTTAGGAATAAAAACAACTACAACTACCTTCAGCAGAGGTAAGACATCCCGGAAAGTCAATATCCATTCTACTTGCTGACATATAGTAAGTATAGTGATAGTATGTTAGTAACAGTTAGTGTACATTGAACAATCATTCTTTGCTAAGAAGTTTACGTTGATCACCTGGTCAGATACTCAAAATATCTCTGTGATGTCAGCATTATTAGCATCCTCATTTTACATATATGTTAACTTACGTCAGTGTCCAAGATCATGGAGCTCCTCGGTGATAGAGCTAGACTTTGAATGCAATGCATCTAATCCCTGAGCTTCCACTTCTAGCCACTAGGCCAGGTGAAATATCTAGTTCAGATCCTGGCTTTTGATGAATACTGGTAACAAATGAATTTTTACAGCGCTTTTGCTTTTTTCTGCACATATAACCTGCACTTACCCACACAAGAGTCCAGACAGGTGGGCAAAAAGGTCAATTGACTGCAGTTTTTTTTTAGTCAATGTCCACAAAAGCAGATTTCTAGGTCTTCTTGATTCTGTATCCACGGTCATGCCTATATCTTGCTCCTTGTCTTACTCCATTAAGGCTACTATCATAAAATACCACAGACTAGGTATCTTACAACCAAGAGAATTTATTTCTCATAGTACTGGGGGCTGGAAAGTGGAAAATCAAGATGCCAGTATGGTTGGGTCAGAGCTGTCTTCCTGGTTCATAGCTAGTGCCTTCTTGCTATTTCCTCCCACAGTGAAAGGGGCTAAGGAGCCTCTTATAAAGCAGCAATCTCATTCATGAAAGCTCCACTCTTATGACTTAAGCACCTCCAAAAATCCTCATGTGCTGATACCATCACCTTTGGGAGTCAGGATTACAGCATGTGAATTTTGAGGGGAAATAATCATTCAGACCATAGCATTTCTCAACAGGCCCAACTTAGACTTATAAAAAAAATACACCAAATAGAATAACATTGAATGTGATATTTTAGTCTTCTTTTATTCCAATTGGAATACACTGTAACTCACACTTTCTTACTAATACAAACCAACGCATATTCTCTGCAGTTTGAAAGATTCCCACTGCTTGCTGACATTTCAGAATTTCAAAATCAAACATCTGTATTCTCTCCTTTCTAACCAAAACAAGTTTAAAAAGGATTCAATTCAAGTGATTCAAAGATAATACAGATTTTTGGATGGAATGTCAAGCTCTTTGAGGACCAGGAAAATGTCAGAGAAATCCTTTGTGCTCCAGCCCCCTTCCCCAAGTTTGATTAAATAAAAACAGAGGTGGCTGGCCTTTCAGTTACTATTCCCACCGTAGCCACTTCAGAGATTCTTCAAATGCTCTATTGTTATGCCCCAAATAGTTACCATTTCTGCTAACCAATAATTCATTTTGACCACATGGACAGCATACTAAACGACTGTCTTCAGGGCCCAAGAGCAAATTACTAGATCAGGCCTAACCAATTCTAATTTATTTTCCCAAAGGTCACAGCACTTGGGAACAAATAGTAAAAATAAGAGTCCCTCGGTTCTGTGGCAGTGACAAAGAACACGGTACTTTTAGGAAACTAAGAAAAATCAGTCTTGCTGGATGGTCCAAGGCATGGTAGGGAAGAGATGGAAGGAGATGGAGGGAGAGACAAGAAAGGGGCAGATGATGAAGGCTCTTCTGTGCCAAGGATTTGAGAGTTTAGTATGCAACAAATATTCATAGAGTGCCTCTTCTGTCCTGTGAACCACTGGAGGATGCACGGAACACACGACAGTTACCATGACAGAAATGACTCCTGCCCCGACAGAGCTTAGTGTCTTCCAGACATAGTACACAATGATTCCTAGTGGGGAAGCGTTTACAGAGCTTCGCACAGATAAGTTACACTTTTTTTCTACTAATACTGACTCTGGGGAACTCTAGAACTGCTTTTAAAACCAGTTTAGAGGAGCCTGGGTGGCCCAGTCAGTTAAGTGTCTGCCTTCAGCTCAGGTCATGATCCCAGGGTCCTGGGATCCCACATCCGGGCTCCCTGCTCAGTGGGGAGCCTGCTTCTCCCTCTCCCTCTGCCATTCCCCAACTTATGCTCTCTGGCTCTCTCTTTCTCTCTGTCAAATAAATAAAATCTTTAGAACAACAACAACAAACTAAAAACCAGTATAAAAATAAAACCCAGATAATTATTTTTAAGATCATGTTATTTCAGTTCTTCTTAAACTGTGGTAAAGTTGACCAGCAGCACCAGCAGCACCAGCAGCACCTGGGAAGTTGTTAGAAATGCAAATTGTCAGACTACCTTACTTAGTTACTGAATCACAACTTCTGAGGCTGAGACTCACGTAAGCCCTCCAGGTGATTCTGATGATGCCTGTCTGGGGATGCCACTCTGTGAATCACTGTGTTATTTTGACCAAATCAGTAATATCCAGTTTAATAGTTTTGTAGCATATCCATTAAATGTCCTTAAATGACTGAATAGCTTCCAGAAGTCACCCTCAGAAAATGAAATGTCCCCATCATTAAGGTTATCCAAGGAAATATGTGACAGGATGTAAAGGTAATTGTAAAACAAAACAAAATAAAACAATGACAATAATAACAAGGAGCAAGAACAGAGCAAGGTTCTATAACAAGGTTATTTAGAAGGAGATACCACTTATCTGAACACACGTAAACTCAGGACATGCTTACAGAAAAATCCGTGGCCTTGTAATTCAAATGTAATAGAACTGGATTCACAGGGCACCTGGGTGGCTCAGTGGTTGAGCGTCTGCCTTCAGCTCAGAGCGTGATCCTGGAGTCCTGGAATCAAGGCCCGCATCGGGCTCCCAATGGAGAGCCTGCTTCTCCCTCTGCCCATGTCTCTGCCTCTCTCTCTCTGTGTCTCTCAAGAATAAATAAATAAAAATAAAATCTGAAAAAAAAAAAAAGAACTGAATTCAGATTCCTCTTTTCTTAGTTTTGGTCTTTTCTCCACAATATGTGTAGAAAACCAGTCATCAAACTAGAGTATGTTGAGCAACAGAAATATTTTATATTTCACTGTTAAGCCTAGGAACATTTTTCATCCCCATGCCTTATCATTTCCTCCCTAATAATGTTGCCAGCCACTGAATCTCATAGGCATCAACTCCCCAAGTCCTCCTGCAGTTGGAAAGGTGGCATTTTTATTTTCTACAGCACATGTAACCCCTAATGAGAAGCACTACAGGTTGACATGGCTGCAGTTTGAGGAGGAGGTATGCTGGCGTTTCTAGGCTTTAATTTGCTAATTCCATTAAAACATTCTTTTACCAATAAAGGATCTCAAATGCATTTGGTACCTGTAAAATATTTAATTTTTTTAATGGAATGACTAACTTATTTGGAAATCTATTTCTAGATATATCGCTCCTTCTTTCAGACACATAAATTCAGAATAATGCAAAGGAAGACAGTTGTGGTTTTAGTAAATGAGCAAATTCATGGAAATACTGCATAATCAAAGGAGCTTTATCTTAATGCAAGTGGTTAGAATTCTAAATAGGTCTAAAGTTCTCTTTCTATTGATTTATATTCAGACCAAAATACAACAACAACAACAAAAACAAACAAACAAACAAAAAAAACCCCACAACTCTACTTTATAAACCAGGAAAGAACTAGCATGTGGACAGATGATCTAGGCATCCCAGCTGCTGTATCAGCAGCTTTCCATCCTCAGATTAATGGACAAAGGGGTTCTCTTCTGACATCTGTGTTTATGTGCCACAAGCAAGACAAACAAAGACAATCTACTAGCCAGCATGAATTGTACATATATTTCTTGTCGCTTATTACCAAATGGATTATTGCTGCCCTCAAAGAAAGGTAAAACATTTTTCTTTAACTGAACAAAAGTCCGGACACACTTAATAAACTCCTTTTGAAATGTAGAAGTGATGTATTTTTATAGCATGTCCTTTAGACTTTATATCAATTATTTCTTTTTAAATACCCTACTCTGGTGTCTAGGTGCCAGGGAAGAAATTTACTGTGAACCCTCACTTATCTTTTGTTAAATTCTAGTAGATGGTAGAGAGAATATGTTTGCTCTGTGGGAAGAATGGGAAGAACACGCAAGATGCAGAGATTTAATTGGCAAAAGGTAATCAGACCTCTGTTCTCCTCCTTCCAACAAAGTGTTTTCTTATTAGGAAATCAGGAGGGTAGGCTTCTCTCACATCAGACATGCCTTCATCCCTGGCAAAATCCAGGATGCCTGTTCTACTTTCTTTTACCCTACAAGTGAAAAAAAAATTAAATTTTTTAATTTAATTAAAGAGAAAAAGATGACAGCAACAAAGAAAGTCAACAAAAATCTGCTGGCAGGCAGGCCTGAAGACAGCTTTCTAGGACACTACATATCTCCTTCTCATCCTAGCAAAATGGAGAAAGCTATAGTCATTCCATGAGGAAATGCCAAGATCAAATAGAATAACCTGGGTTTTGTGGCAAGTCTATCTCCATGTAGATACTGATAAAGTATATATTAAAAAGAAACATTTGGGCTACCATAAGAAGATAAAAATTTGGTTGAAGAATTTGGTTGTCCTTAAATGTAGCTTAGCAGGAAAACCATTTGCGTTAATCTTACTCTCAAAGTTCAGTCAGGAATTATTGATTATCAGGACTATGTGTTAAGAAACAGTCTGAGTTTCATCCAGCTGGTATGAATGGAGGACTTTTTTTTTTTAATTTATTTTTTATTGGTGTTCAATTTACTAACATACAGAATAACCCTCAGTGCCCGTCACCCATTCACTCCCACCCCCCGCCCTTCTCCCCCTCCACCACCCCTAGCTCGTTTCCCAGAGTTAGCAGTCTTTACGTTCTGTTGGAGGACTTTTTGATCAGGAAGTTCTGTCGTGGATGGGGGAGGGACAGGGTGATCTTGTGCTGAGGGTTATTCCTATCAGGAATCTCTAATGGGAAGAGACGATGATAATCCAACTGACACTCAGATGCTGAATGAACATCTCAAACTCATCCTGCCTATAAATGAAGTTCTCATCTTCCCTCTGCCAGTTAAAGAGAGCCTCGTCCTTCCAGCTACTGAGACCTTGGAGGTCTTTCACCCTGTATCCAACCTATCAGGATACTGTTGGCTCAACTTTGAAAATACATGCAAAATCCACTGTTACCTCTCTGATAGGAGCTACTATCATCTCTTCTAGGAAACCTATCCCATCCCAACACACACAGTCTATTTGTAATATTAAAATAAAAGTTAATCTTCTAAGTAACTTGAATCAGAATATGTCATACCCCTGTTCTTCTGCCTATGGTATTCTTTGCCCTGGTTGTTCTCTCATCTGGAGTGTTTGGCCCTCTATTTCAGGTGCCTACAAGGTAAATGCTGTGCTCCTTCAAGTCCTTGTTCAAATTTTGCTAGTCTGGCCTCACTGTACTCTTCCCCAGCGGTCCTAATCCTCTTTAACCTGATTTATTTTTTCAGTACCATTTATATAAGTTGAATCTTGAACAACAAGGGTGTTATGGGCAGTGACATACCACACACCATAACTTGACTCTCCCAAAACTTAACTACTAATATACCACTGTTGAGCAGAAGCCCTACTGATAACATAAATACTCGATTAACACATATTCTATATGGGTATATGTACTGTATACTGTATTCTCACCATAAAGTAAACTTGAGAAAAGAAAATGTCATTAAGAAAGTCATAAGGAAGGCAGCCTGAGTGGCTCAGCAGTTTAGTGCCTGCCTTCGGCTCAGGGCGTGATCCTGGAAACCCGGGATTGAGTCCCACACTGGGATCCCGGCATGGAGCGTTTCTCCCTCTGCCTAGGTCTCTGCTTCTCTCTCTCTCTCTCTCTCATTCTCTCTCTCTCGCTGTCTCTCATGAATAAATAAATAAAAATTTCAAAAAAAAAAAACAAGTCATAAGGAGGATCGCTGGGGTCAATCTGTTGAGTAGCCAGCTCTCAATTTTGACTCAGGTCATGATCTCAAGGTCCTGGGGTCAAGCTCCACATTGGACTGGGCATTCAGTGCTGAGTCTGCTTGAGGATTTTCTCTCTCTCTCTCTCTCCTCCACTGCTCCTCCCCCATATCTAAATTAAATAAATTAAATAAATAAATAAATAAATATTTTTTTAAATCAGAAGGAAGAGAAATACATTTACAGTACTACTACAGTATTTATATATATTATTTACAGTAAAGGGGATCCGTGCAGTTCAAAATTGTCTCGTTCAAGGGTCAACTGTATTAACATACCATGTCATTTACTTATTCATTATGTTGTTTGCTGCCTCTCTTCTTTTCTTTAACTAGATTGTATGTTTCACAGCGAGGGAATTTGGGGCTATTGTATTTACTAATGGATTCCGAGTACCTAGAATAAAGCCTGACATACATTCAGCCTTTTTAAAAAATTATTTAATTATTTATGAGAGATACAGAGAGAGGCAGAGGCAGAGACATAGGCAGAGGGAAAAGCAGGTACCTTGGAAGCCTGATGTGGGACTCAATCCTGGGACTCCGGAATCATGCCCTGAGCCAAAGGCAGATGCTCAACCACTGAACCACTCAGGCGTCCTATGATCAGGTTTCATAGATATCCACTGAATGAATAAATTACATTCACGTATGATGGAAGAGGACTATCTTCAAGGACTATTACAGATATTAAGACTCTACAAATAGAATGTTGAATATACATACACACAGACATCTATATTTTCATAATAATCATTTGTTAGTTGTTTCTCCCTATCCAGTTTATAAAACTATGCATGGAGAGATGAAACCTCAGTAGACTCCTATGGAATGATCTACATTAGTACTTCAGATGAAAAAAACAAAAACAAAAACAAATAATAAAGAGATTACATTAAATCCTTGAAGTTCTACAGTGCCTAAATGAATTCTTCTCCTTGTTAGAAGTTTATTAAATGATGAGTCAATTTCCTATGTTTCCATAATGTTTTCTCCCAAACTTTTATTGTGGCATATGTTTTTAATCCATAGTTACAATAATATAGTTATTAAATTAAATGAGTGTATTTAGCATAATTATCTTAAGTAGATGAAAACTATATTTTCAGCCATTTGGTTCCAGATTGCATTCTTTATTCAATTTTATGTTGGTGATCAAATTCCCCTTTGCTGTGAGCTAAAGCTCTTGATCTATCCATCTTCTTCTAGCTCTACCGAACTTGCCAGCAACTCTAGGAAAGAGCTACTAAAAAAGAAAGAATCTGATTTAAAAGTAACTGAATTGCATTGTGTTAGATGATTATGGTGGTTTTTAGTACCCACCCTGGAAACGGCCTTTCGAAAACCATGTTATTTTTGTGGAATGTGCCGAACAGCGATGCAATTAGGCATAAAGAGCAGAGAACTATCAGAAGACCTTTGCAACACACTGGAAAAGATGCAGCAAGGTTAAACTCCAAGCCCAGCCATCACCCTCAATCAAGGAACACGTGTCCAAGGTAACTTTCCCACGGAAAAAGGCACGGTCAACTTTGCCTTTAACACACGCCCCCTTGTGGCCATAGCGCGAATGACTACAACGACTAAGCTCCTGAGGGAAACGCATTTGCTCAGCTTTCAAAAGCAATCCTTATACATAATTAATTATGGGTTCTTCGTACAAGATAATCTTAATTTACTCGACCAGCAAACTTTAATCACAACTTCTAACAATAATGTGTGTCCATTCCATAGCTAATTTAAATAGCTTTTAAGAGAACAGGGTCTGGATGCAGACTCCTTTTCTAGCTACTAGCGGTGTAAAGTGAGAGTATTCACACCTATCTCATAGAGTGCTGTGAGGATTAAGTATGAAGCAGCTTTCACAGCGTTTGGTGTGTAGATGCCTAACAAATGTTCATAATTAATATTATCTCATTCTTCCAGTTTTTTTTTTTTTTAAGAGAAGTGCTTTCTCAGAAAACCTGGACTAGATCTTCATCAAAAAGAACAGAAAATTTCAGACCAACTGGAATTCATGACAAACTGGCTTCTAATCTAGAAACAAAAAGTATATTTGCTTTTGGCATGAAACCCACTAAAGTTTTCTATAAATGAAACCTTATCTAGATCAAGTTGACATCCTCGAGCCCAAAAGACTAGGCAAAGTCTATAACGTTAGCTGCTGCTATCAGAAAGTTACACATCAGATCATAGGGAGGTAAATTGCTCTTTTATCTCATTTAAATTTATTAGGCACTAAAATGTCATAACTAAGTATCCAGGCCCATTTATCAATTTCATTTGTTTTGTTTTAAGATTAAACTAATTATACTGATTTAAATACAAGTCAAGCCCATTGTATTGTTTGATGAACTAATAAAAATCCATCTGGACTCTAAGCATGATAAGAAAATAAAAGATACATATCAATGTTGGAATGAGCACCCAGGTAACCAGAAGATTACTATCTTTCAATTCAAGATGTATCAAATAGTTCACATCTCTGTTGCCTTTTTTATAATTCCTTAAAGCTTTAATCATGTTTAATAGTTGAGAATAATACATGTCACAGAATGAAATAATGGATACATTTCTCACTTTATAGCTACTGATCTTTCGTTGTTCAATTCACTACTTTTACTGAGGAATACTATGCACCAAGCTCTATACTAAAGGAACAATGGGAACACAGAAATGGATAGCAGATGGTCCCTGCCTTCAAGGAGATGAGAGAAATATGCAAAGAAATCATTAAAATTGCAAGTGGCATATGCAACAGAAGAAATGTTTGCAGGGTGCATAGGTTGTAAAATGGTTGTCTCTCTCAGAGGACAAAGGGCATTTGGACAGAAGGAAGATGGTTCATCAGAAAAATAAGATAATTGTAGAATAAGTGAAAAAGAGTTTTCTAGGAAATGAGACTAGTGTGCACAGTAACAGTGGCAGGAAATAGGTCCATTCAGATGCCCTGAATGTTCTGTTTGGCTGGGACATGGGTTGGTGATTTGGCCATTAATATACTTTGGATTTTGACCTAACTGAAATCATTTTTTTGATTCCTAGTTCTGGCATGTTCCCATAATATCACTTCCGTAATTCTTATTACTTTATACCCAAAGGTCTATCCAAAAAAGAGCATAAACAGATTATATTCTTCACCTCAAAACAGATCAAAAGAAAATGCACAACTGTCACTGTTGTACAATATTCCCCTAAGTCATTTTCTGAAGCTTTAAACAACTATCTTTTTCTGTTTCTCTTTGATAAATACTATGAGATTCTGAGTTTTTAATGAACTTCTTTTTGGTATCTCCCATTCTATACCTACATTGAATACTACATTAAAGTCTTCCAACTGAATACTGGATGAGTCAAACGATTGTGGGGCAAAGGAGTAGGGTATTCTGGATGGGAAAGCTGTTCACCATGTGGTTCTTCACTGTAAGTTAAACTTAACTTCAGGGCAACGTCAATAGGACCTAAACTCCACTCTTACAGAATGAAAAGAAAAGAAAGGAGGGAAGGAAGAAAAAAGGAGAGTAGGATAGGCTTATATGAGTAAGTCTGGCCTGTGAAATTTTGAAACCAAAGCATCAGCATATTGGATATTCTAAATACCAAGGGATTAAGAAGAATTGTCCCCACTAGTCCTCAGAACATGGTTTGGCTCGGTTCTGAGTACTAGAACAAATGTAGTATATTTTGGTACCCCCCCACCCCCCGAGGCTTTGGAAGCACACGGAATTAATACCCTGAATAAAAAGATCAGCAACTTCAAGGACATTAGAAGCTACAGCGTCAAGAATGACAAACATTGTTGAAATGCCTCATGGACAGCAGATAAAACACAAGTTGGAAGCAACCAAGATATCCTTTAGCAGGTGAATGGACAAATAAACTGTGATTCATCCAGACAACGGAATATTATTCAGTGCTAAAAAGAACTGAGCTGTCAAGCCAAGAAAAGCCATGGAGGAACCATAAAGGCTTATTACCAAGTGAAAGAAGTCAATCTGAAAAGGCTGCATATTGTATGATTCCAACTACATGATATTCTGGAAAGGACAAAAACTAAACTATGGAGACAACGAGACAGTCACTGGCTATGGGGGCAGGGATGAACAGGCACAGCACAGAGAGTATTTAGGCCAAGAAAATACTCTATGATATTATAATAATGGATATATGTTATACATTTTTTCAAACCTGTGGGTTTTGATGACTGTATGACATCAAAAGTGAACTCTAAGGTAAACTATGGACTTTGGATGATTATGATGCTTCTATAGAGGCTCATCCTTGGTAAAAAATGTATCACTCTGGTGAGTGGTGTTGACAATGGAGGATATTATGCATGTGTGGGGATGGGGAGTATGTGGTAAATCTCTGTACCTTCCTCCCAACTTTCTTATAAACCTAGAACTGCTCTAAAAAAGACAAAATCTTAAACAAGTAGGTTGGAGATGGAAAAAGTAAATAAAATGATTTATAGGAACATGTGGAAAACCCCCTGAGATTTCCAAAATTAAATGGAAAAGAATCAAGAGAGAAGATTGATTCTACTACACAGTTAGGGAAGAAATATATGAAATTCAAACTATTGTTATTATTGTAATACTGTTTGTACCCATAAACAGGAAGGACTTAAAAGAAATTCAGGTCATTTATGTTTATAACAAGAATGATGGACACAATAATTAAAATACATTCCAGGACTATTATATGGGAGAACCTAAAGGATTTAGATATATTAGATCCCGAGAAGAATGCTCTGAGGTGGGTATTATATCACCTCTATGGTTCCAGTGGAAAAACAATGAGACCGACATTTTAAGTGCTTTGCTCCTCTTTGTATAAATAGTGAATAGCAGAGCTAAGTTGGAACATGGGCTCTTACCTCAAAGTTGCAAATATTTCTCATAAGATATGAAGGCTCAGCTGTTACTTAGTTACACTTTAAAGTGGAGTCCAAAGAAATGAAATCATCAGCCCCCAAAACGGAGGGCGGAGAACATTTTCAAGTCGTCTCAAGTCTCCCAAATTAAGTTTACCAGATACAGCAAGTAAAAATGCAGATGCCCAGTTAAATTTGAATTTCAGATGAGGAATGGGTATTTTTTAGTATAAATATATATCAAACATTTTAAACTCAATATTTGTTCTTTGTCTCTAACGTAAATTTAAATGGGTGCCCTGTATTTTATCTGACCAGTTATACTCAATACACTAAATTGTGGTACTCCCAGTATTGATTTGTATTAATCATATTAAAAATGAAGGAAACTGAGAGTCAACATTCTAGTCCATATGACTATTTTCTCAAAGCATTAGCATATAGCTATGTGCCCTACACTGTTTTCACTGAAGCAGCCAGAAAACATGCTCAGAATTTTCTCTGAATTGTTGAATAGATTTACAAAACAGAACAAATACAGGAAAAAAACCAAAAGCCTTTAGAGAAGCTTTAGTTATCCTGTGTACCTCAATGTAAACTATTCTGGGCATTCTCTTGCATGTGATTCACTCTGAAAACAAAAACAAGAGAAATAAGTTTACTGAGACTAGTGTTTGTCAACCCGAATCTAGCTACCATCATCATTTTATCCCAAAATCCAGCTCCTTCTTAACATGTTGGACAAAATCCAGCTCCTTCTTAACATGTTGGACAAAAGACAAAAGATGAAATCATCATATCTAACAGATACTATAGCAACAGGGAAACTTTGTGCTTTTGGAATGCAAAATTATTACATTTGACATGTAATTAAGAAACGGGTTCACATCAACTTCCTAACGTTCAAGAAGGTCTGGTACACTCAAAATCCTAGTTTAGATATGATGTAGTCACCTCCTTTATCCTTCTAGGGTCTTGGGGTCTTAATACTTAAAGAAGAGTGGAATCACTCCAGAACCATCCCCACATCTATCAGGAGTGTGAATTCCCTGGGTGAGTGACAACACAGCAGAGTGTAGGTGCTAAGAGCCTGAGTCTTGGGGCCAGACTGTCTGGTGTCAAACCTGACTGTGCCATGGCATGTATGTGCGACAGAAGCATATCATTTTGGTTCTACCTCATTAAGGATTGTGAGAGTATTAAAAGAACATTTAGAAGAGCTGTGGCACACAGTAATTCTCTATACATGATATTTATTTATTTTCTTAGCAAAAATAGTCCTATTGCATACAATATTGTACAAAGATAAATCCTAATAATTAGTTTTGTGCCTTGTGATAGCATATGAAACAATTCTGTATCCCTGTTTCCTTCATGGAAGGTGAGGGAATTTGAAAAATGATCCTTGAATGGTGATAAGTCAAATAATCTGTGAAACTTAATTCCAATTGCTACTGACCATTGGAAGGCATCTTTGGAAGATGATTGAGACACTAAAAAAACAAAAACAAAATTCAGCAGTTACTTTGGGGAATGGGGTAAAGGCCCCAAAGCTAAACTATCCCATTCACTAGTATGTTTCTGCCCAAGTTCCTTTCTCTATAATCATTCTCTAGCATATTAGCATCTCTGAGAGCCCAAATAGGTGCAGAGATTATCTATTAAAATCCCTAAACTTGTAAGAGGAAAAAACAAAAGCTCCAAGATGCATAATGTTTCACATTCAGTTAGCAAGTTGGTGACTGTGGTAGCCACTCCCCCAAGATGGGCCCCCAATGATCCCACCTCCTAGTATCCATGCCCTTGGATATCCCTTCATGTTGGAGGGCTCAACTTTGTGATTTGCTTCTAGTGAATATAATATGTGGAAGTGATGGTATGTGATTCAGCAATGTAGGTCATAACAGTCAGTTCTCTCTCTCTCCTCCTACTTCCCATCATGCTCACTCATTTTGCTGGAAGCCAGCTTCCAAGTCATGATCACCCCAAAGGAGAGGCTCAGTAGCAAGAAAGTGAAGCTTTCCGCCAACAGCCATGTGAATGAGTTTGGAGGTAGAACTTCCATCCCCAGTCAAGTCTTAGGATGAACTGTGCCATGAGCAATAGTTTGATCACCTCATGAGAGACTCTGAGCACCATCCAGCTCAGCTGCTTCCAGATTCTTGATCCCAGAAACTGTGTGCGAAAATACTTTATGTTGTTTTAAGCTAGTAATATTTGGGTAAATTTGTTATGCATTAATAGATAAATAATACAGAGACAGAGCTGTTACCAGACCATAATGTTCTTCCTGAAAAGATAGCAATTTTTCTGAGCCAAGTGTGGAATAACCATTGTTCATTCCTAAGTTTTCACAACAGGCACAAGCAATAATATAAAGTTGAAATTATTCGTTTAAATAGTAATTAGTTCAAATTAGTTCAAAGCTGAAATTGTCATTTCAAATAAGCTCATTCAGCTATACAGAACTGAAAGCACTGAGAGCATTCCTTATTTACCAACCATCCTTTGCTACAGTTAACATTTCTGGCTATTTACTTAGGCTCAACATAATCAGGGCAGACCTCAAATCCACCTCTCCTCTTTAGGGTGGATAAACATTTCTTACAAATCCTGCAGGTGATGACAACTCTTGCAAACACAGTATGCACAGATGAATTGGATTCTTTATATTGTGACAACAAAACCCAGATCAGAGGACTTAAAGTAGATTATATTTTCAGACACAAAACTATTTATACGGCAGTCATTTCAGGTAGATGGGTATTTTAATCCTGGCTTTACACCGTGAGAAAACATATTGAACAGTCACTCCCAGGACATTAAAAATATATAGCATATGAAACAATTCTGGATCCCTGTTTCCAAAAACACAAAAATGGAGGTATGGATGAATCCAAGCTGAGTCCAAGTTACATTAGGTCATAACTGGTGAACAGATGGAGAAAACCCCTTAAAAGTTGATTTTCAGGAAGTCTGAGGGACTTCAAGCCATATTCAAAGCTAACCATGACTTCCTAGATGTAGCAAAAAGACTGAATACAAATGCATTTGGAAAACGAGTGAGCTAGCTTTTGGGAGAGAAAGTTTCCCAAAGGAAGAAGGATCAAAGTCAAAGGAGTTAGATGCAGTACAAAAACCATACTTCTCAAGGGAAAGGGGTAATTGTGACTACAACACGGAGTATTCATTCACATTATCTACCAGATGTCCCCAACTTCAACTCACTTTTGGACCCCATCGATAACAGGGGCCTAAATAAAATAACATCGATAACAGAGCCTAAATAAAATATGAAGCAACTGTCTCACTAAAAACCCTATCGGATATTGAGAGCACTGCCTTGGGACTCATTTAGTGCAGAGTACTAAGAAGAGAGCTTTTTTTTTTTCCTTAAAAACTGACCTGCACACTGTGACACTAAAAGATTCAGTGTTTTGTGGTTGGATCCAGCAGGGGCCAGTGGCACTTAGAGCAGAGCACAGTATATGCTAGCAGGTCAAATGTGTCTGGGGAAATACCCCTTAGAGTAGGATGGCATCCTGAGTGTGGTGTAGCCCCCTGCAGAAATGGACTGTTTGGTGAGCAAATGCAAAGCAACCTCTGGAGACTCCTGGGCATGGTTTAGACTTGGAAACTTTGCAAAGGGAAAGACAAGGACCAGGGAATCCTGAACTACAACTGCTATGACTATAAAAGTGTTCACAGGCTGATAAAGTTTGGGAAGAATTGGGTTTCATGTACAAATGTATGTTTAAAACAGAGCTGAAGGATGGGGTGCCTACGTGGATCAGTCAGTTAAGTTTCTGACTCTTAATTTCAGCTCAGGTCATGATCTGAGCAAGCCTCAAGTGGGGTTCCTCACTCAGCAGGGAGTCTGCTCGAGATTTTCTCCCTCTCCCTACTCTCACTCTCTAAAATAAATAAATAAATCTTTAAAAAATAAAAATAAAGCTGAAGAAGGAAAGAAGAAATGCCCTTTCTTAGAATGAAATGGCTGGACACAGCTAACAGATGCAAGAGCCACAAAGCTTAATAATTTTATATTACAATCTAGTATGTATTAGTATACAGAGATGCTGTATTGTTTCAGATTTTTAATGCTGCTGTAAAAAGTTACCACAAATATTAAAACAACATAAATTTATTACATTATAGTTTTGGAAGTCAGATGTCCAAAATCAGTTTCATGGGGATAAAATCAAGGTGTTGGGAGATGTGTATCCTTGAGGAGGCCCTAGAGCAAAATCCATTGCATTGTTTTTTTCAGCTCCTAGTTTGGCTACATTCTTGGCCTCCTGGTCCCTTTCTCCATTTCTAAAGCCAACAGAGTAGCATCCTGTCTCCTCCCCTGATCTCTGCTTCCATGATTATATTTTTCCCTAATTCTGACTCTCCTGCCTCTTTCCTAAAAGGACCCCTGTGATTACATTAGTTAACCTGGATAATCCAAATAAGCTTCCCATCTCAAGACTCTTGACTTAGTCTCATCTGCAAAGTTCCTTTCACCATGTAAAATAACATATTCACAGGTTATGGGGATTAGAGCATTAACATCTTGGGAATCCACTACTAAGCCTGGATAGGAGCCAGAATACACCTCATAACAAATTCCATCCTCTTCCATTTTTTTTTGGTCTTTCCCAGGGTAAAATTTTTCTTCTTCACTTATCTCACTTTCCTTTGCTTTAGGATTCTATAGCAATTTGACTAAATTCACAGTTGTCATATTTGGGTTTATCATACACAGAAAGAGATATGTTAAGCCATCCCTTGTGAGAGTATTCAACAGTATTTATTCAGTAAGCAACCTTTGACTAACTTTTGTATGGAAGACAAAATACTGAACATTAGAGATACACATCGTACATGCTAGAAGTTCTCCAATCTTCTGGAGCCATGCCCAGCTCAGGGCACCAAGGAGAACATTAGAGAGCAAGATGAAGGTGATGATTGTTAAGTGTCATGACAACAGTGGCACACACTTGTATGGTACCTTCTACATGCCAAGTACTATCCTAAGTGCATTGCATGTGTTACTTTATTTGATAGCAAAGATGATAAACCTGAAAGTATAAGTTTAACTCTCTGGAGTTACCTATCTGGACATCTTGTAAACTTTATCATATAGATTGCCTTGTGCATAAGATCTCTACCTCATGATTTGATATCCTGGAATTTTCTAGACCTTTGAAAATAAATTGTACAATTTTAGTAATAGATATGATTCCTAAACATGTTAGATCATCTAGGATATACTACCTCCCCTCTCTGTGTACAAGGAGGTCTAGCAAGTCCAAGAGAGGATCAATCTTTAGATAACACATTAGGAGAACCACTACTGCTTCAAAAGGAAAACAATTCTTATTGGGAAGTGAAAAGTGTTCTTTTTATTTCACCTTATAACTCTTAAAAGTCGCTACTTTAAAATTGTAATATCCCTGATCTGTGCAATAAGAATCTTAGGATTTAGCCCTAATAACTCCTTCACTAAGTAGCTCCTGTGATCATGGATGAGTAAGCTCTCTGGGTGTGATTATATTATTGGAAATATCAGTTTGTACAAAATGGTCTCCTCCAACTCTAAGTCATTATCAGACTGTTTCTTTCTAATGGATATAGAAAGTTTTGTTGATAATTTCAAGTTTAAGAATCTTTTTTAAAAATTATATCTAATTTAAATTTTTAGCTCACTGATTTTCTAAGGGCACATTTGTTTGCATTGGTATAGAACAACAGATAGTATTTCTAAATTATGAGGATCATCACATCAGCTCAGAGAGTACACAACTATATGACTTCTACAGATAAGCCAAAATTTCAAATTCTTCTTGATTGCTGTCTTTTCCAGTGTGGCTTCCCTGTATCACTGCTTTCTGAATATAATAACATCATCATCATTAATTATAATTATACCTAATTTGAGAGCTGGTGATTATTTTTCCTTATTCATTCTTGACTTTTTATATTTTGGAATTTTTCTTTTTAAATTAATCTTCTTTCCTGTAGTTTGTTTAAAATACAGGGGCAGCCTGGGTGGCTTAGCGGTTTAGTGCCACCTTCAGCTCAAGGCCTGATACTGGAGACCCAGGATCAAGTCCCACGTCGGGCTCCCTGAATGGAGCCTGCTTCTCCCTCTGCCTGTGTCTCTGTCTCTGTCTCATGAATAAATAAATAAAATCTTTTTAAAAGATAAATAAAACTTAATATTGAAAAAAATCTCCACAAGCTCTGCTTTCAAGGGGATATATATATATATATATATATATATATATATATATATATATCCCACAATTTCTTTATCCATTCATTCAGGTTCTTTCAATGTCTTCACTATTGTAAGTAATGTTGCTATGGACATGAGGCTGCAGATATCTTTTCAAGCTAGATTTCATTTCCTTTGGATATGTTGCCAGAAGTGAAATTGCTAGATTATATGGTAGTTCCATTTCTAATTTTTTCAAGAACCTCCCTACCATTTCCATAGTGGCTTTACCAATTTATAGTCCCACCAACAGTACACAACAATTTTCTTTCTCCACATCCATACTAGTATTTCTTATCTCTTTCTTTTTGATGATGGCCATTCTAACAGATGTGAGGAGATAGATCACTGTGGTTTTAATTTGCATTTCCCTAATAACTAGTGATCTTGAGCATCCTATCATATACCTGTTGGCCCTTCATATACCTTCTTTGAAGAAATGTCTACTAAGGTCCTTTGACCTTTTTAAAATTATTTCTAATTTTTTAATTTTTATAATTTATTTTTGTTCAAGTATAATTTACATAAGTGTTATATTAGTTTCAGGTGTGCAACATGATTCAACAATCCTACATATTAGTGCTCATCACGATAAATATACTCTTAATCTCCTCCACCTATTTCACCCATCTCCCCATCCATATCCCTTCCCTCTGGCAGTTATGAATTTGTTTTCCTTTCCTTTTTTTTTTAAGATTTTATTTATATGGGAGAGAGAGAGCACACAAGAAGGGAGCGGGGCAGAGGGAAAGGAGAGAGAGAATCTCAAATAGACTCCATGCTGAGTGTGGAGCCTAATGGAGGGCTTGATTTCATGACACTGAGATCATGACCTAAGCCAAAATCAAGAGTCGGCCACGTAACTGACCGAGCCACCCAGATGCCCCTGAGTTTGTTTTCTATATCTAAGAGTCTTGGGTTTTTTTGTTTGTCTTTTCTTTTTTGTTCATTTGTTTTGTTTCTTAATTTTCACATGAGTGGAATCATATGGTATTTGTCTTTTTCTGACTGACTTATTTGGCTGAGCATTATATCCTCTACATTTCTTCCATTTGTTGCAAATGGCAAAGTTTCATTCTTTTTTAATGGCTGACTATGTATGTGTGTGTGTATGTGTGTGTGTGTGTATAGTGAGAGAGAGAGAGAGAGAGAGAGAGAGAGAGAAAGAGACAGGAACAAGACAAGGATGTCTTCTCTTACCATTTTTATTCAACTTTGTACTGGAAGTCCTAGCCACAGCTATCAGACAAGAAAGAGAAATAAAAGGCATCAAATTGGTAAAGGAGAAGTAAAACTTTTATGATTTGCAGATGACATGATACTATATATAGAAAACCCCAAAGACTCCATCAAAAAAATACTAGAACTGATAAATGAATTCAGTAAGGTTTCAGGATAAAAAATCAGTTTATAGAAATCTGTTGCATTTCTATACACTGATAATGAAGCAGCAGAAAGAGTAATCAAAGAATCAATCCCATTTATAATTGCACCACAATAATAAGATACTTGTGAATAATTTTAACCAAGTAAGTGAAAGACCTGTAATCTAAAACCTATAAAACACTGATAGCAGAAACTGAAGATAACACAAAGAAATGATGAGACATTCTACATTCTACATTCATGGGTTGGAAGAACAAATACTGTTAAAATGTCTATACTACCCAAAGAAATCTACATATTTAATGCAATCCCTATCAAAATACTAACATTTTCACATAACTGGAATAAACAATTCTAAAATTTGTATGGAACCAAAAAAGACCCTGAATAGCCAAAGCAATCTAAAAAAAGAAAAAAAAAACTGGAGGTATCATAATTACAGATTTCAAGTTATGCTACAAAGCTATAGTAATCAAAACAATGTGGTACTGGTACAAAAACAGACACATTGATCAATAGAACAGAATAGAAAACTCAGAAACCCACAATTACATGATCAATTAATCTTTGGCAAAGGAGAAAATAATATACAATGAAAAAAAGACAGTCTTCTCAATAAATGGTGTTGGGAAAACTGGACAGTTACATGCAAAAGAATAAAATTGGACCACCTTCTTACACCATACATAAAAATAAATTCAAAATGGATTAAAGACCTAAATGTAAGACCTGAAACCATAAAAATCCCAGAAGAGAGCATAGGAAGTAATTTCTCTCACATTGGTTGTAGCAACATTTACTGAATTAAGCAAACCTTACTGAATTCATTTATCAGTTCTAGTAGTTTTTTGATGGAGTCTTTGGGGTTTTCTGTATATAGTATCATGTCATCTGCAAATCATAAAAGTTTTACTTCTCCTTTACCAATTTGATGCCTTTTATTTCTCTTTCTTGTCTGATAGCTGTGGCTAGGACTTCCAGTACAAAGTTGAATAAAAATGGTAATGATATGTCTCCTGAGGCAAGGTAAATAAAAGAAAAATAAACTAGGGACTTCATCCAAATAAAAAAATTCTGCAAAGCAAAGAAAGTGATCAACAAAACTAAAAGACAACCTACTGAATGGAAGCAGGTATTTGCAAATGACATATCCAAAAAAAGGGTTAGTATTTAAAAAAATATAAAGAAGTGATATGACTCAACATTACTAAAACAATCCAATTAATCCAATTAAAAATGGCAGAAGACATGAACAAACACGTCTCCAAAGAATACACAGAGATGGGTAACAGACACACGAAAAAATGCTCAGCATCATTCATAATCAGGGAAATGCAAATTAAAACTACAATGAGATATCACTTCACACTGGTTAGAATGTCCAAAATAAAAAAATACAAAAAACAACAAGTGTTGGGGAGGCTGTGGAGAAATAGGCACACTTGTGCACCGTTGGTAGGAATGCAAACTGGTATAGCCTCTGTGGAAAACAGTATGGAGGTTCCTCAAAAAGTAAAAATAGAACAATCCTATGATCCAATAATTACTCTTGAGTATTTACCTCCAAAATACAAAACACTATTCAAAAGGATACATGTACTCCTATGTTTACTGCAGCATTATTTACAATAGTTAAAGTATGGCAGTAGCCCGAGTGTCCATTGATAGATGAATGGGTAAAGAAGCTGTGGTATCCATATATATGATAGAATACTACTCAGCCATCAAAAGGAATGAAATCTTGCCATTTGCAATGACATGGATTGTGTCATGCTAAGCAAAACAAGTCAGTCACAGAAAGACAAATACCATATGATTTCACTCATATATGTAATTTAGGAAATAAAACCAAAGAACAAAGGGTGGGAGGGAGGGGGGGAGAGAGAGAGAGACAGAGAGAGACAAACCAAGAAACAGACTCTTAACTATAGAGAACAAACTGGTAGGTACCAGAATGGACCCCACCAGAGGGGGTGGGGACATGGGTGAAATAGGTGATGGGGATTAAAAAGTACACTACTCATGATAAGCATTGAGAAACATATAGGATTGTTGAATTACTATATTGTACTACTGAAACTAAATAGAACACTGTATTTTAACTGTTTTACAATTTTTAAAAAGATTCTCTTTATTCATGAGAGACACACAGAAAGAGAGAGATGCAGAGACATAGGCAGAGGGAGATGTAGGCACCATTCAGGAAGCCCGATGTGGGACTCCATCCCAGGACCCCAGGACCATGCTCTGAGCCAAAGGCTCAACCGCTGAACCACCCAGGCATCCCAGTTTTATAATTTTTAAAAAACAATAAATCATTTACAAATGGAAACAATTTTACTTCTTTGCCAATTATGATACCTTTGTTTCTTTTCTTGCTTGACAGCTTAAGCTAGGATTTGTAGTTGAATAGCAGTGGTGAGAGTGGTAATCCTTGTCTTGTTCCTGATTTTAGAAGAAAGCTTTTGACTTTTCACCATTTAGTATGATATTCACTATGGGTTTCTCAGATATGGCCTTTATTATGTTGAACTATGTTTCCCTCTATGCCCACTTTGTTGAGAGGTTTTATCATGAATGGCTGTTAAATTTTCTCAAGTGTTTTTTCTGTATCTATTGAGATAATCATATAATTTTTATCCTTCATTTTGTTAACATAGTGTATCACATTGATTGTTGTGAGGTGCCGAAATATCCTTGAATCCTAAGAATAAATCCCATTTGACCATGGCATATAATTCTTTAAATTATTAATATCTATTCCTTGTGTACTTTATTGAATTATGAGGATACATCAACATTTCTCCTGTTTGTAAAGGATAGGCACAATATTTTGAACCCAACAGACTGAAAGCCTCCTTTTTCCCCTTTGTCTCTAAAATAGTGGTTTTCAGCTGGGAACAATTTTACTCCCCCAAGAGATATTTGGCAATATCTGGAGACATTTTTAATGATCACAACTGGGGCATGCTTTGGCACCTAGTGGCTAGAAGTCATATATGCTGCTAAACATCTTGTCATGCATAGGATAGCCTCCCATAGTGAAGAATTACCTGGCCAAATATTAATAATAGTGAGTTTGAGAAACTCTTTTCCGAACCCACGTTGAAATAATGACTCTTCTAATGAGTCCAAAAAAAAAAAAGAAGACAAAGAAAGAGGTTTTTTTTTTTTTTTTAAGATTTTATTTATTTATTCATGATAGTAACACAGAGAGAGAGAGAGAGAGAGGCAGAGACACAGGCAGAGGGAGAAGCAGGCTCCATGCAGGGAGCCCGACGTGGGATTCAATCCCGGGTCTCCAGGATCACGCCCCGGGCCAAAGGCAGGCGCCAAACCACTGCACCACCCAGGGATCCCCAACATTAGCCCGTCTTATTGCACCATCTTCATGGGACAAAAATTCAATCCAAAGGGAGAGAACCACAATAGAGAATATTAAACAGAACAATAAAAGGAGAGAATTTACTCCTATGAAGATTCAAACATTTTTCTCTTTCCTAAAAATAACAAAATATCTATTCCTTTTATGAAGACCTAAAAATGGAGTACAGGGAAATTTACCTCTCCCAAGAAGTCAATATATATCTTTATCCTTTTTTTTTCTTTTATTACCCTTTTGGAAGAACTTTGAGGACTCAGATATAACTTATTTCTATCTTAAAACTCTCATGATTTATATTTTTGTATATTATGTGGTCAAAACATCTTAACGCAGTATGAGAAACACTACACAAATAAGCCCTTTCTTAGTTCTTCAAATTCATAGCCTGTTACCTATTACTGACTATTCCATAGCTCATTCATATCACACATATGGCCTTTTCCTGGGTATATTATGTATCAATATAACTTTCATAAGAATTCATTCACCTGGGATTGTTTTGAAGCCAGGAAATGCCAAGTCATCATTTGAGGCTCAAGTTAAAGGGCTTCACACCTCACAGCATTTTCAGCCTCTGTCAGTGAGACTGGACTCTTTTCTTTCTGTTCTCCCACAGCACAATATGCTGTCTTCACTTGGTGCTGATTCCATGTGGCATTGTATTATACGTATTTGTGTGTTAATTCCTAGAGAACAGTCTTAATTTCTGTATGCCCACAGCATCTGGCAGAGTATGTACTCAATAATGGTGTTAAAAATGGGATGAATGTGGCAGAGATGGAAGGAAGAATTACAAACAACCAATGGACTTCAGTTCAGTTTTCCATCAGCCTCGATCTTATTTAAATATAAATGGCCCTAATGAGTAAGGGGAAGGCAGTGGCTACTTGCAAATGTTGCATTAACATGTATTTCGTAAGATGGTTGTTTTAGTTCCATAAATCATCTTCTGTGCTTAACAACTACTGGGAGTTAATAACTATAAGTAACCACATGGGGTCAAGACTGGAAGATTCCTTCATGACAAATTAGATTCCTTTTCCCCTTTAGAGAATAGCCCATAGAGAGGAACTTAATTTAGATATCAATCCAATGGCATATTTGGCAACATTCAAGAGAGCATGAAAACATCCCACTGGCTTGCCCATATGTAAAAGCTCATGAATCAAGGATTTAGGGGGTAACTTTTGATAAGATGCTACTATACCTAACCTTTCATTTTATCATGCAAAAAAATCAGGTATGAAGAAAACTTCTAAAAAATGGTTTTAGGAAAAGAGCTCTAAATTCAGAATATGTTGGAATAGTATTGCTATTTTAATATGCTGTACATAATAAAGATTATTGTAGTCCCCAATAAAAACTTTTCTGTTTTTATCTTAAAATTCATGAAAAATTAAGAACAGCATAATTTGGCTAACTGTGTTAATTGTGAAAAACCTGTTTTTTTCTCTTATTTGCAATATTTTCAGATGCAAAATAGTATCAGATACATTTCCTGTTAGGCTTGTCTATTCATAAAAATTTTAGCTAAGTTATGAGAAATACTTTATTCATGAGCTTCTATATATAGGTGAGCCAGTGAGATATTTTCATGCTAATATTTTTCTACTAAATCTACAAAGATCTGCAAAATCTACTTTAAATTTACAAAATCTAAATCTTCAAAATCTATTTTTGCTAAGATGTGCTTTAATTACAGGGAAAAAAAAGAAAGGGAAATTAAAGGGAAAAAATGTAAACATTTCCCCTCACCTCTTGGTCTTTTAAGATGTCATCACTTCCAGTTTTGGGGTTTATTTCAATTGTTAATAAAGCATTGAAACATTATATATATAACATTTTATATATATATATATATATATATATATATATATATATATATATATATATGGAGAGAGAGAGAATAGAGGAAATGGATGTAGTACTATTATATTCACTATGGAAATTTAAAAAAAAATGACTGATAGCCAAAAACTTAGAAAACCTAGGTGAATGAACAAATCCTAGAAAGACACAAATTAATGACAGTGATTCATGAAGCAACAGACAATCTGAATATTCAAAACTAAAGAAATTAAATATTTCAAAAATTGTCCACAAAAAATTCCAGGTAAGATGGTTTTACAGGTACATTATATCAACATTTCAAGAGTTAATACTCATCCTTCACAAAATCTTATAAAATACAAAAGAGAATAAAAACACTTCTCAATTCATTCTGAGTTCAATGATACTCTGATAACAAAACTAGACAAATACAAATTAAGAAATAAAAACTATTTACTAATATCCCTTATAATCATAGATGTAAAAATAATTAACAAAATACTAGCAAACTGAATCCACAAAATATGAAAAGAATTATATACTCTGGCCAAGTAAAATTCAACCCAGGAATGTAAGATTGCTTCAATATCCAAAATTCATTCGAAATAATGTATAATATTAATAAACTAAAGTACAAAAAAAAAACCCCACATGATTATCTTAACAGGCACAGGAAAAGCCATTGAAAAAATCCAACATCCTTTCATGATTTAAAAAAAAAAACAAAAACCAAAAACAAGTCAACAAACTAGAAATAGGAAAGAACTACGTCAACCTCGTCAAGTGCATCTACAAAACACGCACAGCAAATATCATGCTTTATCATAAAAGACTGAAGTTTACAACGTTTTTTTTAAGATTTTATTTATTTATTCATGAGAGACATGGAGAGAGAGAGGCAGAGACATAGGCAGAGGGATAAGCAGGCTCCCTGCAGGGAGCCGGATGCAGGACTTGATTCCAGGACCCCAGGATCACACCCGGAGCCGAAGGCCAATGCCCAACCACTGAGCCACCCGGGCATCCCTGAAGTTTACAACTTAAAATCAGCACCAGGACAGTGATGTTTGCTCTCATCATTTTTATTCAACAGTGTATTTATGGGTTCTGTTTTTTTAAAAATTAAAAAAAAAGTTATTAATGAAAGCAAATACCTTTGAAATAAATTAATGAAAAGCCAAATAAATGGGACAACATCCTATCACCATGGTTTGCAGACCCAGTAAGATATATAGATGGCAGTCAGTATTCCCCAAATTGATCTGTATATTCAGTGTAGTTCCTCTCAAAATCATACCTGGCCTTTTGGCAGAAATTGACATATTGATCCAAAATTTACATGGAAATTTAAAAGCCTCGGAACAGGCAAAACAATCTTTTAAAAGAATTATAAATTTGGAGGAGCTGTATGTCTCTTTTCAAAATTTACTACAAAGCTACAGTAATCAAGGGTATCAAGTCAGTGGAATAAGAATAATCTTTTCAACAAAATGTCCTGGGACAACTGGATATCCATGTGGAAAGATAAAGTTTACTCAAAAGAATCCATAGATCTAAAGATAAGAACTAAAACTATAAAAATCTTAGGAAAAAACAGGAGTAGAATATCATTTTTAAAAAAGAGTTTTTATTTTTATTTATTCATGAGAGACACACAGAAAGAGAGAGAGAGAGAGAGAGAGAGAGAGAGGCAAAGACACAGGCAGAGGGAGAAGCAGGCTCCATGCAGGGAGCCTAACATGGGACTCGGGATCCTGAGTCTCCGGGATCAGGCCCTGGGCTGAAGGTGGTGCTAAACCGCTGAGCCACCCGGGCTGCCCTTGAATATCATTTTGACCTTGAATTAGTCAACAGTTTCTTAGATAAAAGCATAAGAGACAAAAGAAAAAAATAAATTTGATTTCCTCAAAACTCTCTTTTATGCTACAGATAATACCATCAAGAAAGCAATGAGGCAAGCCAGTGTTATTACCATCAGAATGAAAGACCAAAGGAAGACAGTGTTATCAGATCATTAACCAAAGTTGGGTTTCCCTATCTAGAGTTGGGACCAGGAAAAAGGGAAACTTTGATAGAATCTGAAGCCAGTGGAAAGAAGAAAGTCACTGTCTACTCTCTAAGGCAGAGAGAAAAGACAAATCCTGGCTTTTTCTTTCTCCTGTCCTTTAGTGCTGTGCCAGTTCCTTCCTATTAGCCGAATTCTGATAGAAGCAAGTGAACATGTGAAAGATTATTCAGAAGAGCTGCCCTCCTTTAATGGAGTACAACAAATGAAGTGTGAGGGGACATATCCACGAGGAAATAGGGAAATAAATGTGTGGTATAATACAACATTATCATCTGGATTTAGGCAATTATGCTACAATTTATCATAGTTCTACAACAATAAAATGATATGGAATATTCCTACCACAATGTTTCTTTTTCCAGGTCTATTTGAACAACATGAATTTCTAGGCTGAGTTTGTCCTTGAGTGCATGAGTGTGCATGTGCCTATGTGCCTGTACATATGTTAATATTTTTATTACAAAGAAGGTTGCCTAGATTCCTGCATAGAAATAACACCCCTCCACATTATCTGTTAAATGGCACTAATAATACCCATTCATTTATATATATGAAATTATTTATATAAAATTAAAATATAAAAATATATAAAAATATAAATTTATATAAATATATATAATATATATTCCTAATACAAGATCTGACACACAGTTAGTGATCAAAAAGTGATAGTTACTTTCCCATTTCTGTCTTACAATTTCATTATAGCAGTGTTCTAGAGGCTTTCTGTTGGCAATTTGTGGGCTGAAGCCACAGAGTCAGAATTTAGTTCATGTTAGGAAGTTCTGGAAAAGTCTATCATCTCATCAATGATGCTCAATATTCAATCTGAGGACTGTTATTTTTTCTGGCAACTTCGAAGGCTATTGCCTTGGTGCAAAAAAAAAAAAAAAAAAAGGATACTGGCCCGTGTGATTTACATTACATGGACCTCTGCTCAATTATGATTTGCAATCTGGCTAATCTGTCATCCATTCATCACAAATCAAATACATGTGTGCAAAATTAGACCAAGACTGGGAGGGCTTAACTAATGAACAAAAAGTAAAACTGGTGTTGGGGAGAATGGGAGAAATGTTCCAAGTGGCAGCAGAGGCAGTATTAAGCACTTATAGATGGTCATTATTTTGTCATTAAAATACTAAATTCCCCTAAAGAAAATCACTGAGTGGTTTTGCAGTTTGCCACTAGCAGCCAAACAGCACTGCTACTATCCTGTAAAATTAGTCATTTAATTGAACCGAATAATTTTTGCAGGGGTTCCTCATTATCCTCATGGCATTCACAGACTTCTTAATCCTTGATTCTGAATCAGTGCCCCACAGCAGGGGTTGAGGGAGGGAACACCCCAGCACTGCTGTTAAGAAGTTCTTCTTGTGGATGGAGCATAAAACTCAAGGTCATGACCATTTGTGTTCATTAAAAATCCCACAGAATTTTGAGACGGTAGGAATATTCACTCTCTCTCTCTGGTGTCCTGGCTAACTTCCATCTGGATAATTACTTTCTGCCTGTAAAAATGATCCCCCTGCAGTTGGAGTTGGCTGGTGTCTTTATTTATTTATTTATTTTCCCCACTTTGAGTTCGCATCTGTTATGAGACCAGTACTGATTTCATGAGGTCAAATGCAACCCACTCTTTCTAGAATGACTTATTGCAAATGTTCTCTTACCCTGAGAATCTTCTTTGAATCCCAAAATTCTGAAGTTTTTATGTTATGATTACATAATCATAAAAATCTTTATCAGTAAGTTTTCTAGAATTGTGGGAGGAACATACCTACTATTCTCTTGAAGTTATGCCTCCTTTGGATTTTATTACACTACATGCATATATACATGTTCAATATTCTACAGCTTTTTTTCAGAACGTTGTTGATATATATGCAGGAATGCCAAGGGAGATGGACATACAAATATTACATTGCTCATTTTTCTTCCATTCATATTGTATTTATTTTTTTTTTAATTTTATTCTTATTTTTATTTATTTATGATAGTCACAGAGAGAGAGAGAGAGAGGCAGAGACACAGGCAGAGGGAGAAGCAGGCTCCATGCACCGGGAGCCCGATGTGGGATTCGATCCCGGGTCTCCAGGATCGCGCCCTGGGCCAAAGGCAGGCGCCAAACCGCTGCGCCACCCAGGGATCCCCATATTGTATTTCTATAAGATATATTTGCATGTCTTAACATATATATCCCTTCACTACAATACATATATCTGTTTGATCTGAATATCTTATGAACTTTATATAACACAATTATCTCTGAAGAACAGAAATCTAAAAAGGATAATGTTGCTACCATCTCTTCCTTGATCAACAATTTTTTAATCAAGAATCAGGTGGATTTTTCTCCTCTGGAAGTCTTGTTTAGCAATACTCATGAGAGCAAAGAGAAAAGCATATTGAAAATTCATCTGGAGGTTGACTGGTATTTATTTAAAACACTGATTGGAAAAAAAACTGATTGAAGATTGATTTCAAAATATGAAAAATGTTTCTTTCTCCTCTTTTTAATGCACTCTTCATTTGTGTCCCTTTCTTGCATTATTAAAGAACAACATTTGTTCCTAGAAGTCGGGATTCATAGGTTAACAAGCCTCAAAAAAATCATTTCTCCTAATAGCTTTCATGACCAAAAAGAGATCAAATATATTCGCAGATCCAGTGTAGGCAGATATTTTTTTCGAAGGGAGTCTTTCCTATATACCTTAAATCAAAGTGAGTTAGGTTTAGTCACTTGAAGATCCATTCTTATGTGTACGTCTGCTATCAAGGTTTAGCTTAACCAAAGTCAGATTTTAAAAGGCTCTTAACATTACCTGCACCAATGATACAAACAGGGAAATTAAATTAAAGTTGTTGCTTCAAAGTCACAAAACTGAAAGAACTGAGACTGAAAATCTAATTGTGACTTTTTCTACTACCTTGAAAATCTTCCCAGAACCTTAATGGTTCAGTTTCTATCTGGTATTATCATATCCCCTACCTATTTCTTAGTACATTTTCTAAAACGATTGAAAGGACATTTGTACTACTCTTCCTACAGTTATACCTCTTTTACACTTTATGACACTGCTTGTTCCCAGCAAAGACTAGTTCATATATACATTATCATATAAGAGATGGGACTCACCACTTTCTGTGGCCTAAAATAATGTTCCATATTGACTCTTATCTACTTAGGAAGCATGAAATCTATGGTACAGGAGGAAGACCCCGAAGTATGAAAACTGTCAGAAATGGCATTTACAGAAATGGTTTGTGTCATTTGACTTATCAGTACATACATGGAAAATAGGTTGCTACATGAAAGGGAGGAGTGTGGCCTATGAAGGTGATTTTGAAGAACAGGCTGAAGTGGTGAACAGAGCTTATGACCAGGTGTTCCATGAGAGAGAGTGAATATAATAAAAGGGAAATTCAGTTCATTCCTTGGGAGTTGCCAGTCTGGATTAGATTACTGATCCATAAATTTTGGATTCCTTCCCATAGCAAGAGAGGCCTATTCCAAGAGCTTATCAAGAAGTCAGAATTCTTTCATCAGATTCCAAGCCAAATGAACTATGCAAAGGAAAGTCAGTTGCAAAAGACTTCAGGGATCAATGAGATTTAAAATGGAAAGTCTGAAACAAGGAGCATTTTTTTTTAAAACTAATCACTTATATCATTCCCTTTGAATATGTGCACTACATATAATATACATTAATAATACATAATTTCATTAAATTATACTTGACTGGTTCTAAGAGTTGGTCTTAAAGCTCTTATAGCTACAATAAACACAGATACTTTTAAAGAAAAGTGAATTTTAAAATATTTTTGTACATATTTTACAGTGGTATTTAAATTGATAATTGGATGTAAATATATTTAGGATAGGGATCAGCACTGGAGCTAAACAAACTCAGTAAGATAGACTGGCCACATCAATGAGAGTTGAATGTGACAATCCATCTAGTAGAACATGTTGGATGATAGCTAATAGCTAATCAGAAAACACAGACAAATGAAGGTGATTTAAGATTAGGTTTCAATTTTGTTGTTTTCCAAAAAAGCTATCCCATTGACACAACACCACTTATTAAAACCTCCATATCTTCCCCATAATTTGAGATGCCATCTTTATCAAATATTTAAAGTCCATATTCAAATGGGGGTTCTTTCTGCTCTATTAATTTATCTGTTCATGAGCTAATGTAACACTATTTTGATTGCAGGGGTTTTACAATATGTTCTAATATCTACAAAGACAACCCACACTTCATCCCCCACCCCCATATACCACTTTATTTTTTATTTCTTTGGCTATTAATGTTAGTTTGTTTTTCCAAGCAAACTTTATGATCATATACTAAGTTCAGGGAAGCAAAAGGGAAGGGGAAAATGACAGTTAAAATTAATTTTATAGCTTATCAAAAGGATATTGATATTTTTAAAAATTTATTTGATTTATTTTTATAGTTTTTTATTTAAGTTCCAGTTAGTTAATAAGCAGTGCAATATTAGTTTCAGGCATACAGTATAGTGATTCAACACTTCCACATATCACCTGGTGTTCATCACAAGTGCACCCCTTACCCCCCATCATCTATTTCACTCATCCCCCCACCCATCTCCCCTCTAGTAACCATTAGTTTGTTCTCTGTAAATAAGAGCCTGTTTCTTGATTTGCCTCCCTCTTTTTTCCCTTGTCATTGTTTTGTTTCTGAAATTCCACATATGAGTTAAATCATATAGTATTTGTCTTCCTCTAACTTACTTCACCTGCATAATACTCTCTAGCTCCATTCATGGAATTGCAAATGGCAAGATTTCAGTATTTCCTATGGCTGAGTAATATTCCATGGTATATTTATGCTATTTCTTCCTTATCTCTCCATCAGTTGATAGGTATTTGGGCTTTTTCCATAATTTGTCTATTGTTGATAATGCTACTATAAATATCAAGGTGCATGTATCCTTTTGAGTTAGTCCTTTTGTATTCTTCAGGCAAATACTTAGTAGTGCAATTGCTGGGTCATAAGGTAGTTCTATTTTTAACTTTTTGAGGAACTTCTATACTGTTTTCCAGAGTGTCTGCACAGGTTTACATTCCTGTCACCAGTGCAAGAGGCTTTCCCTTTCTACACATCCTCATCAAAACTTGTTGGTTTCTGTGTTGTTAATTTTAGCCATTCTGACAGGTTGTGAGGTGATATCTTACTGTAGTTTTGATTTATATTTCACTGATGATGAGTAATGCTGAGCATTTTTTCATGTGTCTGCTGGCCATCTAGATGCTTCTTCAGACAAATGTCTATTCATGTATTCTGCCCATTTTAAAATTAGATTATTTGTGTTCTGAGTGTTGACTTTTATAAGTTTTTTTATGTATCTTGGATATTAACCCTTTATCAAATATGTCATTTGCAAATATCTCCTCCCATTCTGTAGGCTGTGTTTTAGTTTTGCTGAAGGATGCTGATATCTTTATGATGTTGAGACTCCTTAAGAACATAGAACATTATTGCTCGTTCACATCAAAACTTTTATGTTTTGTTAAGTTTCATTTGGATATTTTATATATACTTATTTTTTCTATTTATTTCTATAGCAGTGTAATCTTTTTGCTTCCATTATATCATCTTATTGATACCTGTTTGTATATGCAAAGGCTATTAATTTGTACATGTTGGATTTTATAACTTGTTATATTTGAAATTCTCCTATAATTTGAAGTTTCCTATTTCTTTTTATTTTCTACATATCATCATAACTGAAATTACTCCAATGATCACTCATATCACTAAAAGAGATCACTAAAAGAGAGACAATTACACATGAAGTACCATCTAATGGAAATATACAACACCATCTATGAGGTGTACTAAGTAAAACAAAAATCAAGCCTGGAGCAGATCAAGCCTCTAAACCCAATTACTAATTGAAATAAAGCACAGGGAATAGTGGAACATATTAAATGATAATACAGGGTTCAATCAATAAAATTCTTAACTGAAGGAAATTCTATAAGGAAGTAAATAATTTATTCAAAAGACTGCAGCAACATATAGAAAGTTAACATTTAAACATTTCAATAAAAATAGAAAAAGTATGATTTTTATATTACACTTGACTTTTTATAGTTATTTAAATATATGTAATTTATTTTATATTAGATTTTGTAATTATAATTATACTAATTCAAATATGCATTCTATATTCTTTATAACGAAGAGCATTGTAAAGAGTGTTTAAGTAAGTTTCCCTTTAACTTTTCCCTTTGGGGAAAAGTCACATAATAAAAAGTTGATTTTGAAAACAGGCAAAATGAAGAATAAAAAGCACTATTAAAAATATGGAAAAACAGAAAACAAATCACCATATGGTAACTAGAAGCCTAAATATATCTATAATTTCATTTTTAAAATCCAACTATATATTGCTTATAAGAGATACCCATTAAATATAAGAACATGCCTTAAAAATTATAAGAACACATGTTAAATATAAATATAAAAGAGGCTGAAATTAGAAAGGGACATATCATTCAAATGCTGAGCAAAATAAAACTGGTGAAGCTATACTAACACCAAAGTAGACTTATAAAAAATAAAAAGTCCAGAAGACATAAAAAATACAAAGTCCAGAAGACTTATAAAAAATAAAAAGATACATCTCATGATAATAAAAAGGTCAACCCACAAGGAAGATATTACAATGTACAATCCATGTTCCTATAACAGAGCTCCAAAGTACAGGAAGCAAAAATGGAAAGAAAACATAGAAAATCCATGTCACATATGAGAGACTTTAAAACAACCTCTCTTCATAGCTAACGGTATATACAAACAAGAACATTAGAAAAGATATAGAAGACCTAAACGAGATTAATGGTATTAACCTAATTGTCATATAAAGAACACTAAATCCAACCATTATTGAATAAACATTTTCTTCAGGGCAGCCTGGGTGGCTCAGAGGTTAGCTCCGCCTTCAGCCCAGGGCCTGATCCTGGAGACCCAGGATCAAGTCCAACGTCGGCTCCCTGCATGGAGCCTGCTTCTCCCTCTGCTTCTCCTTCTGCCTATGTCTCTGTCTCTCTCTCTGTGTGTCTCTTATGAATAAATAAATAAAATCTTTAAAATTTTTTTCTTCAAATGATAGTATGTTGAATCTTAAAGTAAGGCACAAAATTTTTTGAGCTTTAAAATCATTTCAAAGCATTTTCTTTGATATCACAATGGGAATCAGAAATCAATTTGAATTAAGTGATAATGAAAACAAAATATATGAAAACCTGTGGGATACAGCAAAAGATATGCTTGAGAGGACATCTACAGAATCAAATGCATAAAGTAGAAAAGGAAAAAATATGATATATAATGATCTAAAATTTCCTCTCAAGGAATTAACAGAGGAACAGAAAATTAAACCCAAAGAAAGTAACATACAGATAACAAAAAGAAGAAAAGAAGAAAGGCATGAATTAAATAGAAAACACATACATTAAAAAAAGTAACACCACTAAATTTGGGTCATTTGACAACACTAATAAAAATGATACACTGCTATTATGGTTTATTAAGGAAAAATTAAAAGGAAGAAATAACTTCCTAGTATCAGTAATGAAAAATGAAACATCAAATTAGAGATCCTAAACTTATTAAAATAATAAGTAGATGTGATGAACTTTTGTGCCAGTTAACTTGAACTTTTGTGCCAGTTAACTTGAAAATAGAGATGAAGTGGAAAAGCCTAACAAAACAGAATCCAATAGAATCCAATAGAAATAAAAAAAATCTAAATAATCTCATATCTAGTAATATGATCCTTGGCTATAGATCTTTCCACAAAGAAAACCTTAGACTTAGACAATTTCATTAATGTTCATCCAAAGACTTACTAAAGAAAAAAAGAATTACACAAAGTGTCCCAAAAGAGAGAAAAAACATATTTTCTAATTCATTATAGAAGCCCAGAATAAACTTGGTATCAAAAGTTGAAACAGTCATTACAATGTAAAAAAAAAAAAAAAAGCATTACTGAACAATCTGTACTATAAACACAGATGCAAGACCAATATGCAAATATTCTAAACAACATATTAGGAAACCACATTTTTTCATATATATAATAACTGTACACTGACCAAGCTATGCTTATTTCATGAATGCCAAATTGGTTAACATTGGAAAACCAATATAACTCACCACATTAACAGAAAGAAGAAAAGTCATCATTGATCATGTCAATAATCCATTCATGATATAAAAGGAATAATTTTTTTACTCTGATAAGGAACTTCTATACAGACCCTCCAACACACATCAAAGTTAATAGTGATATTTAACTTCCCTACTGAGACTGAGAACAAGACTAATAAGATGCTAGTGTCATCACTTTTATTCAACCTTGTACTGGACTTTCCAGGGAAAGGAAACTAAATTAAAAAAATATATGGTTTTGGAAGGAAAAATAAAACTATAATTATTTATAAATTAGAAAATTTAAAAAGAGTCTACAGATAAATATCAGAATTAATAAGCAGACTGAGTATAGGCAAACCATAAAACAGGCATTTAACTATAGAGAAAATGCTTAGGGTTGCTGGAAGGGAGGTGGGCAAGGTGATGGGTTGAATGAGTGATGGGTATTAAGGACCTGCACTGGGTGTTTTATGTAAGTGATGAATCACAAAATTCTACTTCTGAAACTAGTATTATGCTATTATGTCAACGAACTGGAATTTAGATAAAACCAAAGGAAAGAAGGAAGGAAGGAAGGAAGGAAGGAAGGAAGGAAGGAAGGAACGAAGGAAGGAACGAAGGAAGGAAAGAAGGAAGGAAGGGGAAAAAGAAAGAAAGAAAGAAAGAAAGAAAGAAAGAAAGAAAGAAAGAAAGAAAGAAAGAAAGAAAGAAAGAAAAGAAAGAAAAGAAAGAAAGAAAGAAAAAAAGAAAAGAAAGAAAAAAGCAGAAAAGAAAGAGGGAGGGGAAATGGAGGGAGGGAGGGAGAAAGAATGGAAGGAAGGTCAGTCACAAGATACAAAATTAAAGCCCAAGTGTCAATTGTATTTCTATCTACCAGCAGTAAATAGAAAATGAATTTTTTAAAAAAAATCACACCTGCTACAAATAAAACAATAAAAAACAGTAGGAGTAAACTAATGAATTACGTTCTATTTCCTCGGAGGAAATCTCTACTAGAATACTACAAGACATTATTGAAATAAATTAAATAAATGGAAGGATATATGGTGTTCTTGGATTAGAAGATTCACTAGTATAAGGATAATCTTTTTTAAACTGATATCGTTTCAGTGCAATTCTAATAAAAAGATTAGTAAACTTTTTGTTTTTTAATTCTGGTGGAATTTGTCAAGTATATTCTAAAATGCATGTGTAAATGCAAATGACCAAGTCAAAACAAACTAAAAGAAAATTTCTAGAGTTTACTACTAGATATAAAGCTGCAGTAATTAAAATACTCTAATATTGATTCAGCTCTATATACACACAATCTCCTGATAAATGACAAAGGTGTCACTGCCTTGTGAAGAAAGATATTCTTTTTAAATAGATGGGGCACTTCATTGCCCATATTTTTAAAAAAAGTGAATCTTATCCCCTTCCCCACCTCTATATTACACAAGTATAAATTCTTGTTAGATTGAAAGCAAATGTGAAAGTTAAAAAATAAAGTTCCTAGAAGACAACATATGTCTTTGTCCATTGGGGCTGCTATAACAAAATATCACAGATCGGGTGGCTTACAAGCAATAGGAATTTACTGCTCACAGTTCTGGACTTTGGAAGTCCAAGATCAGGGTGCCAACTTCGTCAGATTTTGGTAATGGCCCTCTTCCAGGTTGTACTTTTTACTGCATTCTCACACAGTGGAAGAGGCTAAGGAACTCTGTGGGGTCTCTTTCATGAGGGCTCTACTCTACTGACTTAGGCATCTCCAAATGTCCCAACTTCTAATACTATCATGTTGGGCATCAGGATTTCAACACGTGAATTTGGGAGGACAAAAATATCTAGGCCATACCAACATACAGTAACATATCTATGACTGTGGTACAGGTGACACTTTCTTCTATGGGACAGAAAAACTACTGACTATATAAAAGACAAGTATTGATCAGATGATTACAACAAAAATGAGAGATTCTATTTATTAAAATACACCATACACAAACTCAAAATTTGACAAATTCAGAAATGGGAAAGGATATTGTTTAAGTATACGCACAAACACATAAAAGCAAAGGACTCATACGGAGAATATATAAAGCATTCCTATAAATCAAGCATAAAAGGCTACCCAATCGAAAACAGTAACAATGTTTATTTAGCCAGGCACTCTCAAAAAGTCACATCCACTTCGTCATTTACAAATGTGACACACCTATAAATATATTTGGATGAAATGACATGATAGCTGGGATTTGCTTCAAAATCGCCCAGCACAGTAAGGGCCCGTAGCATGAAAACAAAAATGGGACAGGAGTGGCAATGCTTGATAACTACTGCAGCTGTTTGATGGGGATATGAGAGCCTTAGAGCTAGTGTTGTGTCTTAACATGTTCCAGGATAAATATACAAAAAGAAAAAGAAAAACTGTAGGTAAGAAAAGTCAGGATGTATCATGGTTCTGAATAGTGGCCAAGTATGCCATAGAAGCTTTGCTATATTCGCGTATAGAAGCACTAGGACCCACAGAGGTCATACAGTGAAAAGGTGAAATTATTTTTGAATCCTAAACTCCCATTTAGCTTTTCAATAAATTCCAATATTGGATGTTATGTGAGGCTGTCTCTTCTTTGCAAACTTAAAGACTTTCATATATTGAATAAATTCATTGAGAACTATTTGCTCATTCATTTAGCAAGTATTTATTTAGTATCTGTATGCTGGGAGAAAATATGAAATATTTGCATAACATGGTTTTATTCTCTAGGTTCTTTTAAGACATGAGCTATCAAAGTAACAAGTTGTGTGTGTGTGTGTGCGTGTGTGTGTGTGTATAGAGCAAACGTACTGACTTTCTCAGTGATTTAATTTTTTACTCTCACTTATGATCATTGTGAACATGTGTATATATAGGAGCTAAAGGGACAAATCAGCTATGTTCATTCAACTAAAATAATTGAAACAAAAACAGAGTTTTCTGGAGCTATTACATTCTCTCAAGAAGACCCTAGTGCAATTAACCAAACTGTATTGATTTATAATGGCAGTTTCATTTTTAAAAATAAAAAATAGGAAAAGTATTTTATTTTATACTAATTGCATTAAAATAAAACATATGGTAATAGACAATATAAAGGTAAAATTTTATATAAATTCTTCTTCATCCTCTCCTTTTACAGGTATATAAATTCCAAGAGTCTGTATCCTATAAAATTTTATATCCCTCCAAATGTTGCATACAGTAAGCACTTAGTAAACAGCTTACTTAAAATGAAGATATATATTTGTATATTATTTGAAAAACAGTGTACTATTATTTCAAGTAATTTATATTTAAGCATTTTCCGAGATCTGAAAGTAAAATTATAGTATTTTTTGATATTCTCTCTGTATAAAATATAACTGAAATGAATATTAATTACTTGCAAAACTCATATTGTACAATTACAGTAACAGAAATAATTTTATATTTCAAAATCCATTATTAAATGTAAGGGTTTTTTTGTTCATACTCATTTCCTAAAATTTTTCAATTTGAAATTGGAATACACTATTAATTTCAGATTCAGTGTTTTGCCTATCTCAAAGTTTATGTGTTCCTCTTTATCAAGTTGTTTGAAAATTTGCAAGTGTCAGCTGATTGAATGCTAAAGAAAACTGGAGTACAATTGAATTGTGTGCCGTTGATGAAATTCACTTTAATTTGTATCCATAATCTAATTTGAGTATTATCCAATTTTAGAAGGCTCATTTCTAGGAAGCCAGAAATTAAAATTCCCAGGAGTATAGTACTATTTAGGTCAAATCCAGGTTCCAAACTTAATGATTTGATTTACTTATCCCTTACCTTGTTAGATTACAGGTACAAGAAATTATGTCTTCTAATATAGTTATATGAGCATTGCAATAGTCAGGAAAAACAGAAGACTTGTCTCCCCAAAATGTCTGCATTCTCATCCTTGGTACCATTTAGATGTTATGTTACATTGCAAGAGGGAGTTAAGGTTGCAGATAAAATTCAAGTTTCTAATCAGGTGACTTTAAATTGGGAGATTTTTCTCAATTATCTGGGAAAGTCCAATATAATCACGAGGGACATTAAAGGATAGAGGCAGGAGGAGAAGTCCTTTTAGAGTAATGAAACATGAAAAGACTCGATTGGACATTCGCCATATAGATAAGGAAGATCCATCTGGATTCTGTTTCTGCTTATGGTACTCTTGGTAGGTCAGTTATCAAAGACTCTGCCAAGCTAGCTGCATATGCACACATTCTTGGGAGACCAGAGGAAAATTTCTAGAGAGGAAATTGCTTTGGACTGAATTGTGCCGCACCCCAAATTCTAGAAACTTTAACCTCCAATGAGACTGCATTTGGAGTAAGAAAGTGGTTACAGTTAAGTAAGGTCATATGGGTGGGGCTCTAATATGATCAGTGCCCTAATAAGGGACAACGAAGAGCTCACTCTCTATGATGTAAGGACACAGTAGGAGAGAGGCTGTCTTCACATCAGGAAGACAGCTCTCAAGATGCCTGGGTGGCTCAGCGGTTGAGTGTCTGCCTTTGGCTCAGGCCGTGACCCTAGTTCAGGGATCAAGTCCCACATGGGGCTCCCTGCATGAAGCCTTCTTCTCCCTCTCCCTCTGTCTCTGTCTCTCATTAATGAATAAAATCTTTAAAATATTTTTTTTTTAAAGGAAGACAGCTAGCTCTCTTTAGGACCCAAATATGCTGGGATGCTGATGTCAGACTTCTGGCCTCTGGAACGGGAAGAAAATAAATTTCTATTTTTTAAGCCACCCTGTCTATGGTTACTTTGTTATGCTAGCCCATGCAGACTAATACAGAAACATATTGAGTTAGATGAGGACAAGACAGATTTTTTTATTGCAAAATTCTTAAAGATTTGAATTCTTGAATTTTAGGGTGGCAGTGACTGTGGTTCTCTTACTCCTTGAAGGCTTGATTGACCTCAGGCCTTAGTTTCTTCTAGCTCCAGCTCATGTAATTGTGGGTCAGTCCTCCTCTGCCACAGGGATTGTTAAGGTGTCGTTCGTAATGTCCATCTCTACCTTTCTGCTCTCTTTTACCCTGTGTTTCCCTGACCTCCTTGAAGTTGCTTAAAGAGTCAAGCTTGCATAGTACTTTCCCTGTTTCTTCTCAGAAGTATGTTACCATTACTGGCATGTCTTACATGGGTCCAAAACTACTAACAAGGACAGAAAACAAATGGTAAAAGAGCTTAGAGCAGAATAAACAGAAATCATTGCATCCCACATTCTAGTCCGTGGTATTCTAAGTGGCTGCATTCACTTTAAATGTGTATGGTTCACAGGGGCTGTGGCTGAGAATAGATATAGACATAAATACAGAGAAAGAGAAGGAGAGAAATAGACTTTTTATTATTTTTTTTTTTAGAAATAGACTTTTTAAAAGACATTTCAATGATTCATAAAATAATGAATTGTTCCATATGGAAGGTTATTAAATGAGAATAGTACTTAAAAATGACTTTGATTTTTCCTGTGTGTCTTTTGGATTTATTAGTATTTCTTTTTATATCAAGTTTCTTTTATATCAAGAAACTAGATCCACTAAGCACCTGGGTGACTCAGTGGGTTAAAGTACCTGCCTTTGGCTCAGGTCTTGATTCCAGGGTCCTAGGATTGAGACCTGCTGGGTTCTCTGCTGAGTGGGGAGTCTGCTTCTCCCTCTGCCCCTCCCCTTCATTCATGATTGTTCTCTCTCTCTCTCTCTGAAATAAATAAATAAAAATCTTAAAAAAGAGAAACTAGATCCACAAAAAACTCCTTGCTAAATTCTCATGAAAAAATATACTATGTTTTTTATGACTCAAATTTTATTCTTTTATTAATTCATTGGTTACTGCCTTTAACAGTATTGATGGGTTTATTAACAATTATAGGCAAAGAAACACAGTGCATGGCATGTGATGGGGTGTGGCATCCATTGGGGCAGATGAGGAGTGCCTCCTCTTCCTTGATCACTCACAGCAAATGAGAAGAAGCCCAGTTCTTTGTCCACAGACAACAACTATCACTAAAGCACAGTGGGCAAATGTGTGTATTCTGTACACTATACATCTTATTTTGTCTCCTGGTTCTAGTTTTAATCTCATGGAGTAACACCTCTGTGTCATCTATTGTATAACAGTAGTAGTGAAAGAAAGAAGGAGCCTTTTTCTCATTACATAAAATCTAGGGAAGAAAATCTTTGGAAGTGGACTAAGAGAAGTTTGTGCTCTCCTGCAAGATATAAAAGAAAACTATGGGTGTTAAAATCCCTGAATCTTTTTATAACCATTATGTTGTTAATTACCACAGATTTTATTAAATGATAAAAAACGGGCTCCACTTGCCCTTTGCTGAAGATTATCCAGCCACACAGAGAAATCAAATTAGAAATTTGGTATCCTTAAATCTGTAGACCTTTCCTGTGTGTGCTGAGAGTTTAGAACCCGTCATCATCTTAGGACTTGCCACTGTGTAATGACTGGAAGTGACTCTAGGGAAGAGTATGAAATGAATGAGATAGAGAAGGTACGCTGTTCTACCCCTTTTTCATCCCAAAATCTTAGCACCATCATACGCCGATATACTCATTTCCACCAAAACAATGTGAAGAAAGGTCTGTCTTTACCTTATCCAATCAGAGCCACTACCTCAGTAAGTTAGAGAAAGCAGCAATTAAGACAACTAATACTTTCACTACCCAACTGTCATATCATTGTTCAGGATCAATGACCAGGATCTCTGCCTCCTGGAACGTCTGGGGAGATGCTGGCCAGGTGACAACTGTAACTGCAACATCAACTATACACACACACACACACACACACACACACACACACACACACACACACCCTATTGCACTTTAATCTAAGCTGCTTCCAAAAACTTCCTATCACTGTCTTGCTTTGCAATTGCAATAAAACAGACTAGGAATGAATGAGTTCTGGCCAGAATACAGAATAAAAGATTTAAAAAATCACAGAAGGAAATATATTCTCCGTACTCAGGTAACACCCAGGCAAGAGGAAGTGACTTCAAAGAGACGTCTCCTAGTGTATGCCCTGTGTTTACTTCAGGCTGCAAGCCCCCAACACATGCTTTCTTGCCCCACTGGACTTTATTCATAAAACATAAATTCAAAGATAACTTTATTAACAATTCCAAGTTAGAAATTTCAAAGCATCATGCCCCAACCACAAGCCCTACTGAATCTGGCACCCTGTGGTGACTCACTGAAGTAAGTTTCTAGACGCAAGATGGAACTGTTCCCAAGTAGGGTGCCACACTGGCACGCTGGAACTTCGATAGCTTTTGTGACACTGTAAATGCTCCCTTTGACCAAAATGGCAATCTGGTCATCTACTCAGCCAATCCCCCAAAGCCAAGCCAGCTCTGTGCTCCATACTTACTTCTTTGTTCCCTATTCAATACCCTCTAAAAGCTTCTCACCTTCTGCCCTGTTTTGCAATTTTCTTGACTGCTTTGTGAAGTTTTAAATAAAGTTTGTTTGTATAACCTAAATTGCCTTCTTTAATTATTTTTTTAGCAGACTACACTGGTCACATACCCATAAAGCCAGAACTAGATGGATGGCATCTAGATAGAGAAAGGAGGAGATGTGTGAGTAAAATGAGTATCTGCTAAAGAATTCCAACTTGCTTTCCGCACAAGGAAATGTTATTTATCACATGTTTTGAAATAGGAAGATTTTATTCATCATTGTCCCCAAAGATCTTTTCTTTTCTAGACAGAATGCCCAGGAAATTATCAGTATTGCTAAAACTCAAATAAACCATCAAAACCAAAACAAAAGCAGTAACAAATATTATGAAAGTCACATTATAAAACAGCAGTATTTAGAGACTCTTATAACATAGAAGGTAATTCTGAGAACCATCTTGACGTTCATGACTCAACTGCTCAACGTCTCTACCTTTAAGAATTTATTCTTCACCAGCGTGAGAGCAGAGGACTGTAATTTGTAAGTATATGTAACTATGTCCTACAGGCCAAATTGCCATTACAACACATGAAAAGTTGAAATCCAAGAGTGAAGCATCGCCTGGGACTGTGGACTTTGAAACCCAAACATAGCCAGGCTTTGGGAAATAGTCTCACAGTTTGTGCTTATTTCTTATTAAGCAGCTGTTTTTCAGGAAGCAGCAAAAAAACACATGTTGTTTTGTTCTATTTTTCTAAAGGAAATAAGGGAGTTCCCAGATTCTAAGTAGTATGCTTGTATTCCTAATCATGCACAAAAGTCTCAGAAAAGGTGATTGTTAAACCAACTAGTTGTTTTGTTTTTAGAAGCCTTCAGGAAAATGCAGCATTATTCCTAACACTTTCCACTAAAGCAGCAGCAACTTCCATAGAAACTTGCCTGTACAAAGCTCTTGTTTCACAGCAGAGAGATCGGTGGAGAGAAAGCTCAAGTATGAGAAAGGTGAGGGTAAATTCAAAATCACAAGAGTCCATGGGAGCGACACAGTGGCCAAAGAACACAAAAACCACATAGTGAGCTTTTGACACCCTGAGAGTGACTCAGGAGTTCTTTATTATTCAAACAACAACAAAAAAAGATTATTTTTCCCTGACAAAGATTAGTATAGGCCATTGAACAAGAAGGAGCTCTTGGGACCACAATGTGCTAGGTCTTGGTTCTCACAGAAGTTTTCTTTCCTCTAATGAATGCCCAGTGTTAATGATTTGCAGAGCTATCTGTAATCCCCATGAAGGATACTCCAGATGGAGCCACTCTGTCCTCTTCATCTCTCTGCACTCTCTTATGTTAGCAGCGGGGAGACCCTCAAAACTGGAGATTTGCAGTGTAAAGAAAAAGACACAATTTATTATTCAGCCGGATGGATGTTGCCCATATGTCCATGTGTGACAACAGTGTTCTCTTTTCCTACATATGACTTTAAAAGGGATAAATTAAAACTGCAGCCTTGAGTAGGTATGGGGCACATGAATGCCCTCTTGATGTTTAATTGCAGGGGAAGTGATCCCTGGAAATGAGCCAAGGTATCTTGTAAATCCAACAGCCTTCATTTAGTGCTGCCTCTGCCTCACTGACACCGAGGTGCTATGATCTTATTCACTGCCCCATACCAAAAAGCTGTGTGCAATTTTCTGCTCTGTCTGGTAAGGATGATTTAGCCATTGTTATGTTTAGGTCATAGTTAATTTAATCACTCCTAATGTTAATGCACTGTAATGCATATGTTAATACTCATAGCATGCTGCTTAGGGGACCTTTGGGTTCTTTAGTGTCAGCCCATTTCACTGGCATGGACCAGGTTCAGGAAGTTTCTTTCACAAAAGCATTTTGCACTCATTAATTCTTACAATGCTCTTGAGTATGAGGCAGATTATACTCAAAGCTGTAGCAGCAGTACTAGAAGAAATAGCATTTTCTGGTACTTTCCTACATGCATAGCCTTCTTTGACATTCTTTGCCAAAAAAAGATTCGGTTACCAGCTAGGCATCACACTTTTATTACCTACGGCCTGTAGCTGGTGGAAGTCTGGTGTTAGAATCCTGCTGTGCCTGACATGGTGCTCAGGGAAACGATCCCTTCCCTGATACACTTGCAAACATCTATTATAACCTATCTGGAAGGACCACAATCACCCAGACATTACCTCTGACCACAGCATTGCCAATAAATATTTATTTACAGTCCTTAGGAAAATTTTTGGTTTATTTCAGGTATTATCAATGAATCAGGGACTTCTACTATAATATTATATCTAAAAGTTACTCTAGAGATCATCTCATTCAACACACCTGAATGTCAAAGAAGATAGGTCATTTCCCCAAGAGCATTCAGCTAATTAGTGTCAGAGATGGTAGTAAGGTGGATTTCCAGAATCTCTGTCCCTTCACTCCAGCTCTCCTGTCAAAGCCTTGACTGAACTCTGTGGAAGCTTTAGATCCTAGGATCAATGTACTTGGTCTCTTAGGGCAGTGCTAAATGACCACCCATCATTTGACGAGAGAATATTGAGCACTTACCAAGCACTGGACACTGGACTTAAGAGTGGGGATACAGTTATAAAAGCCATATTGAGTCACTATGTTCAGAGAAATCTCTATTTTAGGCCATATTTCTGGCACCCAACCTGCCGTCTGATATTTTTCAGATAGGTCTGGAAAAACTCCTCTTATTTTGTTGGGTAAAATTAGAAGATAGAAAGTAATGTCCATTTTCAATGGGGCTGACACCTGCAAGTAGGACTTAAACACTTTAGAATATAACCTATGAAATAGGTAAATATGCAGCTGGGATGATAACCATAAGCAACTGGTTTTATATAAATAATGAAATTAAGGCCAAAGTGTCTTTTTATTAGCTATAAACTGGGGGGGGTAGGGAAAGTGCATTTAGTAGGTACGTAGAATAGAAGAAGAGCACAATGGAAGTGACATATTGGAATTAATCATTTCTTCTCTAATTTATTAGAACTGCTTCCTGTGGGAGATGAGATTTCAAGAACTGTTTGAGTGATGAAGAAAAGGGAATTTGTCAGGGAGAATCAGAAGTTTTGTGAGAGAAAGCAATTTGCTCAAGGTCACTTAACTAGCCAGTGTCAGAGTACGGAATTAAACACACTGAAAAGAAATGAATGTTTCTATAGTGAGTCTCTTATAAGAACACCTTCAAGCTGATGTCAAGAATTTCCTCCAGGAGGTAGATGAGAATTATAGTAACCTTCGTGAAATTACACATTGTGTCTCGGAGAAAAGGGGCTCTGAGATTTTTTGACTGAGAAATCTGGGTTCCAAGGGCAGATCTAAACTTCCCTTCCATATTACCCAGGAAGATGCTTTTCAAATTTGTATTGAACCTAGAGCAAGACAAAAAACACCCCTCTGAAAAAGATGAAAAGTTACTTCACTTAACCTTTCTTCATCTGACAAATTTAATCCCCATTTTCCTCTTGAAAATAAGAGTAATAAATGAATGTAAACATTCATGACAGTATGTCTGTCAAGAATCTCTCCCAACTAATTAACCTGAGTAAGAATGGAGCAAAGCAAGCAACTTGGCTGATCACATAAATGCCAAGTCAGAGAGAAATTTCTTTCAATTAGTCGTATCATCTGGACCTGAAAGTACCTTCCTTATGATCTCCACACTTCCCAGCCCTGACTACTCTGTTCCTTGCTTGTTCTTCATAGTAAGCATCCCTATTTGAAGTTATATTACTTTTTTCCAGATTCTCTTTCCCCTCACTGGAGTGAAAGCTCTATGAAGGCAGAGTCCTCTTAGTTCACTGCTGCAGCCACAGCACTTAGAATAGGACCTAGTACATAACTAACATTCAATAACTATTTGTTAAATAAATGTCTAAGAAATGTCATGAAATACTCAAAGTAATTGTTTTTGTTTTTCCAAATGACAGCAAAACACTCAGAGAGTGAAATTATTGAATAAAAACAAAGGGTAAAGAAAAGTCATTTTCCATGATACAATGTTTCTCTATTTTTAAATAGTGTATTTTATATATTGGGACAGTATCTTCTAGTGCAATGTCTAGGATTTCGCCTATATATACATGGGAGCTTCATCTGAGACACGAAAAGCCTAGAGATCATGCATTAAAAATGATCAATGGAAATAAGAATACATTTTTTTAAATGTACATCTTATCTCAGAATCAAAGAAGTCCAGATAAGAAATAATACGGTTTCTTAAAAGATAGTATGACTATAGGAATGGTCACAGATCTTAAGAATCTGTTACATCTGGGATTTGGATCTTAGATCTGCTATTCACTGAGCCTGTGACCTTGGGGGAACATAGCCACAGTGAGATTTCATTTCTCTCTCAGTTAATTGGATAAAATAACATTCACCTTACACTAATGTTGTTAATATTATAATAATACAAATTATCAGAATGCTGTTTATATACTACTGATATGTTATATAATGTCATCATCGTCACCTTAGTAAGTCATGTAGCTAAAGCCTGAGGCACAGTAAAGTTAACCAATTCTTGTTCCTGCCCAGTCCACCTTGCACCATCCACTGTCTATTTCCCCAACATCTTTTTCCACCCAACCCGCACTGCCCATAGTGCCAAGTGCATGGCATGTTTAAGGTATCAGTGGATTTAGATGTATTTCCAAGTTTAGTAATAAGTGGATTGGGGAAGATGGGTGTTAAACCACTCAATCAGCTGTGGATCATAAAGCATCTTATCTGCATGTTTTCGGATCTTGTAAGCTTTCTAAGATGCATCTTAGTGACTTGCATGCACACTCTATTTCTCCTGCAAGATTGTATGTGCCTCAAAGGTAGGAGGTGAATGTTTATCATCATTGTGTGCCTCACAGAATCTTAGTATCCTTCACATTGGTAGTGCTTAAAAGCACTGTTTAATGATTAAACATGAATTTGATGAGGATCTCAGACAAATTTTTGCCTTCACCATATATAATATGTGCATTTAATCATTATACAGCTGTACAAATTAAAGTTATAATTTTTAAGCCTTATCCTAATACTGTACTATTGTTCTGCAAATTAATTTTCAGTGAAAATTCAAGTTTTTGTGATTTATCTTAGTACCTTTTTACTAATGAAGTTAAGCAACATTTCTTAGAGTATTTTGTTTCCTAGCCTATGAATGTGTATTTATAATCTTTAGTGTTTTGTATGCTAAATTGTTTATTTGAAAGAAATTGGTACTTTTGTTGTTGTTATATGTTCTGAACACTTCCAGCCAATAGCTTGTCATTTCATTTTGTTTAATGTAATTTTTTAAGAGAAATTTTTTATTTTAATGCCACCAAATTTGAAAGTTTTAAAATTTATGTTTATTTATTTTTAAAATAGATATATCCAAAGTTGGCTGGACGCCTTAAAAATAGCCTCCTATATTTTCCCTATCATGCTGAAGCATAACTTTTACTTTAGGATTTTACTCTACCAAGATAGATTTTTTTTAATTATATGGTGTGAGGTAGAGATTTGTTTGTTTTTTTCCAATTTGGATAACTAACTCCCAATAGCAGTTTCTAAGTGATCCATCTTTTCCTTATAGATTTACAATAACACTGCTGAGGCATTTGAAGTGTTCATATGCATGCAGGGCTCTATTTGGATCTATTGGTTTTTCTCTTCTTGTGATAATTCCATTGACTTAATTACCAAAGATTTACTTTAAACACTGATACCTGGTAAGGTGAGTCCCTCTCAATGACTTCATGTTCTGGTTTGTTTTGCTTTGTATCGTCTATTCTCAGTGCATAATACTTGATGATTTTGGAAAACTCAATCATATTGAAAGAGTACTTATGGTTTTATCTACTTTTTAAAATTCTATCATTTCTAGGTGTTTGTATTGAGGCTTCTGAGGTGATTTTTACAGATGCTAATGCATCTTTACTGCATTTCTCTTGGATTACTTTATCTGCCTACCAGAACAGGCAACATAATTTGTGGGGCCCAACATAAAATGAAAATGTGATGCCCCTTAATTGAAAGTTATTAAGAATGTCAAGATGGTAAAAAAACAGAGCATTGAACGAAGCACTCTAACCTTTCTAAACATGTAGGTGTCATTCCCATGGAGCCAGTTCTACTGTCCAGTCACATGCTTGAGTCAACTGCTACATGCTTTTGACTCATTCCTCATGATCTCCCCTTCAGCCAGTTTAATGCCTGTTTCTGGAGGTTCCATGTAAGTCCACAGCCCTTGCCAGTCCTATGATTCTCTTCTAAATTCCTTCACAATTTCATACTTGGTGTCCCCACAGTTATAACTAGGGCTTCATAGTGCCTGGGAGAGCTCAGTTATCAGATCTGCCATATACATCTCTTGGTTGTAGTAATGTTGGCAAATTTAATAAATATTTATACCTCATAACTTTGTATCTGGTATAATCAAGAAGAAGGCATGACACATATAATTAGAAAGATAAGTCTAACACAACTGGCAAAACAGAAAAAAAAATAGAAGATAATATAAGATAGGAGAGCCCGTAATATTAAGAAAAACGCAGCTGGGTTCACATATCAGTTCTATTACCTCTTAGCTGCAAGTTACTTAACCTATCCGAGCTTCAGCTTCCTCTTTTTCAAAAATGGGGATAAAAATACTGCTTACCTCAGAGTGCTATGTGTAAATTAGATACAAAGTCTGTAAAGCACTTGGTGGAATTACTAAAGAATCATATATAATCAGGACTCTTTATTGTAGTTATTAAATTATGAAATTGTCTTACATAAGTGAAATGTTTATGGGAGTTCAGAAAAGAAAGTTTTGTTTAAGCAATAAGGGAAGGGTTCATGCAGTATACAAGACAACTAGGTCTTCTCCCCATCTCCACCATGATCCCACTTTTTTTTTTAAGATTTTATTTATCCATTCATGAGAATACACAGAGAGGAGAGAGAGAGAGAGAGAGAGAGAGAGAGAGAGAAAGAGAGAGAGAGAGAGGCAGAGACACAGGCAGAGGGAGAAGCAGGCTCCATGCAGGGAACCTGACGTGGGACTCAATCCCGGGTCTCCAGGATCACACCCTAGGCTGAAGGCGGTACTAAATTGCTGAGCCACCTGGACTGCCCAGATCCCACTTGTTTAAGTAAACACCACTATTCCCTCAAATTTTCACAATAACCTTCTAACAGGCACCACTGTTTCTTACTCTTCACTCTTTAGAAACCATTCTTCACAGAGTAGCCAGTGTAATAGTTTTAAAACATATAACATTTCCCACCTTCCCACCAGTTACGAGCATTCCAGTAGTATTCCAGGACACCTGTAAGTCACAATCCTTACCATGGCTTAGAAGTTCCTACATGATCTACTACTCTTGCTTACCTCTCAGAATTTTTCTTCTACTGCTTTCCATTCTACTGAATGACTTCCTAATATTTTAAGTTTCACTGGCCATCTTTCTGTCCCTTGGGTAATTAAACTTGGTTCCTGACTCAGGCCTTCATGCTCAAAGTTCTTTCTGGCTAGAAAGTTCTCATCCCAGATCTCCATATGGCCAGCCCCTTCCCAATGCCAAGGTTTTAACCCAAATGTGACCTTTCTAGGAAAGTTCTTTCATCATTTTAAATTTTGCTCAATTCACTTACCATCTATTTTATCTTAAGCATTTTTTTTCATAGCACTATCTGAAATTGTATTAATTTGTGAGTTCATTACAGGTTTCCACCCACTAGAACCAAAGTTCTTTTAGAGGGAAAGCCATGCTTGTTTTGTCTAGGTTTCTATTTCCTGTGGTTAGTTGCTAGATTAATAAATATGTATTGAGTGAATTAATAAATTCTAGAGGTTTAAGAGGGGGAGGGAATGGGGATAGTCTGGAGCTTTCCAGAGGAACAATATAATACACAGGACAGTGGAGATGAACGTGGCATGCAAAAAGTGTGAGAAGACTTTAAGTGTGAGAGCTTTAATGTTGAAGCCATCGCTTTTGCAATTATACAGTGAATTCCTTCAAGCCAGGGAACTGGTGACCCCAGATCCCAGTGCAGTGTGTAACTTATATTAGGTTTTCAATAAATGGTTGTTGAAATGAATTAGTTGATTTCTCTTAAATAGTGCACAAATACATTTATAGTTCCAGTCTTAAGCGCAGGAAAGACTTTCTTTTTTCCTTTATTAGAAAAAACTCTTTTGTATTAGTTATCAGCAATGAATTGTGAGGAAAAGCAGGTCACATAGGTGCTGTAGTATGAACAAACATAGGTTTTATTTAATCACTAAGATGGCATCTAACAAATTTATCAGTTGAGGTTTATGATGGTGGTTGGGGTAGAGATTCACTTAACTGCATATATTTGAAGGTGACCTGTGAATTCATTTTACATCAAAGCTTAAAAGGATGACTTTCTGGGCAGATTGTTTAGGAGACGAAAGGAACTTCTGCCCTCAGCTGAATATGTCACTAGTACAGCTGGAATGCAGTGCTACCACCCTCAGGAAGTGAGTCAGTCCTTGCAATTGCCTGACCCTGAACGTTCAAAGGCACCCAAAAGTTTCCTTGGCATTTCAGTGGCAGGGACATTTGATCAAAATGTATTTATGTCCAACACGAAACTTAGTATGTGAAGTTATTCTCACTTCCTCTAAGTGAATATAAAAGGTCTGGATGAAGAGTTGGAAGTAGAAAGAAAAAGAGAAATGACTTATTGTTTGCAAAGAGGAAAACAACAGGTGCCAGCATATTAAACAGAAGTTTAATGCAGATCACAAGGACTCATGGAGAAGTAGGTGATGTGAATTTGACTGCCCACGTAGTCTTGAATCTCATTGAAAACTGTGATAGATTCATTTATCTTTCCCCTCCAAAACACATAGCAGATATTACTTTAGAAAGTAAGTATAGACAGGTGCTCAATTCAGAAAAATGGGTCATGGATTGACTCTATACTCACTTTGCTGATCTCTTTTGCCAGCTTTTGGTCTCATGTTAAACAAAGATTAATTGACTACTCCTCTGTTCAAGATATAAGGTTAAATCCCCGGTCTCAAAGACTTTAATATATGGTAGGAAAAGTCTTGTAAGTATAGCAGCAGCTAAAATACATATGAAGAATAAGGGCCATAGGAAAAAAAGAAAGAGCAGATATAGGCCACCTAAATAGTATCACAAAGTAAAATTTGTGTGTCACTGTTTAAGTTGATAGATGAGTCTCAGGAGAAGTGAACAATGAAAATCTAAATAAAAAGATCCTCTTGTGGGTTTTAGGATTGAGAAACATTTTAAAATAGGGGAAATGGAAACAAGTAATGAAGGAGCCTGACTACAGGCATCGAGGTGGTGGCAGGGGGGCATGTGATAAGAAACACCAAATGGTGGGGATCCCTGGGTGGCGCAGCGGTTTGGCGCCTGCCTTTGGCCCAGGGCGCGATCCTGGAGACCCGGGATTGAATCCCACATTGGGCTCCTGGTGCATGGAGCCTGCTTCTCTCTCTGCCTATGTCTCTGCCTCTCTCTCTCTCTCTGTGACTATCATTAATAAAAAATTAAAAAAAAAAAAAAAAAGAAACACCAAATGGCCCCTTTAGGACTTAGGTAAATGAGCCACATTGGGCCCACAGACCATTCTTAAATAGAATCTAACTGATTGCAAAGACAGTATGTGTGGCTGAACTAGGTTTGAATCTGTATACACTTTTCAAATCAGAATTTAGGGGGAAATGATGCGAACATCATTCTTTTCATTTGAGAAATAGAAATTAATTTAAGGATAGGGATAGGGTTAAATGTGATAATGTCAGAAACATAAGCACTCAGAAAAGGGTAGCTCTTAGCCTATATTGCATACCATTTGGCTATGCATATTCTCACCAAGTAAAGGAAACACCAAAGCTGTTTACCTTGATATTTTGAATTATAAATCTAGAAGACCTGAAATAGCATAGTAGCTACATCCACAAGAAACAAAAATGCCAGAGGTGGTAGAAAATCAATAGCAATGGAAGCAAGGTCAAATAAGGTGATGAAAGGCAGTTTCATTTGTCAGCTAGGCAAATAGCTTCATATTTCATGTGGGCTAATTATGGTGCTTGTGGATAAGTAGGATGTACAAGAAACAATTTCCAAATAGTCTTTCTTTGTTTAAGTGATAAAAAACTAAGCTACTTTAAAAGGGAGGAGGAGTCCTGAAAAGCAAAATGTCCATTTTCATTCTGGATTAATGATTACTATCCAAGTGTGAAATTAGATAAATACACATTCCTTCATGCCGAGCAAAAATTTGAAGTGTCCAGGGATTTCTGACAGTGTCACACAGTGTCTCTGTTTTTTCTTTCTGCTTATTTCTCGCAATTTGCAGAATGGTGTCAAAATGTTTGTCACTATGATAGAGCAAAAGAGAGAAAAGAGAAACAAGAGGGCAGCCCGGGTGGCTCAGCAGTTTAGCACCGCCTTCAGCCCAGGTGTGATCCTGGAGACCCGGGATCGAGTCCCACATCAGGGTCCCAGCATGAAGCCTGCTTCTCCCTCTGCCTGTGTCTCTGCCCCCGCCCCCCTCTGTGTGTCTCTTATGAATAAATAAATAAAATCTTAAAAAAAGAAAAGAAAAGAGAGACAAGAGGTTTTATCATTTGCCAAAAGCATACTGCAAATCACTTCCAAAGCTCTTTGGCTCCCTGATAAAGCAGATGAAAAGCAAAAATATGGTTCTGTGTAAAGTAAGGTAATCTTCTATTTTAGTGATTCTGGAAAAGATCTCACATAAGCCTCTCTTAAGAAAGAGGAGGTTGGGCAATTGGGTGGCTCAGCAGGTTAAGTGTCTGACTCTTGATTTTGGCTCAGGTCATGATATTTTCTAGAAGTAAAAGAGTCAATTTGCAAATTGAAAAAGCATATTATGCCTCAGAGAAGAATATTTAATGTAGAATGATGAGCACCAGCATATGTCTTAGTAGAATTACTGGACTTTGAAGATATATAAAAAATAAAGAATTTTCTGAGCATCCATAACCAAGAAAGAAAAGAAAGGAAGGAAGGAAGGAGGGAAGGAAGGAAGACAGGAAAGAAGGAAGGAATAAAAGGAAGGAAGCAAGAAAGGAAGAAAGAAAAGGAAGGAAGGAAAGAAGGAAGGAAGGAAGGAAGGAAGGAAGGAAGGAAGGAAGGAAGGAAAGAAGGAAGGAAGAGAGGGTATCCTTATACACTGATTCATCTTCTCCACTTTTTTCCAGCAACATTCAGGGGGAATTGCAGCAACTGATTTAAAAAAAAAAAATCTTAGGAACAGGATAAGCTCTCAAGAAACTTTTTAATAAAAACTATATTTGTTTCTGATAGAACAACAGGGTAATGAAGCCTGATTTTTTTTTTTGCACATTTGCTATAATTTGTTCAGTCAAAGAACTTTTCACTAACTTCCTTCATGGTTTGATATGAATAAGAAAGTTCTGCCACATTGAAGATATTTTCAGAGCAGAGCAAGCAAACAATGACAATCATGCACCAGAAAGAGGCTCTGTTTTTCCTATGCAGGAGTTTTATGATGCTGCTAGACATTCTCCTCCCCACTGGGAGGGAGAAAGGTAGGCAATCCCAGAATATGTAGTACATTTCATCAGGAAAAAATAAACTGTCTATATCAAGGGGGCTACGATTTGTTCTGGTGTGCACAACAATCTTCTGGTTCATATTACGCAGTGACATAAAATTCTCCATCCTCAATCTAGGTAAAGAGGGTGAAGTATCCCTACCCTGGCTACACAATCAGATCCTGTGAGATCTGCTGGAATTCAATAATAAACACTCACAGACCTTGTTGATTCAATATTCAATTTGACACATTTGGATAAAGCCAACATTGCCCAGCTGTTTCCCCAACAAGGTGGCTAGGGAAGCAAGATTGCATTGGAGAAGCCTCAACAAAGAGCTGACATTTCAGCAAATTTGAAGGGGCACATTAGATGACCCAGAAAATGCCATTCCAGCATTGCAAGAGCAGACGTCGCCAGGTCAGAGGGAATGGAGAGTACATAGGTACAACTAGCCTCCCCTGTTCTTCCAACAGGGAGCATACACTGGGAAGCTGTCCAACGTGTTTGAAAAGTTTGGTAAAGAGTCTTGATTTTTATAACTCACCATTTCAAAAAGTCAAAATGCACTGCTTACTGAATTTTCAACTTCCAAGCAGGAATTTTTTTTTTGAGAGAAGGCTGTCAGCTCATGTATTGTATTTCAAAGGTCTCAGAAAATACATGTTTGTCTTGCCCTTAGGCCTCATTAGGACTGGTGTGAATGCCATAATTTTCATTTTTCTTACGGGAAATAGAAGGTGAGGAATAATAAGTAAAGTGACATTAAATATTTTCTGAGCTGCTATCAGATTATATTCTTGTTTTCACCCCTTGTCACTGACCTAACATACCCCTTAAATACAAATGCACATACTTATGCATATAATAATCGTCTGAAGAGCAGCATTATTTAGATTTCACATTTCAAAAGCTCCTTCTGTCCCTCTGAATCAATTCTGACTAAAACACTTAGAGAAAGGAGAAGTCAGTGGCTCATTCAAAAATCAACCAGTAAGAAGTTGACTTATTTGACATCCCTAGAGGCAAACCTCCAGATAAAGAAAGTATCAGATAGCAATACTGGTAAGTGTTCCTCTCTCTTTTCTTGCTTCTCTCACGGTTGAGTGACAATATCAGTTCCCTGTTTAGAGGGCAGCAAAATAGGATGGTTCACAGCCCTTATTGCTCATGTCCTGCAGCAGAAAGAAAGTGAGGAGAAGCTGACAAAGATATCTCACCCTCAAACAGCCTTTATGCCAAACAGAAATCCTTTTAGCCACTGGGCTCCTATGATAACTATTATTTCCATTCTGTGGAAAAGAGTCAGCTAGCAGAGGAGTTGAATTACAGAATCGTATAATTGAATATATTTCAAAAACTCTGGCTACAGTCAGTTTAGCAACCAATATTTTAGCTTTGGACTTTTGGTGAGTCAAATTTTATTGAATATGGTCCTGCTCTTTCCTATCAGATATTTAAGAATTTATGTATTCATGTATTTATTTATTTATTTATTTATTTATTTATTTATTTATTTGAGAGAGAGTGTCTGAGTTGGTGGTGGGAAGCAGAGGGAGAGGGGCAAGCAGACTTCACGCTGAGTCAAGCCCAACATAGAACTCAGTCTCATGACCCTGAGATCAAGACTGGAGCCGAAATCAAGAGTCAGATGCTTAACAACTGAGTCACCAGGAGCTCCTTTTCTCTATTAGATTTTAATACCAACTAGTAAATACCATATGCAGAAATTATATATTTAACTGTTTGTCACCAGAAATCATTTACACAAGTGTCCACTCAGCCTAGAGAGAAAAATTGGGGCATATAAGATACTGCACTGCAGAACTATTCAACACAGAAACAGGAAATTGTTAACAATTTTTTTAAAAGATTTTATTTGAGAGAGAGGGAGATAGCAAGAGAGGGAGCACAAGCAGTGGGGAGAAGGAGAAGCAGGCTCCCTGCTGAGCAGGGAGTCCATGTGGGGTTCGTTCCCAAGACCGCAGGATCATGACCTGAGCCGAAAGCAGACACTTAACCGGCTGAGCCACCCAGGTGCCCCTTGTTAGCAAGTTTTAAAGGTGACTGTCACTTTTAAAAAACAGCTTTTATGCCACACTTAATTAAAGTGCTGCATTCATTTGGATATGCTGTTGGCAAATCATGCTGCAAGTACATATCTGTTTATGGCTCATCAGGTATCATTTTAAAGTACAGATAATGAAGGTTTTTCTTGTCAATGGACTAAATGACTAGCCAACTGGCCATTCTCCCAGTGTGATATAAACAGCTGTGAAACTCCACTGGCTGATGTTCTATAATTTTAAATGAATGTATAAATGCGTAAATGATAATTTCTGGTTTCTTTTATTTGGGTCAGCCCTCCTGATATCATTTTGGTTTGTTGGTGTCTGGCCAACCGTCTATCACTGGCAATACCTTGGTTATTAAAACATACCATATGCATCTACCAATCATCTATGTTTAAAAAAATATCAGTTATCTAGTCTACTAAAATCCAGAAATTATGTCACTTACTTCATAAATGTGTTCCCCAACTCAGCCTTCTGTGATGTTCTCATGGCTCACGTTTCCTTCCCATCTCCAAAAGGAAGAAATCCAGCTTGGATCCATTTTTCACTTCTTTCTAGCCCCAAATGAGTGTGTGTGTGTTAGTCTCTGAGTGAGTAAGTGAGTGAATGCATTGGGGTGAGTTCTACTGAAGATGAGAAAGAAGGAGGGAAAGTATATCAACATTTCTCTCCTCAGAATAAAGCGTCTTAGATAAATAGGTTCAGCAGGTGTACCCCAAGGAAACACTTTTACTGCCCACAAATTAAAATCTCATCAGTAAATAATAGTCTGGGTTTATAGAAGAATGCCTCGGGTTTAACAGGCATAGGAGTTACCTTGAGACTTGCTCAGTTCTGGTCCTCAGACCAGATTTTGAATAACAAGGTAACAGACCATATGTGTTCCTTAAAAAGGTGCAATTATTCTTATATATCAAAATTATGCAATCATCCTATTTTAGGGAGTCCCAAAGATGATTCTGTGTAATACTAGTTAAGTTTGATTTTATAAAAAGGATTTGGCAGTCATGAAATTTCAGGAAATGATCACTATTTTTTCCTCCTGGAGATTTCAAATGTAATATTACCATACCAAAAGGTAGAAGAAATGCTACCATCAAGAAATTGCTTTACATTAATTTAATTCAATGTCTCCTGCACTTATTTCATAAACATTTTTAAGCATAACACCTATAAAGGGAAGAAGTACTTTTCCATGGAATGCAATTTATAAATGCTGTTTAGAATATGCTATTCATGTTTGTATTATTTTGTTTACAAATTCTCTAAATTATGAGGATTCAGGAGCAGGTACAGAACACACATAGGAAAAAAGATATAGGATTTGGAGATGCAGAGTTGTGCTTGAACTATACTTTGGGAACCAAAAAAGCAATGGTCCTTATGGTGGAGAGGAGTATGTGGAAGTGTGTGGAAACAGCCAGAAGAACCCACTAGGCTCAGGTATAGGATATTTGAATCTAGCCCTAGAAAAGAAGCATTTTAGCCAAGAATAAGGCTAGTGACCACAGTTTTTGTCTTCAGGGAAAGACCTCCACCAAAAAGTGATGTTCTTTTTTTTAAGATTTTATTTGTTTATTTTAGAGAGAGAGCAAGAGCCAGCAAGAGTGAGGAGGGCTCAATCTCATGACTCTGAAATCATGGCCTGAGCTGAAACCAAGAGTTAGACATTTAAATGACTGAGCCACCCAGGTGCCCCCCAAAATGTCTGATGTTCTTGGTGACACTGGTAAGTAAGGTCTCAGAGCTGAATTGTGTGTGATTTAGAAAAAATAAAAATAAAATCATGAAATATCATGATTTGGGGGCATTAGAAATTTTAGATCTCATATTTATAATATCTAAAACATGTGTAAATGAAAGCCCTTATTAGATACAACACCAAAACAGCGCTAATTAAAATAGGGGCATAAAGGAACGGAAGAGAAAATAAACAATAGGACAGACACATAAAGCTGTAACATAAAAGAACAATTACAAATTGGCTGAGATCCAAAAAGGAGAGAAGAGAATAAAAGGTCTTGATGACAATTAGAGACACGACGCAGGATATGTGCCCTCCTGCTCCCTTCATACTCCTTAACACTTTCTTGTAAAAGGTCATCTTCAGGCTATTTTGGTATGGTTATATATAATGTAGAACTACACTGAAAATAGGTTACGGGGCTTGATGTGGGGGACATAAAATTGACCACTTTCCCTTTACTTTTATGAACAGTCATAGTGTTGGACTATTTTTTGCTTGATGTAATTATTTCAGAGGAGCTGCAGATAAAATTTGTTCCCACATAATACTATTTAATGGTGGGACTAGCTACTTAGTTATTGCATGTAAGTAAGTCAAACAGAGTGAGGTATTAAGAATTTTGTGACAATCTCATGTACTGTCATCCTTTAGAGAGGCTGTGGGGCTCCAGGAAGAGGGTCTTGGGGAATCCATGCTAAATGTTCTAAATTAAGCAATTTTTTAAATTTATTTAAAATTCAACAGAAGCATGTATTTAAACCATTTACTGGAAACTGGTCAAAAATGAAAGCACTGCAAACTTTATGGTTTCCTAGAGGCTATAATTTTTGGCTGCTCTTAGTGATATTTCAGAAAAACGCATATGGGTTAAGACCACCTTCCAGATGCCCTGATTTAAGTGATATATTATATGAAAGTATTAAATAAACTTTATTTAGCAATTTGTATTTCTTTCATCTCAGCAATCTAAATTCACGAAACAATGTGACTGTGCATACATACTACTATATTAATATAACATTCACTAAAGTCTATGAGAAAGTTTACTTCATGATTAAATAGTGGGAAGTCAAAATTTGCAGGCTGCTATAAGATATTTAGGAATGTTTCATAATACTTTAAATTGCCATCAAATGCCCAGAAGTCAGAGAAATAAGACTAAAGAATTTGTTAAAGATTATTTTCTTAGTTTGGGAAAATTTCAGGGTATAAGTGTTAATTCACAGTATGGGTACACATAGTTAAAAAGATGTATGAAACTATTTGATAATATTTTGATCACACTGATCTGCAAGCGAACTTTATTTGATGTTTAAAAAAGGTGCAGTGGGAATGAGAGGTACAGGCTTGCGGTTATGGAGTAAGTCATGGGGATGAAAGGTACAAGATAGGGGATAGAATCAATGGTATTGTAACAACCTTGCATGGTGACAGATAGTAGCTACACTTGTGGTGAGCCTGCCATAAGGTATAGACTTACAGAATCACTATGTTGTACACCTGCAAGTAGTGTAAAATCGTGGGTCAACTATACTTTAATAATTTTAAAAACAATCGCATGTGTTCAACTAAGAGGCAGAGACTATGGGGCTAACAGGTTACCTACAACATGAATTTCTTTTCCTTCTAGATGTCCCAGAGTTTGAAGGGCAGCAGTCATTACCCCTGTAATAGAGGGCTCATGAATGAATGGGGGGTTTATAGGACCTTCTGTGTTATTTTCCTAGGGCTGCCATAACAAAATACCATAAACTACGTGGTCTAAATGACAGAAATTTATGTCTCACCGTTATAGAGGGTAGAAGACCAAGATCAAGGTGTCAACAAGGCCTCGCTCTCTCTGAAGGCATGAGGGAAGGATCTATTCCAAGTTGGATTCTGTTGTTTACAGTAGCATAACTCCAACATTCACATGGTATTCTCCCTGTGTGCACGTCTGTGTCCAAATTTCTCCTTTTCATAAGGATACATCATCTCAAATTAGGGGCCCACCTTACTCCACTATGACCTCATCTTTACTTATTACATCTGCAATAACTGCATTGCCAAATACAGCCATGTTCTGAGTCCCTGGGGTTAGGACTTTAAAATATGAATTTATGAAAGGACACATTTCAAGACATTGCTTTCCTTATCAGGGGATGACCCAGAACACACCTCGTTTTCCAACTCTTTTAGAGCATTGGTACAATTGAGCTGTTATATAACAAGTAAGCCTGTAAGTAGCCAGTCACCTACAGTGATTTAAGTTTATAAAGGATGGGAAAGAAGAAAGATTTGGAAGAATGATAGCCAATCAAATCTCAGAGAAGCAATGAATGACTCTCTGGACAGAAGAGTAAAAACTAGAGAGAGGAAAACAGAAGGATGAAGATGATAACACACTTAGAGAAAAAAAAGGTAACTTTGTTTAAAGAAAATGAAAACCTTATTTCTCTTTTCTCTTCCATTTAATTCATGAAGAGTGCAGAGAATAAAACTCATAGCCAAAGATAACTCATAGGTGGCAGAGACTTCTTCATGAATTAGAAAGAGTATCCTTAAGTGGAGCTCTGAAAAAGAGGATGACCTCTCGAAAATTAAAATAACCCATTGGCAAGGCGAAGGCCATCCCTACTTTGGGATGATGATAGTTATTTATAAATGGGTTCCCCTTTATGAATTGCGGAACTCAGTTCATTATTTTGCATATTTTGCTAATTAAAGTACTATGGTAAAAATGTGGACATATGTGGACATAATATGACTGTCTCATATCTCAGTTCTTACCAGGAGGAAATGAGGAATGTGTCAACAATAGTAGAGAATTTGTGGGAATGTAAATGAACACAGTCATTGCATTTCAAATTCAAAGCATAATATTTTCTGATTCGTAGTGTCCTACTGTGGCAATACCAAATTTGCCACAAACTTACTAGCTTAAGATAACACAAACTTACTATCTTATATTTCTATAAGTGAGAAGGCCAATGTTGGTCACTAAGCTAAAATCAAGGTGTCAAGAAGGCTGTATTCATTTCTGGTAGCTCTAAAGGAAAATTCATTTCCAGCATCTAGAGGCTGACGACACTCTTTGGTTTGCATCTCCCTTCCCCCATATCTGAAGCTAGCCACACTGCATCTCTCTGACCATTTTTTCTTAGCTGTGTCTCTCTTTGACCACAGCTTGGAAAGGTTCTCTGCTTTTAAGGACCACTGTGATTAAATGGAGCCCACCTGGATAACCAGTATCGTCTACGTAACTCAGGGTATATACTCTTCATAATAATTGCAAAGTATCTTTTGCCATGGGAGGAAAGACATTCCCAGGTTCCAGAAGATGTGGACATCTTCAGAAGGTTTTTATTCTGCCTCCCTCATGACCACCCTTTCCTATTCTGAGACTACCTTCAAAATGGAAACTGTAGCTATCTATCAATATATTAACTACAGCATGTACTCATTCAATAAATATATATTGATCAATTTATTAGCATATATGAATGCATAACTTCTATAAAAATAATTCTGAAGTATCCTAACTAGGGTCATACCACGCCAAATATGGTATCGTTCTGAACAAGCCAAGCAATTGCTCTTCAGCAGATAAGAAGCAGCTGCAGATGCTAAGATGAGTTGAAGTATGCCTTATAAGCCAAATCAGAATTGTTTATCCTTGGGCAAAGCAAAGGGCAAATGGATGGTATAATAAACACAAACTAGGGCTTGGGGGATGAAAGGAGGGATGAGTAGGTTGAGAACAGAATATTTTTAGATCAGTGAAATTATTCTGTATGATACTATAATGGTGGGTACTTGTCAGTACACATTTGTCAAGACCCCCACAAATGTACAAAAACAACAATAAACCCTAATATCAACTATGGACTTTGGGTGGTAATGATGTGTCATGTAGGTTCACAGATAACAGCAAATGTACCACTTTGTATGGGATATTGATAGTGGAGAGCCTATATATGTGTTAGGGTAGGGGGTTTATGGGAAAACTCTACTTTCCACTTAGTTTTGCTGTGAATCTAAAACTTCTCTAAAAATTAAGTCTATTGATAACAAATAAATACAGAGATCAAAATGAGACACAAGTGTTCAAGCATGAGAAATGAGAATATATAATCATTTAAGAGTCTGACTTGGGAAAAAGAATTACTGGATCAATGCATCATTGTACGGTTCACCTGAAGTATCCTAAACAAATTTATCTTTGATTTTGGATGAAAATGGAAATGTCCAGAATAGTAGTCTGTATGTATAGAGAAGACTATAAAATGATAAGAGACAAAAGCAATGAACAGGAAGTGAAGACACCTGGTTCCAGCCTTGACTAGAACTACCATCAAGGCCACAGTGCTTGTGTCTTCACCTTTCTGGAGCACAGTCTCTTTGTGTGCAAATAAAGTACAGAGATTAATTTTAATGTCTCTTACAAAGATTAAAATTTACAATTCTTCAATGATAGTCTGCAGGCATAAACAATTGCTAGTATCATTACTAGTGAATAATTCTGGATGGTTCAGAGGGCAAAGGGTGGCATGTTCCCTTGATGTAGGAAGCAATCTGAGCCAAAAAAACAAAAAAACAAAAAAACTAGATTTAAATCTTTGCTCTGCAATTTAACAATCTGTGTGACCTTTGGGTAAGCTACTTAGGATTTCTGACTCAGTTTCTTCATCTATATTATTACATAGGTAGTAAAAAATTACCTTATTGAGTTGCTATTAGAGATGCATGAGTGAGCAGAAATGAAAATAGATTCTAAATAATATTAATTGAATGCCTATTTATGTGACAAGTGGTGTTTTAAATGTATTTCATTTGTAAGGTTTCTTATTCTGCATGTCAGCTCAGTATAAATATGGACCATTATTGGCCCATCAAACATATGAGGAAATTGAAGTACAGACAGATTATATAGCTTTCCCAAGGCCACAAGGCCAGCAAGCAGACAGGGCTGGGATTGAACTCATGTGGTTCTCGCCTGTTTATTAACAGGCTGGCAAAATTCCCCTTCCCCAGTTTCCATCCTTTTTCTCCTGTCTCAACCTTCCTAAAGCAATGGTTTGGGAAATTTAAAGAACTTCTACGTTGGCATGCACATAATCATTTTACAACTGTGGCTAATTCTATTCTATAGGATGCATACTATATACCTTCCATTTTGTAAAAAAAAAAAAAAAAAAAAAAAGAATGTGTCAATGTATATTATTTTGTAAATTATTACTTCATCAGCATGTCATATTTGTGAACTCCTTGAAAAGATAATGTGCATTTATTGTGTGATAAATTTTTAGAATTGGAAAGAACCCTAGCAATCAGCTAAAGCCAACTGTAGCTTACCATAGATATGGAAGCCAAGGTACAAAACTGTAAAATGTCCTGTCCAGGTGCGTAGGACAAATAAAAAAAGAGAACCGACTCTTTGAACCCTGTTATTAATATTTTCTATATATTAATCATTTGTCAAGACTGACACATTCTCAAATAGCATTATGTAACAAAGGAATCAATAAGTCAAGATCATATGATGTTAGAATACTAAAAAAGAAGAGGTTCTAACATCCTCTAGCTGACAAAATAACCCATTTTTCCCCACCTGCCATGTTTTATTAATGATGGACCAATAGCAATACTCATTCCATAGCTTAAAATCATGGAGAACCAGTGCAGTGATTATACTATGATTCAATTCATATATTTACCCTTATTTCATTATGATTTTTATTAACTCAGTCTTTCTCAGTATTGTTTGAATGTGAATGTTTATGGAGTACTTAAATTCAGGACTATTACTGGTTGCATTTCCGTTACCTTGTTTGTTCTTATGTTACAATTCTAATACTGCATGTTTTTATTTCATCAATAATTCATCCTTTTATGATGCCTTTAACACAAAATCATAAAAATACACCTTTCCCAGGCTGGCCTGAATAGTTACAAACATACCTGGATGTGTACAATTCTAAAGTTTGTTCTTATACTATATTTACCCAAGAAGCTGAACAACTGTCTCTCAAGCAAACAATGTAATCTTTATCATCCTGACACAGGATAATTAAATTCTTTTAAAGAGAACTCTAACAGGTACTAAATGTCAAGTACTTCAAAAACCCTTAAAAATCCAACTTCAACTAAAATCACCAAGAAACCTAATATTAAGATTTTATGTCTCTTAGAGCAAAATACCCAATAATTCTACCCAGCATATTAGCCAGAAAACTCAACCTGGGATTTCTAAAGTATCTTCAGTTTAAGAAGATCATTTAAATAAGTTCCTTTGTGCTTAAAAACCGATTTCCTCTTCCTTACAATCAAAATAATCGTGGCCTTAGCATTGGCTACTGTGGCCATCCAGACATTGATTTGTGCTGATATCACCACATTTCGGTTTTCAAACGTATGCTTGTCTCTAATACACTTTGCTTCTAGTCATTTCAATTCCATTATTTTCTGGTATGAGAAATCAGAATATATTATTGGCAGCCATGCATTCTAAGGAGATGCAATTGATTCTTAGGATAAAAGAACCTCCATCCAACACATTTTAGCATAGGCAGCTATTATGATCCACATTCCTGAGGACAGATGAAACCCGGGAAAGCTTCGATTTAGATTTAGATGTACATCTCAATGCTGCTGTAATGGTTTACCATAAATGTGCGTAGAAGATGAAATGCAAATAAATACAGCATTTAGGGCTGTTACTACAAAGGCAGGTGTAGGAAGATTGCCAAGTTTTTCTTAACTCAAGTTTTTTACTTTGCCTCAGTTAGCCAAATGAATGTTCCTGGGTTGGCTTCAGGTTTGTGGTGAGCTAGTATCTCACCAGGGAGAACGACTTAATATTCAGGCCCTGAAGGCTCTCTGACAGTCCTTCTGAACAATCTCTGAAGACTAGGCGGTATCTTTAATTGTGAACAAGCAAACATTAGTCTGGATCTTGTGAACAATTCAACAGATGAAATGAGACAGAAGTTTTCTCTGCAGGTGGGTTAACAGCTGCTGCCAAATACCTCTCCATCTTCGTATCTTGGAGCAAGCCTTACAGCAGATAGGTTGAATCATTTTCTCTGTCACGAAGCCTCAAGAACTGAAAAGTTCTGTTTCTCATGAAAAATGTGATTGATGCCAAAGGCTAGGCCCTTTGATTCTCTAAGAGACAAAGCTTTTGATCCCCTGAAACAATACCATTTTACTTCCTAAGATGTATTTAAGTTATCTCCTATTTTTTCTGAAGTTGAAATCATTGGAAAAATTAGCCCTCTAAATTTAATTGCCTATAATTTTGCTATCAAGACAGCCCATCAAAGTGCTCTACAAACAGAGGAGTGATTGAAAATGAGAGACAAGTGTCTAGCTATCTGCAAAACTAATTTGAGCACTAAATTAGAATCACCCTGTTTTGCTTTGCCTGGATCTCCTTCATTTGCATCTTGTGTACATACCACTCCCAAAATGCATATCTTTCTTTTCCACATCTCTTTAACATTATGTTAAATGATAATTCCAGGATGCATCTCCAGGGCTGAGCTTGCAATCAGTTTGATTTCACAGAACAAATCCTAACTGTAGGAAGTGAACAAAATTCAGTGATGTTGTTGATTTAAAGATCAATAAATATGTAGTTGAGGGGAAGAGGAAAGAGAAAAATGAGAATTAAAAAGTAACCTACCATTAATATATGCTTATTTAAGGACATTTTTGTGACTTTACAGAGTCCAATAAAGTAGTTGGCTGATTGTCCAATTTATCTTGTATCAGCCACAATTAGCCTCATGCCATCTTATTGGTAAAATTGCTTGTTCAATTTTTACTTTGTTTTTAAAGGAATTGCTCTTCCTGTTCCATAGGTACAACTTCAAATACTGATGTCAGTGTAAGGTTTTTTAACATACATGGGTTAAGAAATGGTATGTTACAATATGTTGTGCTGTGATCCAAGGGCCTCTTCTACTCTGGAATTTCATGTCAGCATTCACCTGGAATGGACTAGGACCATCGCACCACTTGATGTGTGGTCTTCCTCGTGTATTTTCACTGAAACAAGAGACGAGGCATGCACTAAAGGTGAACATACTGTAGTATTTTTCCAAGGAGGGAAATTTTTTGAAGTTATGAGCTTAATTCATCTACGAGCATGTCTAGCTAGGAAACTCTAATTCAATATAAGTCTTTGTATTACAGTGATCTGCCTTTTAATGAATCATTGAGAGAATGAAAACTGATGGTGTAATGACATATTGGGATGTTACTAAAATTGAAGAAAAAGTCTGTAACCCTTTTATTTACTAAAATTTTATATTCACAGAATATGAAAGCAATATGGATGATACAAAACATTAGATGATTCAGAAGAACTTTCCTATAATTTCTCTTGCTATAGGGAGAAAAACATAAAAAGGGAGATATAAAAATGCAGATAAAGAACATTTTTCTGAATCTGTGTTTATTATTTCAGTAAGAAAGTTAAAAACAAACACAGCAAAAACTACATATATATAAAGCTTGCAGGGTGAGAGGCCATTTGCAGCTGAAGACTGCATTTATACCCACATTTCTGTTTGCATTGCTTGCCCCTGCCTGGACTGAATGTACTTGCCACAGTTTGAGATGCAGGATTCTTATTAGGGGGTGCTCTTGGTTTTAAAACCTAAGTAGGGGAGAATTAGGCAGAAGGAGAAATTAGTTTGTAATTGAGTTCCAACAGAACCAACTCCACAGATAGTTCTTTAGTTGGAATGGGCCTTCAGAGTTGTTCTGGGTAAAGGGTGGGAGGTCTAAACTTTTAAACCCCATGTGGATCAGTCATTGGTTAAGGAGTCACCCCTAGAAAGAAGCTTGACCTTAGGCGAGGCAGTTTGGTTTTGTTCTTTTGTCTGCTTTTAACTGAAGGCCATCGTAAACAGAAATATCAGCTGAGAGTCATCACTCAGAACTACTAGCAATGAGGGGAGCAACTCCTACGCTACTCAAGAGGTCACCAGGAGAGGCCGTGACCCAGCATTTACCAGGGGCTTACCAGTTTTCTACAATGTGAATTCCTACAGATTTTCTAAGACTCTTGTAAAATATTACCGTACCTATGAAAACTTCCCTGATATCACATGAAGAAGTGACCATCCCTTTTTTTTAATGTAACTATTGAGTCTTATACAGACATATACCATTAAGCCTTCAAATTTTTTATTACTGTATTCCTTCAAGTATTGGTCTTTCCTACTATATTCTAAGCTGTTTGAAGACAGGGGCCATGTCTTTTTCATCTTTGTGTTTTTATTACCTAGCATATGACCAAACGCGTACAATGCAAAAAAAAAAAAAAAAAAAGATCAGACTGCAACATGGGATGCTGAATCTGCTATTCCTTACTGATAAGCAATTAAGCTGGACCATTAAGAGTATACCATAGAAATAATAAATGGGGAAAATTTGTCTGTTGAAAATGGCATGCATTGAAGAGAACCAATAGGCCGTGCAAGTTACTTTCTAATGGCTCTTAAGTGTCCTATAAAGTAGGACGACAATTCATTTGACTGAATTGAGCAAAGAGTTGAACGCCTCCTATATGCCAGGGAGTGTGGTAACTATGTGGTAATAAGCAATGCAGAGGAATAAATATTTTTTTAGGTAGCATAACAGTGTCTATCTTCCAATTAGAGAAAAAGTGAGGGGCGTCTGGGTGGCTCAGTTGGTTAAGAGTCTGTCTTTGGCTCAGGTCATGATCTTGGAGTTCTGGGTTTGCACCCTGCATTGGGCTCCCAGCTCAGTGGGAAGTCTGCTTCTTCCTCTCTGTCCCTCCCCCCAACTCATGCTTGCTCTCTCTCTGACATAAATAAATAAATAAAATCTTTAATAAAAAAAGAAAAACAAAGTGAGGGTAAATTATGATAAAAGATAGGTATTATAAAACACTCTTATAAAATATAAATATAGAGTTTTCTTGTTGGAGGGAATTAAAAGAATAAGGTGTTATAACCAGTTAGGACTAGAGGAGTCTTCATCAAGGTAGTGGCAGTTGAGGTTGGGCTTGATTTTTCACGAGTGAAGGGGATCAATTTTGGACTGTGTGCTAGTCCAAGTACTTTACCAAGAGGAAATTAAGTGTGGGAGAGATTTATTGGGCAAAATGCCTGTAAAAGTTAGAGGGGGAAAGTAGCAGGAGTAGGTAGAGAAGGTCTTCAGAAAATGATGCAGATCATAAACCTAAGAAAGAGAGGGTAGGTCAAAAGATTGAGTAGGAAAAGCCTCACGTTGCAGGGAAACCCTGAGAAAGTCTTGGTCAGGCTAATGGAGAAGCCTCATAGGACAGTAGTAGTTACTGCCTGAGAGTAGCCTGGAAAGAGCATGCCCTTGGTGTGAAAATTGTCCTGGATCCCAAACGGGGACATCCAGAGAGAAACTCAAGCTCTTCCTTCACAGGAGATCTGAGAAGTGTATGTCCATGTACGTCAATGGTAGAAAGAGAATACATTTCAGGAGAAGGAATAATGTGGCTCAAGACATGGTGACACGAAGCTAAATTCTTTGGTCACCAATATCGTCATGCCCTATGAAACACCACTGCCCTCTATGCTAAGCAGTAGTGGCCAGCAACTTTCTAAGTTTAATTGTTATAGTATTTATTGCCTTGCTTTTTTTGTCAGTTCATTATACTTTCTGCTTTTTTTCTCTTGTACTAAAGAATAGGGCCATGTGTGTAACAGCCAAAATTGTGACCTTCTGAACAGAGTTGAAGAAAAGATAAATAAGATAAATGAAAGTCCATGGGCACTTTTTCCCCCTCCCAAATGGCATGCAGATAATATAGTACCTCTCACTTTCTTATCCCTATAGCTCATCATACTATGCCCCTCTCACCAAGAACATGAGACTCAGTTTCATTGCATGCTCTTTTCCAACGTGAAACACTTTTAGCGCTAAACAAGAATAGTTCCAAAATAGTTCACATATGGATATGTTGGTAAAATATTCATTGCTGCATCTGTGCTCTAGTATTTATCAACCTTCTGTAAAAAATCAGGTTTCGACAGGTGGTTTGTGTGTTCAACTGGAAATAGCTACTTTCCCTGAAAGACAATGAGAAGCACATGGAAGGATATTCTAATTATTCTTCATAAAAATTTCTTGGCAATAATTTATTTGTGTCAGTTTAAAGTAGCCCTGGTAATGCCAAGACTATGGTAACCTGACCGAGAGCACATACTGGGTGTTGAGATATTGTTATTTCCTTTGACTTCTTTGAAAACATACTCTTCACTCTTAAGGCTATGAAAACAGTCTCTAAAAAATGCTATGAATACCAATCGTATTGATGGAATGAGAGACTTTGCTCTCATAACAGCCTCCTGCATTCCAAAATAACTTTTGGGCTTGGCCCTCCTGATTATCTGTCAGCACCAGAATATGCTTTGGGAGGACAGACACAGATTCTCTTAACATTTTGACTTAATGAAGCAGAGATGACTGTACCCCACACTTCTAAAACAAAATCAGCAGGATGTCTAAACAAAGCAAGTGATTTCTGATATTGCATCTCAGGGTATCAGGTGATGGCCCAGAGCCTCTGAAGTGGGGAAAGGAAGAACTGATCATATGTTCCCACAGAAGAATGATGGGGGCTGGAGCAGAGAGGTATGCATGGCTATGTATAATCTGTAACCACCAAGTTTAGTATCTAGATACTCACTGAGAATTTCTTTTTTTTTTAATTTTTATTTATTTATGATAGTCACACACAGAGAGAGAGAGAGAGAGAGAGAGAGAGAGACACAGGCAGAGGGAGAAGCAGGCTCCATGCACCGGGAGCCCGACGTGGGATTCGATCCCGGGTCTCCAGGATCGCGCCCTGGGCCAAAGGCAGGCGCTAAACCGCTGCACCACCCAGGGATCCCCTCACTGAGCATTTCAACATGTCTCCTGGCTTCCCTGATTAGGAAGTAAGGCAGAAATGGACTTATGGAGGACTGAAGATGATGGGGCAAGATGGTGTGTATGGAAGCGCCAAGGTGGTGAACTGCACAAAAACATTCTTCTCACACAGACATCTCAGAAATACAAAACAATTTACCATTAACAAGTATATGGGGGTAGAGGTAGGAAGTGAAAACAGGTGATGGCCCCTAAACAAATTCCATATATTGTATACTTTTAATTTATGTCAAGAAGTTTTGTTTCTATTTTGTTTTGTTTTGAATTTTGTTTTTAGCTATGTGTTTTGCTGTTCTTTGTAATAGTTGTTAATTCCAGGACCATTTACTAAAATTATACTTGATAGTAGAAAATACACAAATATCAGTCTATACATTGCAATGCTGGACACAGAGAATTCTGTACTTTTCTAGGAACACTGTTCACTTTCTAAGAGAAAACAGATCTCCCTCTGCTGTGATTTGAACTAAAGACCTTCTGATCCCCAGAGACCTGCTCCTTCACAAGACCTCAAAAGAGTTTACTTGGAATAAATGAATCTGATTAATCTAATTTATATCAAAAATAGCACAGATGTGCCCTGAATTTTTAGGGGAAGGATGAATCAGCAGTCCTGTCCATCATAATGGCTGCATTTTTTAGGCTTTCAAACACAGAGACGATCTTTGCTTACTGAGGGATAAGTCCTGCTAATTGCATGGCATCTCTTAGGATTTGGGTCAAAATAAACAGTCTATTTTTCTGACTTTTTAAAGAGAAGCTATGATCTTGTTTCCATGCTTCTCTACCTTGCCTTGTCCTGACCTATAAAAATAACTTTGACAGAACAAAGAACTAGAACTAAATAGATTGTTTGTGAGAACGTCCTATGAATAGTTGTATTTCCCCATACTTTGATTTTTCCTCTTAAGATTTGTATATATTATTCTGTTTTACATTTCCATTCTCACATCTGCTTTTCTGTTGGCCACTGCCTTTAGAAGCATCAATATATAACCATAGAATATAAAGTTTTATACTACATTCAACTTTGATATATTTTGAATAAGGAGCCCTTCTCTTAATTGCACACTTACCATTTCATGAATGTAGTTATCCTCTTCGCTGACTGACCTATTATCCACCACCACCACCTTCACCATCATTATCACAACCTCCCCAATTTCTCTATTTTCATTTTATCCTTTGTATACTTCTTCCTTTACATAACTTTTGTCTTGTTCACGCTTTTGAACTTTAAGGCTTTCACACCAAACTGACAAACTGATTTACGTTCCATTTTGAAAAGCAAATTTATATCCCTGTCTTTTGTGATTCCCTTTCTGGCTTAATATGCACAGGTCTAAAAACAGCTCTACAATTAAATTAAGAATATTAAAATATTTTTCATTGGGAAAATTTTTTCATCTCCAACTCTGATCTATAACAAAACAGATACCAAGGAAGGGGTATAATTCTTTTGATAGTGGTCCTTTTTAATGCTGAACTAAAGAAGGGAAGTGAAGGAGATGATAAAGCACTCAGCAACTCAAAGAAAGAGAAACTAAGTGCAAGGAGTATTCAAATGAAGGATAAGTCAGTTCCAGTCAGGAACATCAAGAAGAGCCTCCTGATGTTGCTCTATTTTGGTTTGATCATTGATGAATAGATAGGGTTCAAGTGCAAGACACGTGTAGCACTTGGCCAGCTTCAGATTTCTTAAAGCTGCTGACAGATGATATTCTCAAAGAGAAATGTGTACCAGAGTCAAAAGGTGGAACAAATCAGAATGGTAAGCAGTATTAATCAGCAGTCCTACTCAGGATGCCCAGACACATAAATAAATTGTGATTGCTGAGTGCCACGTGACTTTTTGAGACTGTAAGTAGTTCTTTTAAAAAAATTTTTTTTTTATTGGAGTTCAACTTGCTAACATAGAGCATAACACCCAAGTGCTCATCCCATCAAGTGTCCCCCACTCAGTGCCTGTCACCCAGTCACCCCAACCCCCGCCCACCTCTCTTTCCATTACCCCTTGTTCGTTTCCCAGACTTAGGAGTCTCTCATATTTTGTCTCCCTCACTGATATTTTCACTCTTTTTCTCACCTTTCCCCTTTATTCCCTTTCACTGTTTTTTATATTCCCCAAATGAATGAGACCGTATAATGTTTGTCCTTCTCTGATTGACTTACTTCACTCAGCATAATACCCTCCAGGTCCATTTGCCTTCAAGCAAATGGTGGGTATTTGTCGTTTCTAATGGCTGAGGAATATTCCATTGTATACATAGACCACAGCTTCTTATCCATTCATCTTTTGATGGACACAGAGGCTCCTTCCACAGTTTGGCTATTGTGGACATTGCTGCTAGAAACATCAGGGTGCAGGTGTCCTGGCGTTTCACTGCATCTGTATCTTCGGGGTAAATCCCCAACAGTGCATTGCTAGGTTGTAGGGCAGATCTATTTTTAACTCTTTGAGGAACCTCCACACAGTTTTCCAGAGTGGCTGCACCAGTTCACATTCCCACCAACAGTGTAAGAGGGTTCCCCTTTCTCCACATCCTCTCCAACATTTGTTGTTCCTGTCTTGTTACTTTTCACCATTCTCACTGGTGTGAAGTGGTATCTCATTGTGGTTTTGATTTGTATTTCCCTGACGGCAAGTGATGTGGAGCATTTTCTCATGTGCTTGTTGGCCATGTCGATGTCTTTGGTGAAATTTCTGTTCATGTCTTTTTCCCATTTCATGATTAGATTGTTTCTTTGCTGTTGAGTTTAATAAGTTCTTTATAGATCTTGGATACTAGCCCTTTATCTGATACGTCATTTGCAAATATCTTCTCCTATTCTCTAGGTTGTCTTCTGGTTTTGTGGACTGTTTCTTTTGATGTGCAGAAGCTTTTTATCTTGATTAAATCCAATAGTTGATTTTTGCTTTTGTTTCTCTTGCCTTCATGGATGTATTTTGCAAGAAATTGCTATGGCCAAGTTCAAAAAGGGTGTTGCCTGTGTTCTCCTCTAGGATTTTGATGGATTCTTGTCTCATATTTAGATCTTTCATCGATTTTGAGTTTATTTTTGTGTATGGTGTAAGAGAATGTTCTAGTTTCACTCTTCTGCATGGGCTGTCCAGTTTTCCCAGCACCATTTATTGAAGAGACTGTCCTTTTCCCAGTGGATAGTCTTTCCTGCTTTGTCGAGTATTGGTTAACCATAGAGCTGAGGGCCCATTTCTGGGTTCTCTGTTCTGTTCCATTGATCTATGAGTCTGTTTTTGAGCCAGTACCACATTGTCTTGATGACCACAGCTTTGTAGTACAACCTGAAATCTGGCATTGTGATGCCCCCCAGCTCTGGTTTTCTAATATTCCCCTGGCTATTTGGGGTCTTTTCTGATTCCACCCAAATATTAAGATGATTTGTTCCAACTTTCTGAAGAAAGTCCATGGTATTTTGATAGGGATTGCATTAAATGTGTAAATTGCCCTGGGTAGCATAGACATGTTCACAATATTAATTCTTCCAATCCATGAACATGAAATATTTTTCCATCTCTTTGTGTCTTCCTCAATTTCTTTCAGAAATGTTCTGTAGTGTTTAGAGTATACATCCTTTACCTCTTTGGTTAGGTTTATTCCTAGGTATCTTATGCTTTTGAGTGCAATTGTAAATGAGGCTGACTCCCTAATTTCTCTTTCTTCAGTCTCATTGTTAGTGTATAGAAATGCCACTGACTTCTGGGCACCGATTTTGTATCCTGCCACACTGCCGAATTTGCAATCTTGGGGTAGAGTCTTGGGTTTTCTATGTACAGCATCATGTCATCTGCAAAGAGGGAGAGTTTGATTTCTACCTTGCCAATTTGAATGCCTTTTATTTCTTTTTGTTGCCTGATTGCTGAGGCTAGGACTTCTAGTACTATGTTGAATAGCAGTGGTGAGAGTGGACATCCCTGCCGTGTCCCTGATCTTAGGGGAAAGGCTCCCAGTGTTTCCCCATTGAGAATGATATTTGCTGTGAGCTTTTCATAGATGGCTTTTAAGATGCTGAGGAATGTTCCCTCTATCCCTATACTCTGAAGAGTTTTGATCAGGAATGGCTGCTGTATTTTGTCAAATGTTTTCTCTTCATCCATTGAGGAAATTATATGGTTCTTGTTTTTTCGCTTGTTGATTAGATCTATCACATTGATTGCTTTATGAGTGTTGAACCAGCCTTGCATCCCGGGGATAAATCCCACTTGGTCATGGTGAATAATCTTCTTAATGTATTGTTGGATCCTATTGGCTAGTATCTTGTTGAGAATTTTTGCATCCATGTTCATCAGGGATATTGGTCTATAATTCTCCTTTTTGGTTGGGTCTTTGTCTGGTTTTGGAATTAAGGTGATGTTGGCCTCATAGAACGAGTTTGGAAGTATTCCATCCCTTTCTTTCGGAACAGCTTTAGTAGAATAGGTATTGTTTCTTCTTTAAATGTTTGACAGAATTCCTCTGGGAAGCCATCTGGCCCTGGACTTTTGTGTCTTGGGAGGTTTTTGATGACTGCTTCAATATCCTCCCTGGTTATCGGCCTGTTCAGGTTTTCTATTTCTTGTTCCAGTTTTGGTAGTTTGTGGTTTTCCAGAAATGCATCCGTTTCTTCTAGATTGCCTAATGTATTGGTGTATAGCTGCTCATAATATGTTTTTAAAATAATTTGTATTTCCTTGGTATTGGTTGTGATCTCCTTTTTCATTCGTGATTTTATTAATTAGAGTCTTTTCTCTTTTGTTTTTAATAAGGCTGGCTAATGGTTTATCTATCTTATGAATTCTTTCAAAGAACAAACTCCTGGTTTTGTTGATGTGTTCTACAGTTCTTCTGGTCTCTATTTCATTGAGTTCTGCGTGAATCTTTATTAACTCTCTTCTTCTGCTGGGTGTAGGTTTTATTTGTTGTTCTTTCTCCAGTTCCTTAGGTGCAAGGTTAGCTTGGGTATTTTGAGTTTTTTCCAGTTTTTTTTGAGGGATGCTTGTATTGCAACGTATTTCACTCTCAGGACTGCTTTTACTGTATCCCAAAGATTTTGAATGATTGTATCTTCATTCTCATTAGTTTCCATGAATCTTTTAAATTCTTCTCTAATTTCCTGGTTGACCCTTTCATCTTTTAGCAGGATGCTCTTTAACCTCCTTGTGTTTGAATTTCTTCCAAATTTCTTCTTGTGTTTGAGTTCTAGTTTCAAAGCATTATGGTCTGAAAATATTCAGGGGACAATCCTAATCTTTTGGTATCAGTTAAGACCTGATTTGTGACCCAGTATGTGATCTATTCTGGAGAAAGTTCCATGTACACTTGAGAAGAATGTGTATTCAGTTGCGTTTGGATGTAGAGTTTTGTAAATATCTGTGAAATCCATCTGGTCCAGTGTATCATTTAAAGCTCTAGTTTCTTTGAAGATGTTGTCTTAGAATTTCTGTCATTTGTAGAAAGCACCATGTTGAAGTCTCCCTGTATGTGTATTATTATCTAAGTATGTCTTAACTTTGGTTATTAATTGATTGATATACCTGGTAGCTCCCACATTAGGGGCATAAATATTCATGATTGTTAGGTCCTCTTGTTGGATAGATCCTTTAAGTATGATATAGTGTCCCACTTCATCTCTTACTACAGACTTTGGGATAAACTTTAATTTATCTGACTTGAAGATTGCTACCCCTGCTTACTTTTAAGAACCATCTGAATGGTAAATGGGTCTCCAACCTTTTATTTTCAGGCTGTAGGTATCCTTAGGTCTAAAATGAATCTCTTGCAGATAGCAAATAGGTGGGTCTTGCTCTTTTATCCAGTCCGAAATCCTGTGCCTTTTGATGGGATCACTAAGCCCATTCACATTCAGAGTTACTATTGAAAGATAGGAATTTAGTGTCATCATTATACCTATTCAGTCCCTGTTTTTGTATTGTTTCCTTGGACTTCCTCTTTCTTTTACAGAGTCCCCCTTAATATTTCTTGCAGAGCTGGTTTGGTGGTCACATACTCTTTCAGTTCCTGCCTGTCTTGGAAGCTCTTTATCTCTCCTTCCATTTTGAATGAGAGCCTTGCTGGATAAAGTATTCTTGGCTGCATGGTCTTCTCACTTAGGACCCTGAATATATCTTGCCAGCCCTTTCTGGCCTGCCAGGTCTCTGTGGAGAGGTCTGCTGTTAATCTAATATTTCTCCCCATATAAGTTAGGGATCTCTTGTCTCTTGCTGCTTTATTTAAGGATTTTTTTCTTTATCTTTGGAATTTGCAAGTTTCACTATTAAATATTGAGGTGTTGAATGGTTTTTATTGATTTTAGTGGGGTCTCTATCTCCTGGATCTGAATGCCTGTTTCCCTCCCCAAGTTAGGAAAGTTCTCATCTATGATTTGCTCAAATACACTTTCCGGACCTCTGTCCCTTTCATGCCCTCTGGAACTCCAATTAAACATAGATTTTTCCTTCTGTGGCCATCATTTATTTCCCTTAACCTTTCCTCATGGTCTTTTAATTGTACTTCTCTTTTTCCACAGCTTCCTTCTTTGCCATCAACTTGTCTTCTATGTCACTCACTCTTTCTTCTACCTTATTAACCCTCTTAGTTAGGACCTCCAGTTTGGATTGCATCTCATTTAATTGATTTTTAATTTCAGCCTGATTAGATCTAAATTCTGCAGTCATGAAGTCTCTTGAATCCTTTATGCTTTTCTCCAGAGCCACCAGTAGCTTTATAATTGTGCTTCTGAATTGGCTTTCTGACATTAAATTGTAATCCAAATTCTGTAACTCTATGGGAGAGAGTACTGTTTCTGACTTTTTCTTTTGTGGTAAGTTCTTCTTTCTAGTCATTTTGCTCAGTGCAGAGTGGCTAAAAATGAGTTGTACTTATTAGAAGGCCAAACTCTTCTCTCTGTAGCATTCCAACTGTTCTCTCTTTAAATCTCAGGCCAAATTTTAGGTTTTCAGGATGATTTGAAAGTTATCTAGGTATGGTGGTGGGGACAGTTGACCTGGGGACCCTAGTCTTCCGCCATCTTGCCCCGCCCTCTCAACTGTAGGCAGTTCTTATCTGAACTTAGGTTTAAAGCAGAATTAAATTGCATGACCTTAGAACTTATCACTTCTTTTTTTTTTTTTCTTTTGTGGCTTTCTCCTCTTTTCCATTTTAAAAGATATTTTAGAATATCATTAATTATTCTAAAGCTTGATAAATATTATAATTTAATCCCATTCTTTTATTAGGCACACATGTAGAGTACTGAATGTATTTCTGATTATCTCAATAGAAATACAGTGAAATAAGTGGTAAGAAAATTAGTGTAAGTAAGTTAAACAAATGTACTTCAGACTATTCTTTATAAAATAATGGTTCTATATTTCTCTGACAAAACACATACATGTATTATCTCTGGAAAATTTTGTTCTAAAGTTGAAATTATAGTCCTTGGTATTTGGTATTTGTTTCATATTTTCCAAAGGAACCTGGAAGAATTTAGGCAGACTGTTTCTTTTTCTTTTATTTATCAAAGAAATTATTTACTTTTTATCTCTTTGGAAAAGAAGAAATACAAGGAAAATGAGGAAAAACTCAAATCATCAGCAACAAAAAGAGAAAATAAAAAATGTGAATTATATCTTAATAAAATTAGTATAAAAATCACAATTTATGATATTACAGAAGTGTTTAAAGCATAGATTTAAAATTATCTTTCATCAAATCAGAAGAAAATTACATATGCATTCTTAAACCAATTAATAGTGCCTTAGTTTTCAAAATCTTAATTTTTGAGGAAAAAAACACCTAATAATTTGTCCTTATATAATATCAAAATATGGCACTTTGGTATGTTGGAAAACAGTGTTTATAATTTCAGCTGAGAAGGAATCAACCCTATTTTACTTGTAATACACAGTTTGACAACTGTCTGTGTTACCATGAAAATGAAAGCATGTAGTTTCTTTCTGTTTTCTGAGAGAACAGTTCTCTTACTCCAGGATGACAGATCTCAGCAGCAATACTATAACCTTCTATTAGTTAAAAATTATGGAATTCCAGTGTCTAGCACTTACTACCTGAGATAACTGGAAATTTAATGCCTATTTCTTATGATTGCTGTGAGAATATGAGAGTTAATATATAAGCAAGAAGGTAGGTGGAATAAAAATGGATTCACTCTCCACCTATTCCACCATCACTTACAACTTTAGGACTCATATATCTGACCTACATGAGAAGGCATGATTAAACTAAAGGGGTAAGTAAACTTAAAACTCAGAAGGAGTTCTTACTATATTCATCAAAAATTCATCATAAAAAACAAAGAAAGGCTGCAGAAATATGTCAGATTAAAGGATACTAAAGAGACTTAAATGCAATATGTGTCAATTAGACTGAATCTTGCGCTAGATGGGAAAAATTCTCACAAATTATTACCATTGGTTCAATTAACAAAGTTGGAAAATGACAAATTAGTGCATCATCATTTACTATATTAGAGTTAGATAACTGTACTGTGGCTTTTTTAAAAAGAATATAATTATTTTTAGGAAATACACATTGGATTTTTTAGGAATAAACAACTATAATATATGTAATTTCATCTTAAATGATTCAGGAGAAAATGTGTGTGTGTGTGTGTGTGTGTGTGTGTGTGTTAGAGAGAGAGGGGAAGAAAGACAGAAAATGATAAGGCAAATAAAGAAGGAAAGAATAAATAATAATAGACAAATCTGGATAAAAGATAAATGGTTATTTTTTCCTACCTTATTCTTACAACTTTTCTGTAATTTTGAAATTATTTGCAAATAAAAAAATAAAATAAAAGCAGAGTAATTTCTAGGAAACATGTTATATATATTTTAAAAAAGTACTAAAGGAATTCTTTCAAAAGAAGAAAATTATTTGAGGTGAAATCACAGAAGAAACTTTTCCCAGATGAAATTAAGGAAAGAATGAAGAGCAAGAGAAAGTATAAATATGTAGATAAAAATAAATAACTATTAGCTATATCAAATTAAAGAATATTATCCAGATTATTTCAAAGTATATGTGGAATTAAATACATGATAATAATAACACAAAAGTTTTCTAAGATTCTTTCACCTTGATACATGAAGTAGTAAAGGTAATAATTCACATAGAATCTATTATGCCAAGAATGAATATTTTAATCTATGGTTACAAATGATAGAAGATATAAAATAAAATAACATGTAACTAATAAGTAAGAGAAGTAAATAGGATTATAAAATTATTTGCATAAATCTGAAATAAGGCAAAAAAGGAAATTAAAAAAACAGTTTATCAAATATAAAACAAATAATAAGGTGGTAGATGTAAATCCCTAATATTATCAATTACACTAAATGGAAATAAACATATGTCCGTGTTTCCTTAGACCTATTAGTATGGTGGATCCTATTAATATACTTTCTTAATATTGTAACATCCTTGCATTTTTTTTAAGGATTGTATTTTCATCTGAGAGACAGCATGTACAGAGGGCGAAGGGCAGAGGGAGAAGCAGACTTCCTGCTGAGCAGGGAGCCAGATGTGGGGCTCTATCCTGGGATCTAGGATCGTGACCAGAGCAGAAGGCAGACTCTTAACTGACTGAGCCACCCAGGTGCCCTCATCCTTTCATTCTTGGTATAAATCCCACTTAGCTCTTGGCAGGTTTTTTTTGTTTTGTTTTGGTTTGGTTTGGTTTTTTTGTGGGGATTGTTTATTTTTACTGTAGCAGTAGGGTCTTAATAATTTAGTTAGGAATTTTATCAATTACACCCTTTCAATATGTTTTTATTTTGTTTTTATGTTTGAAGGATTTTTTTTTCTGGGTATAGGCAATTACTTTTTTCAGCTTACTGATGATGTCAAACCTCTGTCTTCTTGTTTTCAGTTTTGGTTGAGGAGAAGTTGGTAATTTCATTGTATCTCCTGTGATGGTAATGTGTTTCTCATCTACCAAACCACCCTGCAACTCCTACCCTCACTGATTTTATATTTTATTTATGGTCTTTGATTTCTATTAAATATCCCATGAGGTACCTGTGGTTTTCTTTAGATTTATTTCGCTTAGAGTTAATAAAACTTGAATCTGTGGCTTGAAGTCTTTCATCTCTCATTTAGACAATCTGTGTCAGTATCTCTGCAAACATTGTTTTGGCCCAATTTTTATCTTCTTATTTTGGGACTACATAATAACTTCTTCATTTTCCTATTTGTCTCTAATGGCCTTTGTATATGTTCCATTCTTCTTTTCTCTCTCTCCAGACTTTATTCTGAAGATTTTATGTAGACCTTATTATTCTACCTTAGTAGTACCCACCTCCTATATGTCTAATATATTGGTAAAACCATCTATTAACTCCCTAGTTTCTTTTTTTAAGATTTTATTTATTTATGAGAGACATAGGGAGAGAGAGGTAGAGACATAGGCAGAGGGAGAAGTAGGCTCTTTGCAGGAAGCCCTATGCAGAACTTGATCCTGACCTCAGGATCACATCTTGAGATGAAGGCAGATGCTCAACCACTGAGCTACCCAGGGATCCCTAACTTCTTAGTTTCAATTATTGCATTTTCAGTTAAGAATTTTCATTTGATTCTTTTTAATGAATCAAATTCTCTGGTGACAATTTTCCTCTTGTCATTTTTTAAAAATTATTAATCAAAGTTTTATAAAAAACCTGTGCCTCATAATTCTACTAGGTCAGCTCTAGGTCTCTTTCTATTTTTGTTTAACTTTTGGGGGTTTGGTCATTTTTTTCCCCTGTCTTTTGGATTTTAACTGAATGCTGGGTTTGCCATATTAAAAAAAAAAAAACCTGCAGATTCTATTCTATGTTATATTCTTCCAGAAAAGATGTACTTTATTTTGGCAGATAATCAAAATAGAGAAAAATCATAGACTGGAATTGGGGTAATGTGAAACTTGAGGATTTTTATATTTCCTGTTCATCTTACTTCTATGCTATATTTCTAACTGAAAGTTTCATGCATTTTCCACAGTACTTCTCCACTGAAAATCCTAAACTCGATTTTTTTCATCCCTCCAGCAGTACAGACCTGTTAGTAGCCCTGCTTTACTTCTCAGCAACTATACTGCCTCTTTCTTCATCTTACAAATCTCCATATGCCTTGAAAGGAAAAGCATTTGATAATACCAGTGGTTTCCCTATTTCTCCTGAATTTTGGTGCTTCAAACATGGCTATTTTGAAATACCTAAACACCACATTTTGTCTCACCAGTACTATGACTCTATCAAAAATTCTGCACAGTTTTCTAGTTTCTTATTTACTGTTTCCTGCTCAGCTTTTTGACTTTTTGGTTTCACACCATTTACTTATCAGAAAATACTTTCAGGCAAAACATGGCTTCCCTACTTGTACTAGTTTGTTAGGAGTATTATAACAAAGTATCACAAATGAGGTGGTTTAACCAACAGAAATTTATTCTCTTACAATCTTATACACCAAGAGTCAAGTGTTGAAAGGGTTAGTTCCTTCTGAGGGCTGTGAGAAAAGGATCCATTCAAGACCTCTCTCTTCGTTTCTGGTGGTTTACTGGCAATCTTAAGTGTCCCTTGGCTTGTGCATATATAAACCCCAGTCTCTGCTTCATGTTCATATAGTATTCTCCCTCTATGTCTCCAAATTTCTCCTCCTTCCAAGGATACCAGTCATATTAGATTAGACCTACTTACTCCAATATGAACTCTTAATTTAATGATACCTGCAATGACCATATTTCCAAATAAAGTCACATTCTGAAGCATTGAAGATAAGTAGCTTAACATATGAATTGGGAAGAGGTGCACAATTCAACACATACTATCATCAAAGCTCTGGGTTCTTTATTCCTATTTACTTGAGTAGGTATTTAATGTCTCCAAACAAGTATTTTTCATTCCATTCAATTTTTCTAATTGTCTTGCCAGAATGATTGGTCAATAATGTTCACAATGGAAGTCTCAGGTTTAATTTAAAATCAGTAATTAATCATAGAAATATCATATCCTCAAGCTTCTCTGTGAGTTTTCCTAGTTTAGACTAGGCAAAGAATTGAGGACATCTGTCCCAATATCTCCATTTTACTTGATAATCCTTCCACTGCCTTCTGAATTTTACTTACCTGTGTTAATTTAAGGGCCATATGGGGACACCTGAGCGGCTCAGGGTTGAGCATCTGCCTTAGGCTCAGGGCATGATTCCAGGGTTGGGTACTGAGTCCTGCATTGGGCTCCCTAAAGGGAGCTAATTCTCCCTCTGCCTATGTCTCTGTCTCTCTCTGTCTCTCATGAATAAATAAAATCTTTAAAAAAAATTAAGGGCCATATGGAAGGGTGCTGTATGATGATCAGAGAGAAAGGAAACTGACCAAAATGGCAACTTAGAGGGTCTCTATCTGTTGCTTGTCCTTCACACTGTGTATTTGCAGAAAAAGGATATGTTTTCTAGTTACAAATGAAGTATAAATGTTAAGGCTATAAAAAGTGAGTGACAGCTAGAAAGCGTTCCAAAATTCATCTAGGAGTTGCGTGACTAAAGATTTTGAAACCGTTTACAATTTTTATCATGAGAGCAATAAATAGTAAACAATGTCATCTGAAGCAGATATAACAAAGACAACAAAGGATTCCCACAACATAGCAAAAAACTCCATTTTAAATTCTAAAACAGCATTATCATGGCTGTCATATATAAGTGATAAAAGGATTGGATCCACCTGTCTCCTAATTTTTCATATTTCATTTGGTTCTATCAGTAACAAGTCTTTTAAATTTGTTGTATTTAAAGGAAATCATTGTAATACAACTATATGTTTAAGTCCTCGTAACAAATTCTTCTCTTGTGGGAATTGATCTAGATGTTTTTCAAGAGGTAAGCCTAATTCCTATAATATCAGTGCTTGATATGTTACTGCCTTTCCCATTTTCCTTTTTCTCACACGTAAATTTGCTTTTCTAAAGACTCCATATTCAGTTGATTTATGCTTCACGCTGAACAAAGATGTATTGAAGTGCTTAAGAAGTCAGTTTTTGATAGGATAGACTAGCTTTAAAACTAAACTATGGGAGAGAAGGAAGATGACAGAGTAGGAAAATCCCAAGCTCACCTCATACCACAGACACACCACTGATGTAATGGCTACACTTCTGCAACTGACTCTAGAAACAACCTGAAGACTGCCAGAATAGATCTTTCACAGCTAGTCACAGAGAGAAGGCCGCATTGGAAAGGATAGGAGGGGTGGAGATGCAATTGAGAACCAAACCTTCAGTAGGATTAACCATAAATAGGAGGAACATCACATACATGGAGAAATAACAGTATCAGGCCTTATACAAGGCACCCCCCAGCCCTAGGAACCCACATTGGGAAGATGATAAGAAATAACAAGTGTTGATGGATCTTTAGAGAAAAGGGAATCCTTGTACACTATTGGTGTGGAAGACAATGTGAAACTGTCTTCAAAAAATTAAAAATAGAAATATCATACAATCTAGTAATTGCACTGCTAGAAAACAAAAACACTCATTTAAAAAGATATACACATATGTTTATTGCAACATTTACAATAGACAAAATATGAAAATAACCTAAGCATCCAAGAATAGATGAATGGATTAAAAAAATGTAGTATTTATGTATTTATATACAATGGAATGATACTCAGTCATAAAAAAAAATAAGATTTTGCCATTTGATACAACATGAATGGACCCAGAGGGTATTATGTTAAGTGAAATAAGTCAGACAGAGAAAGACAAATACCATATGATTTCATTTACATATGGTATCTAAAAAACAAAACAAACAAGCAAAAACCAGAAACAGATTCATAAATACACAGAACAAACTGGTGATTGTGAGAAGGGACATGGGTAAAGGTTGGCTGAAATAGGTGAAGAAGATTAAGAACTACAATTTCCAGCTACTTAAAAAAAAATAATGAAATAAAATAAGATAAAATAAAATCTGTCAGGCAACCAAAAAAACCTAACCATAATATAAATTCTGAGTGAGATCATGGATAAGATTCTTTCCATTCCATGCTTCAATATCTAGGAATAACCATATCTCACAGACTTGTTAGAAAGATTAAAGAAGGCAATGTAAGTAAAGTTCTAGGTAAAGTGCTTCCTACACATTAATGACTAAATGAGTTATTATTATTAATGAACAGATATAGCTTGAACCACATTTCCTACTACATTACAGGATGAATCCTCTATTCCAGACACATGAGTTTTCTAAATCTCCAAATATACACACCTACACACATATATATATATACACTTACACATATTTGTGTGTATATGCATGTATATATATATATATATATATATATATATATATACACACACACACATATATGTATGTAGGTACTTATTCACTGAACTTCAGTGAATTTAATTGAATTGGGGAAAAAAAATAAAAGGCTTACCATAGCTAAAAGTTAAAGATTTTAAGGTTGTCTAAAATGATTAAGAGAAAAGCAGATTATTAAAGCTTTAGGGATTGTTAATCTCCACAGGAGGAATGGAGAGGAAGTAGGGTTAGGAATGTCATGCTGAGACAATATTTTATAATAAAGTCTTCAGTTCCACTGACTTTATTGTGTGATTCATTTTTTATACAAGCATAGATTCTTAAATGTTATATTATTCCTAATATTTGATATACCATCAATAATGTATTATATAAAGGCTATTCTTGTTTTATTCAGCATTATTTTAAGAAATTTGCTGAATCCTAAAATATTTTATTTCTTATCTTCTTTTATCTAAAAAATGGATTTGAGGCAGGAATCCTATAACATAACGAAATAGAATGGACTAAGTTTTGATTAATAAATCTCCTGGGAACCTGTTCTGAAATGAAAGCCATTTAATATACTGAAGAATGGATTTAAGTGAGGGCAGTGAGAGAACTACAAATAATTTCTTGCTTGTTACAATTATTTTACAAAGGAAAGATATTACTGAGAAACAGTTTTGAATACAGTTATATACACATTCATTACTGATATACTTAAGATTCTTATGGATCTATGATCAAAAATATTGGTTTCAAACATCTTCTATATGGTGTTCTCAATTATGTGGAGAGAGAAAAAGAAGGCATAGTGAAGCAAGTATATCAGCTAATGGTTTTTCATTGATCAGTGATCTCGCCAAATTTAGCTTCCCAGCTCCCACTCCAGGAACTTCTTGACATATAATATTAACATTTCTGTTTCATTCTTGCCTACTAATAATAGTGGTAACTATTCTAATGATAACTGTTCTTTAAAAAGATTTAATAGTATTTACTCTAGACAGAGGCTTCCTAGTTTCCTTTACTTATGGACATTTCAAAACACATATACCTCCTTCCTGTATTTACCTTCAATTTATTCATCCTGCTGGTCTCTGTGGCATCCGCTTTCTCTTCCCTCTAATACTAAGCACGAGTGCAATTCTCAAGTGTGACACAAAATATACCACATTAATTTTTCCTTTCACCCTCCTATCACCATTCTACTTGTAAATTATCTCCCTACACTACAGCCTATATTATTTTTGAAGTTTGTGGCATTAATCCCAAGTAATAATCAATTTGTTTATTATATATTATTTATTACAGCTCCATGGCTAGATATAGCATACTGTAACACAGAGAGAGTAATTTGTATGGAATTTGATGCCTACAGCATCATCAAAAGCAGGTAAGACAAGATAGTCCCTCATTGGTCCTAGACCCAGCCTTTTACCTGAGATTACTGAAAGAAAATGAGAAGGTTCAGCTCAGGGTCAGTGGTGTCAACATGGAGAGAAGAGCAGGAAGCAATAAATGTTCCACAACTGGAGCATAAATAGTGAATATTTTATTAGCTTCCTACATTCAAATGTGGTCTATCATTTCTGACCCATGAAAATTACTGATTGGCAATAAAGATCTTCTTTGATGTGTTTTTTCTTTTGACCTCCTTATGGAAGATGCTTATCTAACCCTGACACACCACTTCTCCTCCCTTCTTCTCCCTATATAGTTGTTTAAAATAATAAGTGATGCATATGTCATTATAATTTATAGCCAAGTAAGGTCTGTGATTACATTTCTTTATTTGTGTGCCTTTCTATTTTCGATAGATTAATAATTGCTTACATTTTCATTTGCTATACCAAGTCATTCCACAGCCGTATGATTTTCCACATTAACAAACTATGCTGAATATATTCATTCTATTTCATAAAGATGTCCCTCCCATAGAATTTTCTCTTTAGAACAAATCAGTATCTTTATTCTCTAGTCAGAAGCTATATTAGGAATTCTCCCTTTTCTTCTGTGTTTAATAGACTTTACCCTAGATCCTATTTCGTTTTCTTCCTTGATCTCCTTATTTGCTTTGACAGAGCACAAGCTGCCTCTAGTAGCTTTCTGAGAGGTATGCAAAAAAGAGGAATGCTTCAGTCCTTTCATCTCTTAAAATGTTAATATTATATTCTCCTATGTGTTGGGGGGTTGGCCAGTTTTATCAAATTCTATTTAGAAAACTTTCAAGGTATTGTTCCACTGTCTTCTAGTGTCTCAAATTCCTATTAACAAATCAATAGGATTTCTTTTTTTTTTTTAATGTGTTTCTTTTTCTTCTACAAGACTTTTAGGATCTTTGTTCTATTCTGTACATCCTGAAATTTTACCACACCATCTATTGAAAATGTTTATTCATTGTACTTTAATCAAAACATTTCAATGGAAACATATATCTAACATTTCAGGTTTTCTCAAAATACCTTTGATTTTCTCTTCATTGTTTCTAGACACCTATTTGTCAGACTAATGGAGTAATCCACAATTTTATTATCTGTTCTTTGTTCATCTCCTTATTTCTTAAGGAATTTCTATAATTTTATCTCCCAAACTTTTTACTGAATTTTATTTTTTAGCCATCACGTTTTTAATTTCCCAAAGCTCTCATTGTTCCCTGATTATTCCTTTATGCCAACATCATACTTTCATTTCAAAGTTGAAATAGATTCTTTTAACCTCACTGAGAATATAAATTATGATTTCTCAGTGCATTTAATCAAAATATGTTGGTTTAGAGTACTTTTTGCTTATGAAATGTCCTTTTTCTAAGATGCATTGAAATAATCTAGTCTTTTAGGATGAACTGTATAATATAGTGGTTAAGAAGAGCATGAGTTGTAAAGCTAGATTCCTGACTTTAATATCCTTGCACATCTGTGTAATAACAAAAACAACTATTATCTTCCCTGTGCTTTAAGTTCATTTGTAAAATAGGGATGTCATTGAAGAAATATTTTTAAAAATTGATTAGTTTAAACATATGAAACACTTAGAATATGCAATAAATATTAAAAATTCATTTGTACAGAAAAATTCATTTTGTACATTTTGTTTTCTAAATTAGAGATTGTGTCTGTCTATAAATTCTTCTACAATTTGTAAGAGTTGTTCATTTTAGCTTCCTAGACTTATCTGAAAAATTTAGGAAGATCTTAAACCTTTAAATGAATATTTAGCATTGTATTGCTACCAACAGCATAAATATAGTGGAATTATAATTAATGGTCTTGGTTAAGAATCAGAAAACAATGTGCTCCTAGGATAATGTATATGTACCATGGATTGTGGGAGAGGAGAAAAAAGAAGGGAGAGAGAGAAAGGAAAGGGGTCTACAACATGAGTTTGTCAATGTCTGCCATCAACTCAAAAAGGTTGCTGCAGGATCTAGAAGAAAGTTTGCTATCATAGCAGAGCAGGTGAAGTTAATGCATTATTGAGGAACTGGGTGCAGTCTAGGTCAGAAGGGAAATGGTATCTACTATCTTTTAAAAATAAATTTAATTTTTTAAATCCTTTAAACTCCAGAGTTCTACGGCAAAGTCTCATTCCTACATAACTAATTGCTGCTTTGGCCACATCCATTCTCTTGAATTTCTGTATATAATTTGATGCCCATCAATCCACTCATTAGTCAAATCAGCTATTAATCATCAAAACCCAAGTCAGATGAATAAGTGCTTAAATTTTTTAACTGGTTAATCGACAAATAGAAAAGTGATCAAATTCCACTAAGGCTAATAGTAAATGCTTCATGTGAATATATGGGTTCTTGGTTCTCCATTTTTCTTCTTGGAAACAATTTTTGGTTCTATATAGATGCAGTTAATGTTATTTGTTTGAAAGTAAAATTACTTTGTAGTTACCAGAATATCAACAAAATTTACATGAATTATTGGTTCCTTAAAAACCATAATCCTTTTGTTGATACATAAATGTGTATCAACAAAAACAATTTTAACTTATGCTGTTTTCCTAATGAAAATAGCCCCCTAGGTTAAGGGAATAGTCAACATTTGTTTTTGGAACAAAATGTTGTATCTCCAAGTACAAGATTTCTATGGAATTCTTATTTTACTTTTAAGTTGAAATATTTAGAAATTAGAATTTAGGGCCAATTCTTCAGTCAGAAGTCTCTCAGATATTAATTCTTCTGATAGTTTGAGAGAAAGAAAATGATACAAACTGTCACTGATTTTCCTTTTGAGCTCTTTTTAATGTTGTTTTAGTCAAGAATGGCTGAAGAGTATAGAAAGAAATAATAGTAATCAGTAGGAGCTATCCTTTGTAAAATATAATTAAAAATTAGCATGTATGCTGCAAGATTTTCCCAAGAAACCCTACAAATGTTATTTAGTGAAAGTACAGAAAGTGTGATTTCCATAACCAGTCACGTGCTAGTAAATATTTAACAACTGGCTCTTTAAGGAAGCAGAAACCCTGATTTATAGTGTTTTATCAATGTCTGTGATGTAAATGCTCTCCCCGTGGTTTATTTCAAGCTAATAAAATGATGTTCATGAGCTCACAAAATTTCTAAAAACTTAAAAAATTGATTAACTCTATCATACCGCTGTCCCATCTCTCCAGTCTAAGGATACAGTTGCTCTAAATGTTGTTGATTCCATTTTATGAGTTCTATTTCAAGTTTCTATCAGGAAACATTTGAAGGTACAACACTTTAGTATAACATAAGGTCTCTCCTCAAAAATTTACATTTTTGTTTCTATTATAATCTATTATAGATATTCAATGTATGCTTTTCTATGTATGTCACTGTTCATTGCCCATCCCTTGAATTGAATCATACTAGATAGTGTAATTTTGTAGTACTTCATTTTTCATGAGTGTGCTTCATTTTGGTACTTATTAATCATAAGCAAGATTGTGTATGCATGTAAGTAGAAGGCACTCTGGGTAATTACAATGAAGGATGAGATTAAAAATGAGTTATAATTCCACCTATGTTTGCTTTTCCAAAAATGCCTCAAACTAATACCCATAAAATCAAACTTAATTTCAAAGCAATTCACAAACACTCTGGCATTGAGAGCCAATTCCAAAGTTACTCACAATATTTAAATCCACATATCATTTAACGGCTAATTAGCTACAACATGATATGCCTTGGCCAAAGATGAGTCAAAATTTTTAATTCAGTCAAAAACACAAAGTTACTGTATTTTTATTGAAGATATTATTTCCTCAAGAATGTCTCTCTTGCCTAAACCAAAACTAATCCTTTCTCCTTCTTATTTTTTTTATACCTTATTCTACATCAGATGGCATGTTTCTTGATTTGCTATTTGCTTTTATACTTACATACTTCTAATACTCCTCAAGATTATCTCTTAAAGTATTCTGCATCATCTCATGTATTTTCCTTTTTAGGAGAATCCACAAATCTAACCTTTATAAAAATCAATAATTTTCTAAAAATCATTATTCTATACACAAAATTAGTGGAGTCCAAAATTCCTTATAATCATTTTGAAATAAGAAGATCTGGATCTTTCTCATTCTGTACCCATTTCTTAGATTTCTCTTCACATTTTGTGTTGAAATTGATCACTGCTCTGCATAACCTATATCAAACTGCCCCAGGTTTATGAAGTGGTGACAGCCTAATTGTGATAGGTAAAATGTCAATTGACTTAAAAAACGGTACTTAACGCTTTAGATACATTATGTCAATCAATTTTAATTCATTTGATAAAGTGAGTATGTTCTCGATATTTTACAAATAAATTGAGACTTACAGAAATCCAGAAACAATATAACTAGTTTAACTGAGAAAACTAGAATTAAACCAAGTTCTATCTGAATCAGAGCCTATTTTTTCAGACAATATCATACTACATTTTTAAATTAATAATTCAGTGATGAGAGTATAAGAAATGTTTCTTCCTTTGTATAAGAAGTATTTCTTTTAAGAAAATTAAAACCATCAGAAAAATATTCCCTTCTCTCTAAGACAAATTTTTAGACATTATAGCAGCAGTAATTGTAAAGTAGAGATATGGGGTTTTGATCTGCCAATAATCATACTGAATGGAATTTTTGATAGATTGGATTTTTGATTAACCAAGCCAAGGGCCTGCTGTTTCCATAGAAAGAGAAGAGGAACACAGTTTTAAAAAGGGAATCTTTTAAATTGCATCACTGAAAAGTTGAGAATAACAGGTGTGTGATAGGGCTTTGGAAGACATTAAGGATAAAAAGAAACAGCACATTTCATCAAGGTTTAAACACTAATAAGGAAAAGCCTGAGAGGAAGGCATTTTGAGTGAGTTCTGCTCATTCAAGAAAGAAAGAAATGCAAGGAGTTGTCCCAGACTGGAGACTAGAAGATGACAGGAGACAGCCTCGGAACAGGGTGCAGAATGAAATGAAATGATGGTTAAGATTGAAATAAATCAGAAAGAAAACGTCTGTTTTGGTAATAGGGACCCTAGAGGAAAGTACATCAGGGGATCCTTGGGCAGGGAGAGTAGGGCTGGAGGATCTACTTCCAAGATGGCTCCATTGCAAGGCCTAAAAGTTGTTGACTCCCAGTTCTTCTCCATGTGGGACTCTCCACACACAGCTTCTGCTCCTGTACAGCATGGTGCTTGGGTTCCAAAAGCAAGTACACCAAGAAATGGAAAGTAGAAGCTTTCAGCCTCTTAAAGCTAGAATCTGAAAACTGTCACAGCATCCCTTCCTCCATATGCTACTGGCCAGTCAGAAAGCCCAGACTCAAGGGGAGGAACCATGACCACTCACCTCTCAGGAGATCTGGGATCATGTTTTTAAACGGCCAAAGTCATCCAGCCTATATTTAAAGACATCAGTGGGGACTATACAGTTCAATGTAAATCATACACCTTCGAAAACTGTTCTATAATCTGTGTTTTTGTGTTCTTATATTAGTTCATCACATTGTCCCTAGTTCTATATTCAGTGGACTTTATTTGAAAATAAGTAAGATGTCTCCGATCTTATTCTGTCTACAAGCCTAACTCTAATATGGAGTATTCTTGTAGTATATAATTAAATATTATTGACTCCTGCAATTGTTCATTCATTATCTTGGTCAAAAGGCCCTTAACATGCTGGTTTGTGTATGCCCACTTGAAAGTGCAACTGCATACCACACTGCAGACTTTGTTGTCTGACCAGCACAGAAACAAAGCAGGAACATCATCATTCTCTCTTACATGCATTTTAAATTTCCATAAATGCAAAGCAGCTATTGTAGCAACTGTGTTAACTTATAAGCACTTATCAAGTATGTTTTTAATTAATATCTATAGCTATTTTTCACTCATCCTCTTGCCTTAGTATATGTTATAAAACCTTTTTAATTTTAAAAATATACTTTTTTCCCCCTGGGAAATAATTTATTTTCCCAATAAAAATACCTATATCATATTTGTCTATATCCATTTCTATTAACCTTAAAGGATGTTTGATAAAGCAAAATATTATGTGAACTGTATTTAATTTCAGGCTTTCTTGATTCTTAAATATAGTACATACAGCATTTTTTGTACAGTATAAATATAGTACATACAGCAATTTTTAATAGCTCCTGAATCTTATTTGTATTATTCTTTCTTTAAAAAAAATTGGCCACACTCTCAGAACTGTTTGTGTCAATTGGCCATTTAAGTTTAATAGTAACATACTGGTTAATGATAACAATGCATCATAAAACCTTCGGAAGGAAAGGAGAATGTTTTGTGGACCATTTGTGTGTGTGTGTGCGTGTGTGTGTGTGTGTGTGTGTCAGTTTTAAGTTAGTTTCTAAAATCAGTATTTTTTAATGGAAACAACTTGACCAAAAATCTGTCACAGAATTTTTAGACCCATTAAAACAAAAGTTTAACGAGAAAAGAAAAAAAAAATTGGCCAGATACTATGGAATAAGAATTATATAAATATTCCACATTTGTAGGTCCTTACCTGTGCATAACTGTTAAAAAAATAAACAACAAACCTGAAGTGTAATATCAGACCATGTGCATCTTTTAAGCTCTAGAAGCACAACAGAAGTTAACATTTAATAAGTAGAACATTTAAAAATTAATTTTAAATCAATGGATAATACAGGAAACTGGATAATCTCCATTCACCTCTCCTCAAGTTCCTGACAAGTTTATTCTCCATGTTATCATTCCAAATGGGACAGATGAAAAAAAGAGACATGCTTCCACTGGGATTGCTAGGTCAAGGCTCATCAAATTCTAAGGATATGAGAATCATCCCGGGTGTTGTTAAACAAGCACAATCCTTGAGATTCTCCTCCCCCAGCAATCAGACTTAGTCACATTAGTATTGGTATATACTCGTTTAATGCTTTTCCCCAAGTAAACCTGATGTCTGGGCTCTTGTGGATCATAGCTTGGGAAGCACAGCTCCAGCCACTGTGCCTGGATTTTCAGTGTGATGGAGTAGCTATCTGCCACACCTGGTATTTCCTGGCTAAGTGTCACTGATTTCAACAGCATACCCCACTCCCCACACCCCCAAATTTCCTGCTCTTCAATTTCAGGCATTTAATTTCTTCCTACATTCTACCTTTGCTTTCTTGGTCAGGTTGTTTTGTTTTCTCTTGTCTTTTTTGTTTCTAGCAAGAATCACATGTGTTCCCTTCAAATCATTTTCTTTTGTTCTCCTTTGAGGTCTCTAAGAGAGTCACTTCTCAGACTCCTGCTCTTTTCTGGCATATACCTGTATTTCAGTGGTGTGCCTTCTACCTCTGCCCCTCTGCTGGGAAGAAGGTAAAGATTAGGATTAGTCATTGGTGAGAACTATCAGCAGCCAAAATTGGGCTTTCTCTGAGCTAAAACTTCACAAGGCATATTCTTCTCTGACATAATGTTATAATCTGGGTCCTCACCAAAAAGTTATTTTTTTTCATGAAGAGGTAACTAATATTATCAAATACTTTTTTCTCTAACCTATTTAGATGACACAGTCTTTATCCTTTAACCATTTAACAAGCTGTTACATTAAAATATTTTTAATATGGGAAAACACAATATTCCTAGAATAAGCCAAAATTATCCATGATTCATTACTTCTGTATACATTATTGTATTCAAGTTACTAATATTTCTCTTCTCTGAAAGCATTTGTGTAATTTAAGAAATATCTCTCATATGAATGTTTACTAGAACTTTCTATAAATTCATCTAGGCTTGGACTTCTCATTGTGAGAAGGTATCTTACTACTGTTGAAACCATAAAGTTAAAAAAAAAGACAAAAAGATTTCTGATTCTGTTTTGGTCTATTTTTCTATAAAGCAATAGTTCTCACATTTTCAAATTGATTAGTATAATGTTGTTCTTCATTTTTCTTCTTACTCATTCGTGCATTTATAATAGTCTTATTCCATTTTTCACTCCTACTAACACATCTTCTGTCTTGTGTTTTTTTAGTCTGATAAATTTTGCCAAAGCTTAATTTTATCAGTTTTCAAAAGAACAAAGCTTCATTGATCTTTCTAAAGTAGATTTTTCTTTTATTGCTTCATTATTAATTCATCTTTATTAATTCATTAACAATCATATTCTGTTTTTATTTGCTGGCTTCAGAGGTCATTCAGCTTTAAGCCTTTCTTCTTTCCTAATATAAAATACGTAAAGCTACAGAGTTCTCTTTAAGTAGGTAACTTTAGCCTTACACAACAAATGGAGATATAGTATTTTTGTTATTAAATATTAGCATTTAAAATGTTCCATTATGATTTCTTTCCACATATAAGCTATTGAGGTGATTTGTTAAATTTTCTAATTGTATGTTTTCTACTTTTCCAGTTTTTCTAATTATCTGTTTCTTAGCTATCTTAGTTACTCTTATTGTTTATAAGTTACTTGCATTATAATCAGAGAATACACTGTTATAAATTGAGTATCACTAAGAAGTGCTTCATGGCCTTGGTTTGAAAAACAGGTGTGTTTCTGTTCATTATGGTACTACATATATACACATTAGCTTTGTTACTTATGTAGCTAAAATAATCTGCATCTTGACATTTTGTCTTGACTTTTTGTCTGTTTCATTCATCAATTGCTGAGAAAGGTTGCAATCTCATATAGTTTTAGGGGATTTGTCAATTTTAATTTTTCTTCATATATCTTAGAGATCTGTTACCAGTTGCATACAACTTTAGAATTTTTCTTAGGAAGTGAAACTGTTTTATGCATAAATGATAATAACACTCTATATTCTGTCAATGTTCTTTGACTTAGCTTCTATTCTAAATTATCTATTAAGTAAATTTTCACTTGTTTACTTGTCTTTTGCTTAGCATTTTCTTGATATTTTTTTCTTCTCCTTTATTTTAAAATTTTTACTACCTTACACTTAGGTATATTTCTTTTTTTTTGGGGGGGGGGGGTTAGGGAGGAGGAGGGAGAAGTAGGGAGGAGCAGAGAGAGAATCTTAAGCAACTCTACACCCAGCATGAAGCTCAACCTGGAGTTTGCCATGGGGCAATCCAACAACCCTCAGATTGTGAACTGAGCCAAAACCAAGAGTTGGGTGCTTAACTGACTGCACCACCCAGGCACCTCAATTAGTTGTATTTTTTTTCAAGGAATTTGTTCATTTCACATGAGTTGTCACATTTCTTTGCATAAACTTGTTAATAATATATCTGTAGGGTATACATTGATAATTCTTCTATTTTTGATACTAGAAATTCATGTTGTTGGCCTATCTGGATATCTAGTGGTTGTCATTTTTTAAACTTTGTAAAAATCTTTTTAAAGCTTCTCTATTGTTTGTCTATTTTCCATTTTACTGGTTTCTCCTTTAATCTTATTTCCTTCTATTTATATTTGACTTTTTTGCTCTCCTTTTTCTAGCTTCTTAAGATGGTACCATATGTCATGAATTTTATAAATTCTTCTCTCTAAATATGAGCATTTAAAGCTGTGGATGTGTCCAATACAACTGACATGTTGTACTTTCATTATTATGTTTTCTCAAAATATTTTCAAATTTTCCTATTTATGTGATATGTGTGTCCTATATTTTGGCTCTTCCATTTTCAGCCTCTCAAATTTATAATCATTCTATTGTTTGGATTAATGCACATTTTTCTGGTGGTATGATACCTTTTCATATCTCAGTTCTAACTTCTGGCATCGTTTTTCTTATTCTTGAATTCCATCTTTCAGTTGTTCCTGTATGTTTTTAGTGATGTCTTTCAGTTCTTGCTTTAAAAAGTCTGTACTTAGCCATTACTTTTGAAAGATTGTTATACTGGGTATACAGTTCTATGTAGTTATTATTCTTTCATTCTTTTGAGGATATCAAGAGAATGAGGCAACTACAAAGGGATAATACAAGACAGGGGTAGGAAGAGTAGACTCAATATAAAAAATATACCTGCATATGTCAGAGTAAGTCCAATATCTATTGTATGGTCATGGACATTTTTTATATTACAATTTCTGAAGCTTAGATTCCAGACTTGTGATTCTGTTTTACATTTGCCAATAAGCCAATTATTTTGACTGTACAATCTTAAAATCCAAAGATAAAATATAATAGGTATTATACCACATACGTTATATTTTTAATGAGTTGATGACATGTGAAATCAATAACTGCTATTTTTCACTAATCAAAGAGATGACATAAAAATTTTTAAGCAAGTGATGCTTAAAATGGATGGAACTTCAAAGCTAAGTGGGAATTGTAAACAAATGGCCCAGATACTTACATAATTTAGTGGCTTGATGTAGGCTCTGAGAAAAAGCTTTTTCTTAAAATTGGTGCCATATAAGCAGCAGTATAAGTACTGTAATATGAATTTTTTATAATTTGAAAACTTAAATTCTGCTATGGAGGACAAGTAAATGAAAAACATGAATGTAACTCATAAAAAGTGATAAGCCAAGGTAATAAACTGATAGATTGTGAGATATAGGCAAAACTCAGAGGATATGTGACATAGAGATAATGAATAAACAAGTAACATGTGAGATATAGGCAGAATCTGTAAGCTGAGTTCTAAACAGTAAGTAATAAATAATCTATAAGATATGCTAAGGATGTAAAGAATAATTGTAATGTATGCTGAAATAAACAAGTGTCACAAAAAGATAAAAAGAGATGGAAAGATGACGTATTGATACGCATCTTATGGGCTAAAACCTATCTCATCCCTACATCCATCACCCGTTGGTGACATCTAGTATAGTTGTTTTATGGTCTCAGATATGCTCTACCCATGAAAGGCAGATAATGCCCATGGCTAGGCAGCAAACTAACTGGCAAGTTGTCTCTGCATCTCTCTGACAGAGCAATGTGTGTCCTTGGCCCTGGTACCTTTTTTCTATGAGTCCTTTGCACAAATTTCAAACTCTGGTTCTCAAAAATCACACCATCTACAAAGAAGAGCCAAGTGAGAGAGAGATAGTACATCTGAACATTGTAAAACATAGGATTCATATAGCACATTCTTCCTTTCATGAACAACCTATTCTAACTGTGTTAGCCTATCCCATCTCTCACTCTTGTTTCTTCTCTGAGTTTTAAACACATGTAATAGACTGTAATTTGGTCTGTCACAAACTATGGCTTTCTACTCTGTGATTTCTGGGGTAGTTTGTTTATTAAAGTGCCCAGAAGATATTCCATCAAGTAAAGTCCTGTATGATAGATGATGATAAAATAATTAGAGCATATTTGCTAATACTCTTTAAAATGGATATTTAAGCTCAATTATTAAGAAATTTTAAAATCAAGAACACAACAAATGTTAGGGTTAGAAATACTTGTTGTACTTATCACAGCAAATCAATATTTATCTATGTAGCCTCACTTTAACCTTGACCAATACTAGATATCTCTAAGGATGAAAGGAAAAGATAATCCTCCATAAAGCTGTTAATTAATCTCTGGATTATCTTGGGGGCACTGCTGATACCATCTGGACAAGATCATATGCCCTAGAGAATGGGAACTTGTGGTCCATATCATTGTAATCTCTATTTACATAATTACAGATAGTTTGTTTTAGATAAGTCTGTAATCCTTTTCTAAAATAGTATTCTACCCCAATGGATTGCACATACTTGATAGTATATCAAAAGCTACCTTCCAATGATGCCTGCAATATTTCACTAATTGTGCTCTTTTCTGACTTGTGTCAGTGCTCCCATCTATCATATACTCTGTTATCAGATAAATCTTGTTAAGGAGACGCTCTGAGTCATTCTCATGTTTAAAATGCTTCAGTGGATTCCAGTCTGGATTCATAAAGTCCAAATTCCTTATTCTGGCATTCCAAAACCTTAGAGAATCAAGCCCTGCCTCTGTTCTTTTCTATTATTGTAAATAAAAGCTATGGCTGCAATGCTTTAATGTTTAGTCAACTACCAAATCCAACAAATCCTAAGAAAGTATGGTATTTTGAATTATTAGTCTATGTCTTTGTTGTGTTATAATCTATTCATTAGTTAATGTTTTGAATAGCCGCATTATCTACAAAATGGGAAGATCATAATTCCAATTAATCACAGTCATAATTATAGTACCCTCACAAAATTTTAAGGAGTAGTAGAAAATCTCAAACCCCTCTCCCCCTTCTCTTTCTATTTCAGAACACTATTCTGCAGATCAGCTACATCCACAGTTCATAAATTCCCATAGAGTCCTTAAAAACTCAGAGTTCATTCCTTTCCCAATACCTAAAGAAACAGTAATTCTACTTTCTCTTTATTTTTTAAAGATTTTATTTATTTATTCATGAGAGACAGAGAGAGAGAGGCAGAGACAAGGGCAGAGGAAGAAGCAGGCTCCATTCAGGGAGCCTGATGTGGGACTCAATCCTGGGACTCCAGGATCACACCCTGAGCCAAAGGTAGATGCCCAACCGCTGAGTCACCCAGGTGTCCCTCTATTTTTTTCTTTAAAACTTTTTCTGATATCATCTTGATGTCTTTTAAAAAATATTTTTAGAGGTTTATTTATTTATTTCAGAGAGAGAACAGGGAAAGGGCAGAGGGAGAGGAATAAGCAGATTTCCAGCTGAGCATGGAGTCCAATATGGGGCTCCCATCTTCTGACCTGGAAATTATGACCTGAGCCAAAACCAAGAGTTGGATGCTTCACTGTGCCATCTACATGCCCTGTAACATCTTTTATTAATATCAATTACTTGGATAAAGAAAAGCTAGGTTTCTTTATGGTGTTGTAATAGGATATCATATTTTATTAATGAAATTATGTGAGGCAATGTATATATGGTTAAGGACCAGGCTTATTGTTAATTATCTTGTTAATAAGATGGATCCAGGAAGGAAACAAATAGGTCAAATGGATCTACATATAAAGTCTGAGCTATTCAGTAAGCAAACAGAAGCAATGCAATACAAGTTTTGGAAATTGGACCATAGTGTAGTATTTCCCAGGTTTTGGATTGGCACGGTAGCACACAAGTGATATATACCAAAAGAGCAATGCTAAAGCTCTGAAACTAAACTGCTATTTGAATTATGGGCTATAAAATTAGGCCAGGACATTAATTCTAAACCCAAACAGGTGTACTAAAAAACTAAAATATAAATAACTCATAAAAGGTGCAAAACACAATCCCAAATCACCTGTCATATCAAAAAACAAGAGCATCTCAACTTTATATATATATAAAATAAATAGAAGGAATATAAAGAAGAACCAAATTGGAATTCAAAACTGGAAATAAAATAATAGAAATTAAGAATCCACCAGATGGATTTAATAGATGAATGGAGATATCAATGGAAATTGTCACTGAGCTCAGAGACAAAGCAATAAAAATTATCTAATCTGAGCATCCATGGAAAATATAAATTTAAAAAATGAACAAAGACTCAAGAATTTTTGGACAATTAAAATAAATGATATATCTGTAAAAAAGAACATGTAGTAGTAAATGGCTTAAAAAACACTTTTAAGAACTGAAGACTGAAATCTTTCCATGTTTGATTAAGAAGCTAAATCTAAACAAATCCATACATCTAAACACTGACACATCAAAATAATAATTTTATCTCTAAAAAAAGACAAAGGAAAAAAAATCTTAAAAATAGTAAACAAAGATGTAACATATTACCTCTATGGAGATAATAATTTGAGTGACAGCAGAGTATTTCATTAGCAACCATAGAGAACAGAAAGAAGTTGTCCAATATTTTTCAAATGCAAAACAAAACAACAACAACAACAACAACAACAACAAAAACAGTTGACAGCCTCAAATTCTATATCTAGAGAAAATACCTTTCAGGAACACAACAGAAATAAAAATAATCTCAGACCATAGAAAACCATGAGATTTGTTAACAGGAGAGCTGCTGTAAACAAAATGCTAAAGAAAGCCTTATACAGCAGAGAGAGGAAATAATAATAGAAGAAAATCTGGAGCATCAAGAATGAAGAAGAAATAGTGAAATGGAAAGAGGAGATAAAAAGTCAACATAATAGACTATAATCCTGTTAAGTATTTTTTTAAGATTTATTTAAGAGAAAAAAATAATGTTGGTAGTGGGGATCCCTGCGTGGCTCAGTGGTTTAGTGCCTGCCTATGGCCCAGGGCATGATCCTGGAATCCTGGGATCACGTCTCACATCGGGCTCCCTGCATGGAGCCTGCTTCTCCCTCTGCCTGTGTCTCTGCCTCTCTCTCTCTCTCTCTCTCTATCGTAAATAAAAAATAAATAAATAAATAAAATTAAATTAAAAAGTTAAAAAAAAACAAACCAAATTGTTGGTAATAAAAGACAGTGACAGTAAAAGACAGTAAATAGACAGTGAATTCTAAACCCAAACAGGTGTATTGAAAAACTAAGTATATATACATATACTATATATAAAACTATATATATACACACTGTATACTATATATATTATATATAAAACTATATATATATACATACTATACACTATATACATATATACATATGTATGTATATAGTGTAATTTCTAGGAGAACCACTAAATAAAAAAAGAAAGTATGAGAGATATCCTCAAACACTATAGATAATTCAAAATAAAAATAATCCATAGGAGAAAAGAAATGGGAAATGAGGTAGTGAAAAATAGAAAGAATAAATATAAAACAAGTAATGCAATGGCAGATTTAAATTCTAACATATCAAATATTACACAGATGCAAATGAGAGAGAATAAATCAGAATTAATATCTGAAGTAAAAATGGCTAACAATTTTCCAGAATTAATGACATATGTAAAACCAGGAAGATCAGAAAATACTAAGCAGGATAAAAACAAAAACAAAACACCTGGGTATATCATAATGCAATATGGAAAATCAAAACCAGAAAAATCTTGAAAGAAGCCATACAAAAAAAGAACAAGTATAAGAACTACAGTAGACTTCTTGTCAGAAACCATGTAAGCAAGAAGAGCATAGAAATATTTAAAGTGCTGAAAGGAAAAAGAAGAAAAACCTGAAATACTATATCCAGTGAAATATTCATCCAAAAATGAAGGAAAAAGTAAAGTCTTTCTCAAATAAAATTGACTATATTTCATTATTAGCTCTACTGTCATGCCAGATAAAGAGTTCTCAAATAAGAGAAAAAGATTCAGGTCATAAATATATATATATATATAAAGAAGGCTATAGGAGGAATAAATAAATACATAAATAAAAGTAAGATAAAATCTTTGTTTTTCTTATCATTAATTGATCTAAAAGGTAATTTTTTTGTTTGAAGTACTAGGCAGCATACCATATGAGTAAATGAAATGAAAGACATCTGTGTCAGAAGGGATGAGAAGAAGAAATTGAGAATACTGGTATGAGGCATCTATACTACACATGAAGCAACACAGTTATTAGATGAACTTGGATTAGTTTGAAACATATACTATGAATTCTACAGCAACTTCTAAAAATACTGAAACAGAAACATAATTGATATAAGAAAATAAATAAAAATAATTGTATAAAATGCCCTATTAAAAACCAGAAAAGGAAGGGAAAAAAGACAAAGGAAATGTAACAAACCAAAAACAGTTACAAACTTCGTAGAAATTAATCCAACTTTATCAGTGATCACTTTAAATGTCAATAGTATAAATATGCCAATTAAAAAAGAGAACTTATCAGGATTTCTGAATTTAAAAAGTTGCCCAAAATACCTATAAGGAATCCATTTTTATTATAAATTGATTCCAATAGGTTAAAAGTAAAGAAATTGGGAAAAATATACCATGATAATATTAATTAAAGGTAGAGGAGCTATATTGATTTTACACAAAGCCAACTCGATTTGAAGAGTACTTTCAATCAACATGATCTAATTGATATACTTCATCAAACAATAGCAACACCTTCACAGGTTTATGTAGAAATTCACACAAATAAACCACACTAGGTTATAGAACATACTTTAGAATAGTCAGAAGAAAAGAAATCCTACAGGGTATGCTCTCAGACCACAGTAAAGTTAAATCAGAATTAATATTAGATACCAGCAACAGAAATATACTTAGAAAATTCCCAAGTATTTGGATATAAAACAATGTGATTCTATACGACACTGGGTCAAAAAAGTCTCAAAATAAATTTAACAAATTTCATACTAAATATAAACTAAAATATAGCTTATCAAAATTTGTGAGATCAGTGAATGCAGTGCTTAAAGGGAAATTTATCATATTAAGTGAGAAATGAAGAAAGTTCGAAAATTAGTAATCTCAACCTCCTTTGGAAACTAGAGAAAGAGCAATTTAGGTCTAAAGCAAGCAGAAGAAATAATAAAAACTAGAGCAGAAAACAGTGAAACTGAAATAGGAAATCAACAGAGAAAATCAAGGAAACCTAACTTGGTTCTGTGAAAAGAAGTGATAAATGGTTCTTTGATATAAAATTGATAAAACTCTAATAGGCTAAACAATTAAAAAGAGAGAAGATAAAAATTACCAATATTAGACATTAAAGATAAATCATGGGATCCCTGGGTGGCGCAGCGGTTTGGCGCCTGCCTTTGGCCCAGGGCGCGATCCTGAAGACCCGGGATCGAATCCCACGTCGGGCTCCCGGTGCGTGGAGCCTGCTTCTCCCTCTGCCTGTTTCTCTGCCTCTCTCTCTCTCTCTCTGTGACTATCATAAATAAATAAATAAAATTAAAAAAAAGATAAATCATAAGTACTGACTCCATGGACATTAAAGGATAATAAAGTGATAATGTGAACAACTATATTTCCACAGATATTATAACTTAGAGATGAAAAGGATGAATTCCCTAAAAGACACAAACTACCAACACTCACACAAGGAGAAACAGATAATCTGCCTAGGCCAATATCTTAATTAAGAAAATTGAATCAATAAAAATATTTCAAAAGGTAATACACAAGCCCATATGTTTTTACTGGAAAATTATGTCATAACTTTAAGAAAGTAATGATATCAATTCTTCACAATCACTTAAAAAAAAAAAAAACCCAGAAGCAAAGTTAACATTTCATAATTAATTCTATGAGGTCACTATTATTTTAACAGCAAATTAAATACAGACAAGATGAGTAAGGAATATTATGTATCAATATCTCTCATGAACATAGATTTTTTTTAATCTTCTAGAAATTATTAAATTAAATGAAACAATGTATAAAAAGAATTATATGACAGAAGAAAGTAGGATTTAAAGCAAGTATTCAAGGCTGGTTCAATATTTAAACAATCAATTTAATGCACCACATCAACATGCTAAAGAACCAAAATCATATGTCTCTATAATAAAGGTAGACAAAGTATTTGATAAGATTCAACAGTCATTCATACTAAAAATTTTCAGCAAACTAGTAAAAGAAGGGAAATTTGTCACTTGATAAAGAATATCTACAAAAAGCCGACAGACAACATCATACTTAATGATGAGATACTGAATGATTTCCTCCTAAGTCTAGGAATAAGTCAAGGATGTCCTGTTGCTGCACTTCTAATCAGTATCATACTGGAAGTCCTAAAAGTGCAATAAGACAGAAAAGGAAAATACAATTATACAGATTGGGAAGAAAGATAAAACTGTGTTTGCAGATGACATGATTGTATGTGTAGGAAAACAGAAACACCTGGAAATGAGTATATCAAAGTCATGAGTTACAGGCTAATATGACAAAGTTATTTTCTCCTATATACTCGCAATGAACAATTAGAATTTGAAATTTTAAAAAATCCTCTTATCATAGAACACAAAAATGAACTATTTAGGTATTAATCTAACAAAATGTCTACAGAACTTACATATGAAAAACTACAAAACTTTGATGAAAAAAGCTTAAGGAAAATCTTAAAAAAAATGTAAAGATATTCTGTTTTTAAAAGTAGGAAGACTCAATATTATTAAGATGCTAATTCTTCCCAACTTGATCTACAAATTTAACATAACCCCAACCTACAGCCTATCAAGCTATTTTGGAGATATTTACAAAGTCATTCTAAAATTTACATGGAAAAGAGGAAGATAAAGAATAGCCAACACAGTACTAAGGAACAAAGTTGGAGGATTGACAGTACCATATGTTAAGACTCACAATAAAGTGACAGTATTCAAGACAGCATGGTATCAGCAAAAGACATATAGATCAGTGAAAGAAAATAGAGTCCACACAAGTAGTCAAATGATCTGTGAGAAATAAGTAAGGTAATTAAATGGAGAAAGGGTGGTTTCTCAACAAATAATTCTGGAGCAATTGAACAATCGTGCAAAAGAATGAAAGTAGATTTCTGCCTCACATTTTTCACAAAAATTAACTGAAAATAGATCAAAGACCTAAATGTAAACTCCAAAACTAACCTTTCTAGAGAAAACAGGAAAAAAAATGTAGGTAACCTTGGATTTTTTCATGGAGTTTTAAATATAACAGAAAAAAATTGATAATTTGGAATTTATTAAAATGATAACTTATACACTATAAAATCACTGTTAAGAAAATAAAAAGACAAACTACAGACTGGAGAAAAATCCTTTCAGAACACATATATGATTTTTATCCAAAAGCATATAAAAAGTACTTAAAAATCAACAATTCAAAAAAGCCACAAAAATCCAATTAAAATATGTGCAAAACATATAAACAAACACATCACCAAAGAGGAGTGATATAAGCATAGCTGTGGTGATTTGGTAGAAGAAAAAGCAATGTTGGAGGATTTAACCTATTCTTGCTCTCTCTCCCTGTATGCTTCTAAAGCCTTACCTTGGTATGGCTATTAGATTCCTAACTACCTTAATGTCTGTTTCTTAAAGGAACAGGCACAAAGTAGAAAATATATAAAAGCATACATATTATTAAACATATTGATTAAACATCAAGTAGGCATTCTAGATATTTCTGGAGTAGGTATAGAAAAGGTAATATAATCAGGAAGACATTTATAGTAACCCATCTATTTTAATAGATTTTTAAATTTAAACAGAGAAAAACTAAAGTTACATAGACCTCAATTTTCTGTAGAAATAGATTCCAATTTCTAAAATATGTATGAATTGTAAGTGCTTCATGTTCACAGGTAGGCTTAACATATTAACTGCATTTAAATTTGGATTTTCTTCGTGTCCTGTGTGTTTGGTTTAGTTGTGGTCAATCTAGTATATTTAGGATGTAAAATATTACATTATTTTACAAGACTACATTTTAAATTTTATTTTTTTAAATATTCAGAGGGATTTTGATGTATTTCTTACTAGAATACTAAAGGTAAATAGTTTATCCCAGGTTGGGCATAACAATGTACTACTAGGCAAACAGTTTTGAGATCCCTATGGACTTAGTGCATCGTTTCCTCAATCAGAAGGATGAAATGGTCCTGATGCTGTTCTTTGGTGACTTTAAGACATATTTGATTTACATGGTGCAGTGATCCTGAGAATACATTTTTAGGAAACATGTATTATCTTTTCACCCATGTATTCTACTAGTCTAGTGTATGTGAAAATAAACAATATTATCAATTCCAAATGTTTGACAGGCATTATAAATGTACTTATTATGCATGATCTCAGTGGAAATGAATACTTGGTGCTCATGATTCCCTAAATAACTTATATAAATGCACTTTTAAACTTGGGGGAAAAATGCATAGCCTCAATAGATTACTGTAGAAATAGACTTGTATTCATGGGCTTTCATTTTTCTCTCTAAACTGAACTCATCCATTCCCAATCTAATTCCTTATTCATTTGTTAGTAGGTAACATAAATGTAATGAACAGAACAAAGTGTGTCCATGTTCAAATAACCCTTCGTTACTGCTTTAAATAATTAGCAATTTTTGACATCTGAACTAGGCACAAGTTTTGGTTGGGGGATGCATTCAGATGATTTTTATTAGAAGAAAATGATAACATCATTTGACATTGTACAGATAGTATCTAAAGACTGTTGCTAGTTGAAGATTTGCCTTTGAATGCCATGGCAACAGTAGCTCAGTAGGGTACTACAGGAGAGACATGTGACTAATCACAGTGGACTTCATGTCCTTGGGGTTATAGTGCCAAAACTGACATTTTTTTTTTTTTATATCAAAGGATTTGAGTTGTCACAAATATCTATGAGGCTTTTCTGCTTCATCTCACTCCTGGCTATACTACTATACTATAAGCTTTATCAAAAATAGGAAAATATAATTATCATTTAAAAGTCAGGCTTAACAATATGGAGAATAGAAATTATCAGGTGTTTGAATATAGATATAGATAGTGATATCAAGCTCCTTCTTAACTCCACATTTCACTTACTCAAAGGAAACAATATCTCTATGCAAGAAAATGTTTATATTAATAAATGTCTCAAAGATTAACTTAGGAAAGTATTAAATACTGTGGATAAGAAAGAAAAAAAGAAATCCATTTCACTGTTTGCTTTCCATGATACAATGAAAAATACTGACATGGATAAAAATCAATTTTGTAAATAGAAACACTCTAATAAAAGCATTTAGATTACTGATAGGTTCTATTTTCTTTCTAACATTTTATTATTTAAAAATAACAAATTTACATGAGATAGATGGGCAGTTAAGTTAAACAGCATTAGTTTGAAACTTGGGGGGAAAAAGCAGATACTGAAATGTACTATTTGGTTAAGTCCTGGCTAGCTCTTGTTACTTAGGAGTCTGCCAAAAATTCTGAATCTCATCCAAGTCAGTCTATTATGGTTTTCATTCATTCTAAAGCCCTCAAAGCAAGGGAGACATAAAATACACATGCATTGTATAAAAACTGAAAAGAGGCATTTAATTTGGAACAAATATCCAACTCATGTGATAAAATCAAAGCATTAAATAGAGCCTAGTGACAGCTTGTAGGTGTTATATTCTGTGTGTCCCCCCAAGGCGTAAAATTGTTTTTGTCTTTGGTTGAGTATTTAAAGTTTCCTGATTCAAGAAAAATTTTCTTTTCAAGCTATGAATTAAATTTACCCATGGTAATATTAACTTAATATATATCAAATTAACATCAAGAAGATCTATAATGTAAGCTCCAAAATGGTAGTTTTGGCTTTTTCAACGGAATTTGAAAAAAAATACATTTCAGTGTCCAAAGAAAAGGAAAGGAATTACATAAGCTTATTTTAAATTGATTTTTACAGAGACGGTAGAATTTGGATGAGGTTAATAAGTATTAAATTCTAGCAGCCACTAGGGAGATGCTTCATACATTTTATAGTAAATTATAAGGCAATGTTCTAGACAACTAAATGTAACATTTTCATCTTCTATCATATTGTACCTAATTGTGCATATTTGCTTATATTTATGTAATATTTTCCATTAGTGTAACATTGACTTATTTAAGTGCTTTTACATTCCAAAATTATACGGCTTAGTCACTATATACAGTAGATTTAGGTGGCATCATAATGAAACAAAGTTACAATATCAAGGTAGAGGTAGTATGTTACTAATTTAAAGCTATTTTATTTAAAATTACTTGTGTTACAAAAATGATAAAATAAAAATAAAAGAAGAAAAGTTAAAATACCCATAATATCCACATAGAGAAAACCATTTCAAACACGTTGATACAAACCTTTCCAGAGGCAAACATGTTCCTGATTTATATCTATTTATATAATTTCAATATATACCAGTGAAGGTATTTCAAATGGGAGAATTAAAGTTGCAATTCTTATTTGGAGTCTTTGATTTTTTTCATATTAAGATAGTCTGGGTGAAATGGGTACAGTTTCTGATGATATTACCAACTCTTAGCATAATGAAGATGCTTAATAAATTGTTGATATACAAGACAAAACTATCATATATTATCCATACTTATGTGATAGATCACACATGACTGTGAGATAGAGGGGAGAAAGAAGGGGTGCACTGCAGCCTTTCACTAAGATGGCTAGAGTACTTCACATAGGTCTAACCTGAATATAAAAGAGGTCCACATCAAAAATATTAATCAAGTAACAGCTAATTCATTCAGCACTTAATATTAAGTAACAGGGATAGGAGTTGGTCACACATACCCAACACAAGAGTTTATGCTCTTTTTTTTTTTTTAATTGTTTTAGAGAGAGAGAGAGAGCATAAGGCAGAGGGAGATGGTGAGAATCCCAAGCAGACTCCATGCTGAGTGGGTCTCCATCTCACGATCCCAAGATCATAACCTGAGCCAAAACCAAGAGTTGAACCTCAACTGTACCACTCAGGCACCCCGAGTTTATATTTTTAACTAATTCTGTATTACTGACTCACAATTATAGTTGAAGATTCTAGGTGTTAATAGTAGATTGACTGAATCCCATCTTTTGTATGCTGAGATAAATTCTCTGGACAGTCCAGGGTTAGTATTTAGTAATTAGTAAGAAATAATACTTTTACAACTATTACTCTTACCTAAAAAGCCATTGCCATAGTGCAACTTGGGGAATACATCTAGTGGCATGGTTTTATCAACAGATTCCAGCTGTCAGCCAAAACTTTTGGAAATATAGGATAATAAGACAAAATGAAATGAATAGTAAAGATTCAATTTGTTGTATTGTTAATTATATTTATTTTTAGAAGCAAAGGAAAATAGGAACATTACAGTTGGTGGGTTCAGTTAAAAATAAAATAATATTGGGCTTCCTAAAACATACGCTAAAAATTTGATTATGGTATTGTCAATTTTAAAATTTATTTTGCTGCAGATCTTCCAAATATGCTAAACACAAAAAAATACTAAATATGCTAAATAGGCCATAGGAAGAAAATAATGAGTGCAAGTCACCGCACAGGTGTTTTGTGGGTGCCAGAGAAATGGGGTCAAATTAATTTGGCAAATGTTAGAGGAACTTTGTGAGTTTGGGATTCCAGTAAAATAATTCTCAACTATAGGGTAGCTTTAAAAATATGTCATTGGGCAGCACCGGTAGCCCAGTGGTTTAGCGCCACCTTCAGCCCAGGAGATCCTGGAGTCCCAGGATCGAATCCCACATCAGGCTCCCTGCATGGAGCCTGCTTCTCCCTCTGCCTGTGTCTCTGTCTCTGTGTGTGTGTGTCTCTGTCATGAATAAATAAATAAAATCCTTAAAAAGTAAAATAAAAATTATGTCATTGGGCAGCCCCGGTGGCCCAGCAGTTTAGCACCGCCTTCAGCCTGGGGTGTGATCCTGGAGACCTGGGATCGAGTCCTACATCAGGCTCCCTGCATGGAGTCTGCTTCTCCCTCTGCCTGTGTCTCTGCCTCTCTCTCTGTGTCTCTCATGAATAAATAAATAAAATCTTTAAAAAATAATCAAAATATGTCATTAACAAAATATCACAACAAACTAATTGTATTATGATCTTTGTTAAGGAGACCCCAGCTGGAATTGATAGTTTTGTACACTTCCTAGGTGTAAAATCTTGCTCCACCAGGTGATTTTAGTAGGCATGAATCGAAGAAATTCTACTCTGAGAAACACTGTTAGGAAAGATTCAGGTGTCTCACATCCATTAGTTCCTCTTCCCCATTATCCTAAAAAATGTATCAATGTCATAAATTAAGGCTTCTTTTTTCCAGCTTTGTTGAGATATAATTAACATATTATGTTTAAGGTGTACAATGTTTTGATTTGATACTTACATTTTGCAAAATGATTACCACCATAGGGTTAGCTAACATCTCCATCATGTCTCATAATTCTATTACCTCCTTTTGGTAAGAACATTTCAGATCTTCTCTTTAGAAATTTTCAAGTACATAATACAGTATTATGAGCTATAATCATCATGCTAATCATTAAATCCCCAGAACTTATTTGACTTATAATCGAATGTTTGTATTCTTGACCAATATCTCTCCATTTCCTCCACTCCCATGCCCCTGGTAACTATCATTCTATTCTGTTTTTGAGGTTGGTGTTTTTGGATTTTATATATAAGTGATATAGTATTTGTATTTTGCTCTTATTTCATTAGCATAATGCCCTCAGGATCATCAATGTTGTTTCAAATGGCAGGATTTCCTACTTTCTCATAGCTCAGTAATATTCTTCTGTGTATGTGTGTGTATTTCACTTCTTTATCCATTTATCCACTGATGGCCACTTACTTAGGTTGTTTCCATATCTTGGCCATTTCTGAATAGTGCTGCAATGAGTATGAGAGTGCAGATATCTCTTCCAATTATTTCATTTCCTTTGAGTAAATACTCAGATGTGAAATTGCTGGATCATATAGTAGTTCTATTTTTGAGGAAACATACTGTTTCCATAGTGGCTATACCAATTTACATTCCCACCAACAATATACAAGGGTTCCCCTTTCTTCCACATCCTCACAAACACCTCTTTTTGATGTGAGGTGATCTTTCATTGTGGTTTTGATTTGCATTTCCCTGATAATTAATGATGTTGAGCACCTTTTCATGCACCTGTTGGCTATCTGTGTATCTTCTTTGAAAAATGCCTATTCAACTCCTCTGCTTATTTTTTAATCAATTGTTTTTTGGTATTGAGTTGTATGAGTTCTTTATGTATTTAGATATTAACACTTCAGATCCATAATTCACAAATATTTTCTCCCATTCCATAGGCTGCCTTTACATTTTGTTGATTGCTTCTTTTGCTGTAGAGAAGCTTTTTAGTTTGATGTAGTCCCACTTACTGTTTTTTTTATTTATTGCTTGTGCTTTTTTTAATCCCAAAATTTGCCAAGACAAGGATTTTCTTTGAGGAGTCTTAGGGTTTCAGGTCTTATGTTTAACTCTTTAATCATTTCAAATTAATTTTTGTCAGCAGTGTAAGATAGGGTTGTGGTCACGTTCTTTACATGGTTATCCAGCTTTCCCAAGACCAATTACTGAAGTAACTATTCTTTTCCCATTTTTAAGTCTTGGTTCTCTTGTGAAATATTAGTTGACCATATATAGAAGTATTTACTTCTGGGCTCTTGACTCTATTCCATTGGTCTATGCATCTCTTTTAAACCAATACCATGCTAAGTTTTAATTGCTATAGCTTTAGTGTAAAATCAGAAAGTATGATGCCTTCCACTTTTCTGTTGTTGTTGTTAGGAATCTTCAACACCTTTTGTGGTTCCATACACTTGTTAGGATTATTTTCTCTATTTCTGTGAAAAATTCCAATGGAGTTTTGATGTAGATTGTATTAAATATATAGATGGCCTTGACTAGAATAACATTTTATTTATTTATTTTATTATTTTTTTATTGGAGTTCAATTTGCAAACATATAGCATAACACCCCATGCTCATCCCACCAAATGCCCCCCTCAGTGCCCGTCACCCAGTAACCCCCACCCCCTGCCCACCTCCCTTTCCACCACCCCTTGTTCGTTTCCCAGAGTTAGGAGTCCCTCATGTTCTGTCTCCCTCTCTGATATTTCCCACTCATTTTTTCTCCTTTCCCCTTTATTCCCTTTCATTATTTTTTATATTCCCCAAATGTATGAGACCATATAATGTTTGTCCTTCTCCGGTTGACTACTTCACTCAGCATAATACCCTCCAGTTCCATCCATGTTGAAGCAAATGGTGGGTATCTGTCGTTTCTAATGGCTGAGCAATATTCCACTGTATACATAGACCACATCTTCTTTATCCATTCATCTTTCGATGGACACCAAGACTCCTTCCACAGTTTGGCTATTCTGGACATTGCTGCTATAAACATCGGGGTGCAGGTGCCTCGGTGTTTCACTGCATCTGTATCTTTGGGGTAAATCCCCAGCAGTGCAATTGCTGGGTCCTAGGGCAGATCTATTTTTAACTCTTTGAGGAACCTCCACAGTTTTCCAGAGTGGCTGCAGTTCACATTCCCACCAACAATGCAAGAGGGTTCCCCTTTCTCCACATCCTCTCCAACATTTATTGTTTCCTGCCTTGTTAATTTTCCCCATTCTCACTGGTGTGAGGTAGTATCTCATTGCAGTTTTGATTTGTATTTCCCTGATGGCAAGTGATGGGGAGTATCATGTGCTTGTTGGCCATATGTATATCTTCTTTGGTGAAATTTCTGTTCATGTCTTTTGCCCATTTCATGATTGGATTGTTTGTTTCTTTGCTGCTGGGTTTAATAAGTTCTTTATAGATCTTGGAAACTAGCCCTTTATCTGATATGTCATTTGCAAATATCTTCTCCCATTCTGTAGGTTGTCTTTGAGTTTTGTTGACTGTTTCTTTTGCTGCAAAAGCTTCTTATCTTTTTTTTTTTTTTTCAAAAGCTTTTTATCTTAATGAAGTCCCAATGGTTCATTTTTGCTTTTGTTTCTCTTGCTTTCATGGGTGTATCTTGCAAGAAGTTGCTGTGGCCAAGTTCAAAAAGGGTGTTGCCTGTGTTCTTCTCTAGGATTTTGATGGAATCTTGTCTCACATTTAGATCTTTCATCGATTTTGAGTTTATTTTTGTGTATGGTGTAAGAGAATGGTCCAGTTTCATTCTTCTGCATGTAGATGTCCAATTTTCCCAGCACCATTTATTGAAGAGACTGTCTTTTTTCCAGTGGACAGTCTTTCCTCTTTTGTTGAATATTAGTTGACCATAAAGTTGAGGGTCCACTTCTGGATTCTCTATTCTGTTCCATTGATCTATGTGTCTGTTTTGGTGCCAGTACCACACTGTCTTGATGACCACAGGTTTGTAGTACAACCTAAAATCTGGCATTGTGATGCCCCCAGATATGGTTTTCTTTTTTAATATTCCCCTGGCTATTCGAGGTCTTTTCTGATTCCACACAAATCTTAAGATGATTTGTTCCAACTCTCTGAAGAAAGTCCATGGTATTTTGATAAGGATTGCATTAAATGTGTAAATTGCCCTGGGTAGCATTGACATTTTCACAATATTAATTCTTCCAATCCATGAGCATGGAATATTTTTCCATCTCTTTGTGTCTTCCTCAATTTCTTTCAGAAGTGTTCTGTAGTTTTTAGAGTATAGATCCTTTACCTCTTTGGTTAGGTTTATTCCTAGGTATTTTATACTTTTGGGTGCAATTGTTACTGGGATTGACTCCTTAATTTCTCTTTCTTCAGTCTCATTGTTAGTGTATAGAAATGCCACTGACTTCTGGGCATTGATTTTGTATCCTGCCACACTACCGAATTGCTGTATGAGTTCTAGCAATCTTGGGGTGGAGACTTTACAGTATCATGTCATCTGCGAAGAGGGAGAGTTTGACTTCTTCTTTGCCAATTTGAATGCCTTTTATTTCTTTTTGTTGCCTGATTGCTAAGGCTAGGACTTCTAGTACTATGTAGGACTTCTAGTACTATGTTGAATAGCAGTGGTGAGAGTGGACAACCCTGTCAGGTTCCTGATCTTAGGGAAAGGCTCTCAAGTGTTTCTCCATTGAGAATGATATTTGCTGTGGGCTTTTTGTAGATGGCTTTTAAGATGCTGAGGAATGTTCCCTCTATCCCTACACTCTGAAGAATTTTGATCAGGAATGGATGCTGTATTTTGTCAAATGCTTTCTCTGTATCTATTGAGAGGATCATATGGTTCTTGTTTTTTCTCCTTCTGATATGATCAATCACATTGATTGCTTTATGACCGTTGAACCAGCCTTGCATCCCGGGGATAAATCCCACTTGGTCATGGTGAATTATTACGAACATTTTAACTTTTAATTCTTCTGATTCATTTGTTTGTGCCTTCTTCGATTTCTTTCATCAACATCTTATAGTATCTAGCACACCGATCTTTCCTCTCCTTGGATAAACTTATTCTTCAATATTTTGAGGAATACTCTTTTTGAGGCTATTGTAAATGAGATTGCTTTTTAATTTCTCTTTCTTATTATTCATTATTAGTGTATAGAAATGTAGCTGATTTTTATATATGAATCTTGTGTCCTACAACTTTGCCAAATTTATTAATTATTTCTAACAGTGTTTTGGAGAAGTCTTTAGGATTTCTTATATCTAAAAGCATTTCATCTGCAATCAAAGAAAATTTTGTTCTTTTGAATTTGAATGCCTTTTAAATTCTTTTTCTTTCTTAATTGCTGTGGCTTTGACTTTGACTACTACATTTATCTTTATGTATATCTTTCAGAACTGAAAGACTATCCTTTATGCAAGTGCAAAAATGAACATGAAAACATTGACTCTAGAAATAGTGTTCTCAAACTAGGACCTAATATCTTTGGAACATATAGGAAGATTGTTTAAAAGCTGAATAAGAAACCCAGAACAGAAAACATTCTCCTGTTCTCACTGGAGATGAGTTATCTCTTCTTAAAAATGAAAAAAGTGACCAGCCCACTGTTTACATTTCATAGCTCTTAAAGTATAATTATATAAAGTTAGTTGTACACTGCTACAGCATGGGCTTTAATTAATCCCACCAAAAGTCTGCTATTTTCCGTAGGTCTTGTGAAAAAAAAACAAAACACACACACACACAAACAAAAGATCTTGCTGGTCTTGCTACAAGTAGGATCCTGGACAAGGTGCTTCATCTCTATATCTTACATTCATGATTCTAGCAATCAAAGGAAAAAATATATATATACAGAAGCAGTTGCATTTCATGAAAGTTTTTTTTTTGTTTGTTTGGGATCCTAATGACCATAACTGTATACATATTATATAAATATTACATATAGGCACATTATATAAAATACAACAAATACACAGATATTTTGGATACACACACACACACACACACACACACATACACACATATATGTCTAGATAAATAATGGAGAGGGAGAAAGAAACTTAATCTGTTGACAGCTAACCCACAGCTATATTCAGGCAATTCAGTAGTCAAAATTAGAGAAACACCTGAGCAATCATCTTTGTTTTCTGAGAGATTCCTAAATGGAATCAATTTAAGTGCTGCAAATGAGACATTACAGGAATCCAAGGAATGACTGTTACACAAAAGCCCTGAGAGACTTTCTGCTGTGGAGTTTGACACAGTTCTAATCTGGCTTCCTTTCGAAGGAGGCATTCTAATCTTTTCTTCAAATAATTGAGTAAAGCAATTATGTAGTCTCTAGAAAAGCATTAATGTGCCATGGAGGATACTACAAAATATTTTCTCATCATTCCATAATTTATTGATTTTAGAAAAAGTTAATTCCTCCTTAAATGACTCACATTCCTCAATACATGAAAAGAGCTTGGTTAACTACTTAAGTACAAATTTATAGAAGAAGCTTGCCCCACCTAGTCATGTGTCAGTTAGTTTACCACTTATTTACTTCAAGGCATTATTATAAACACTGATTTAAAGTCCACTATTTATTTCAATGAACTTGCATTTTACAATGTATTTGAGATCATTTATAACAAGATTGCTCAATTGCTAATTGGATAATTGCAATTACCCCAGAAATACTCTACTTTGAGAGTATAAAAGATTCATCCTCATCCAAAATGATTGTAAAGTGACAGAGATAAATAAATTGGAAAAGGGAAACATTCATTAAGTGAGCAGTGGTTACAGAGAGTTTGGGAACTCACTATCACGAAAATTAAATACAAATAAAAAGAGAGAGGTACTTAGGAAAACAGCAACAAAATAACAACATTCAAAGACAAAATAAAATGGAGCATTATTAACACTTCAAATCATGAGCAAAAACTCAGGGTACTGAAAGCTTAAAATTTTTTCAGAGTAAGAAGGTTGCTGATCAGTGTCAAGAGTGGAGTAGGATATTTTTCTCTTTGTCCACCATGAGAACTTACCACATTTACTCCATCTTTGGTAGCTTTTTTTTTTTTTTTTTTTGGTCCTTTTTTGTAGAAACAGACTTTTTTCTTTTTTTTAAAAAAATATTTTATTTATTTGAGAGAGAAAGAGAGAGAGCGAGTGCATACAAACAAGGAGAGGGGCAGATGGAGAGGGTGCTGAGCAGGGAGCCCGACATGGGGTTTCATCCCAGGACCCTGGGATCGTGACCTGAGTTAAAGACAGAGATTTAACAAAATGATCCACCCAGGTACCTCCAAACTGACTTTTTTCTAACTACTATTATTAAAACTATGTAAACATTTGGCAAGGGAAAGAGAAAAGAATCATCATAATTCAACTTTTCACATTAAATCCCTGTATATATTTTAGTAGATATATTTCCAGTAGTATTTTGCTCATTTTATACCCCTCCTTAACTGCTTTAATACACAAGTCATATATAATAATCATAGAAAACTAAAAGATAACAATAATGAAAACCAAAGTTAATAAAATATTCTGGAAACCCAAAATCAAGATATTACTACTATTAACACATTGGTATGTATTTTTCTATAACAAAATGACCTCAGAATGAGATTGAACATCTATTTTATTTGAATATTGATAAGCAGTATGAAAAAGATAAACCAAGTTTTGCACTGACCCACTGAGATTACACAATTGTTGCTCCACTTACAGAAACTATATTGCTGCCACCCTCTTGTATGACTGTGATTGAGACTAAAAGATCAGGTTTCAGGCCAGTATAAGAATAGGCTTTACCATTCAGTGGAATAGAGAGTGCCATTGTCAACCATCTGGTAATCTTCCCTCTCCCAAAGGGGGAAAAAGAGTACTGGGAGACAGGATTTAGATAAGGGTCAGTAAAATCTTCTCTCTTTTATGAAATTAATAAACCTCAGATATATATACTGCTTTAAAACTAACATAAGGATTATAAAAAGCATGATGCATATGAATTTATATATTTAAACTACTTTAAAATACCTTATGCAAAATCAATACCTATGAAATATTTCTTTAAAATACCTTATCTAATACCTTCTTCCTTTTTCTCTCTGAACTGCTCAAAGTGTTTTTCTTATAATATGATCATTACTTTATAAGATATATGCACTGTTTTGTAACCATAATTCCTAAGGATGGAGAATAATATATATATAGTCACTAATTGTAATAGCATGCAAGTGCATGCTAATGATTATCTAAAATTTCACTTAACTATATTATTTTCTGTAAAATGAATGTTTAAAATTGAGTCAAAATGTAATAACTATACTAGTATCCTTAAAATGTTTTAATGATATTAAAATATACTTAACAAATAAAAAGGACAAGACATACTTTTATAGATTCTTGAAAAATCTCAGGAAAATGATCATTTACATATTATGAAAAGAGCACTAAAAAATGGCACACTTTACAATTGATTTTATTAAACTAGTGAAATGAATCTAGTGTATTTGTCTGATAAAAAGTTCTCTTAAGTTTCCCCAAAAAATACCTATAGAGGCATAAATCCAAGCACATAAAAACACTAAGGACTAAAATACATAACATACATAACATATCCAAAATAACATAACACAATCCAAAATTACATAACAAAAAATCATTCTATACAACCAAGTAAAATATATCATTATACTTTGTTATTAAACATTGTTTTTGTGTACTGTACATCACACGAGTAGTAGAAAACCAACATCCCAATAAATGTAGAAAAGGTTTTTTTTAAATGTAATTTGACATTACTCTTATTATCAAAACCTACTAGTAATCTAAAAAATAAAAAAATTAAAGCAATAATAATAATAAAACATTTTAGGAATGCCGCAGAGGACTATTCATCATTTCTAAAACAGCTCCTGGCATAATATGGGGACCTAAAACAGCTGAATGTTATAAAAGACAAGATGTAACATACAATTAAGGAGAGAGTTTTATTCATATGACTGCAATGGAGAGCCATTATTAATGAGAAATGTCTCAAAGGAAAGAAAAGGTCTTGTCATTAGATAGACACAGGTAGACAAATGAGTCATATGTGAATTTTCTGGAAGTCATGACATGACAAAGGTTAGAGATGGGTCTTACCTGACACATTCAGGAAATGTGGAAACGGGTCTCATCTTAGACTTGCAAAAGCCGGGTGGTCCTTGGTCGTTACCTGCTTCCTGCAACACAAAAGGGCAGGAAGATGACTTCACCGATGTTTTCTTGGGGCCAAAGGCTCAGATGAAGTTTAACACTGCCAATGTCTTACCAGAAACATCAAATGACTATGCAATTGAAGTTATCCACCATGATTTGGTATTGCAACATCCATTAAATCATGTAGTCAGATAGGCACAGTAGCCACTGTATGGTGTAAATGGTATATTCTGAATTGGACCCATGAAGCTCCAAAAGGCATGAAAAAATTATATACATAGATGTCTCAAATTCTCATGTTACCTACTTCTATTGTACCTAAGCTTTTTCCTCAAGGCAAACTACAGCCTTAAGGAAAAATTCACATGATCAACAACAAAGAAGGAAAAAAAAAATCAGGACTGGTTAGTATATAGGTGGACTATGTTGTTATTACTGTTGTAACTATCATCACAAACCTATTCAGGGAGTGCTTTATGGTCATTAGAGAATAGTCTCCCAGTGAGCAGACTTGATTATTACATGGAGAAAAGTCATTCAAAGAATGGGTATATATATGGACTCCTTAGATGTGGGGAAGTAGCTTTTGCTGATTAATCAAGGCCCTGGAAGGAACAAGGCTTGAATATTAGGAACAAGAAGCTTAGATAAAAGATCTATCTATTGATCTATGAGGAAAGCTATACCACATATAGCTACACAGCTACTAGTAAGTATGTGCCACAGAATTTCTAAGAAAAAAAAATCCAGATAGGATAATCCATCATATAGATGTCAGCCTATTTCTCTTCAGTCACCTAGTTCTGGTACAAAGGAGAAAGCATCATGGAAACAGATGTGAAGATTATATATAAATCTAATACTATTAACTCCCTTTCACTTCAAATCCGCAATTATCTAATGACACTGTAAAACGTCCTTCTTGCCACCCGAAAGACTGATTCTGTGTAACTGATACGGCATCATTCCTTCAAGACACAGCTAAAATTTTTTGGTGGAAAATGAATGATATTGGACCATTTCCTAGTGAGAACAATGATTTGTTCCTATATGAATCGAATCTTATCACGGATATGGGTTTGCTTCCTCGTCCACAATGCTACTAACAGTAACACTAATTGAGGGCTACAGAATAGCTGATCTATTAACATGGTATTCCATACAGTATTGCTGCAGAGCTTGGCACACATTTCAAAGTATATTAGAGGCAATGATGGCTGTATAGCACAGGATACACTAGTCTTATATAATCTATTATTTAGAAGCAGTTGATTAAATTGCAGTCTAATGGTCTCTTAAAAGCTAAAGTAATGCACCAGATTAGGGGCAACACCCTCCAGACTGGAGCACTGTCTTCCAGAATATGGTATATGCACTGGACTAACAGTTGATACCTAGTACTTTGCCTTCTATGGATCAAATAATTTCATTCAAAATTGTTATGTATGATATGCAATAGAAAAAGGAGGTGGAAGGAATGAAGGAAAAAAATATAATCTTTTTACATAATCAGGAAGGCACCATTAGGAAGGGAACATTGGATCAAATACATAGATCTGGGAACCAAGAGGTGGAAGTAGGATTGCCTCTTTTAATTTCACTTGCAGTGAGCCAATTATAGAATGTATCTTTTCATTCTGGGAGGTTAGAAGTACCCGGAACAATTCAGCTACTCCTAGTAGCTCCTCACCTGAACAGTGAGGGTTCCACTGAAATTGAAGTTGTACCCCTTAGTCTCTCTGGCCTCTTCATGCTGATACTAATTGCACTAGCACTATCAGAAGGAGAGGGTAATTGCTTCTAGTCATCCAGCTGAGCTAGTGTTGCTCCTGCAATGCGAGCAGGGAAGGCGTGGTACAGAAGGAAAATGATGAACATCACTTATAATCTGAGGACCAGCTGCAGCAACAGGGACTATTCTGTTTCACCTCACCTCTTTTTCCAGCTCTCAATGTGATGACAACACTGGTATTTTCTCTGCTAGAAAGCACTTTCGTCCTGATTTTCATATGGTTCATCTCCACATTCCATTCAAATATGCTCCAATGTTCCCTTCCTAATGGTGCCTTCCTGATTATCTAAGATTACATTTTTTCCTTGTTGTTCAGTCCTTCCATCTCCTTTTTCTATTGCATATCATACATAACAATTTTGAATGAAATTCTTTAAATATAAATTGTGTATTAACTACTTACTAATAGATTTTTTGTTGTGTGTCTCTCTTTTTGAATGTAAAATTCATAGGGGCAGACATTTCTATGTTTTTTTCACTGTTGTATTCCCATCACTTATAAGAATTCCTGGTTCATATCAAATATTTAATGTTTGCAGAATAAATGAATTGATTTCCTTTCTTTTTTGTTGACAACTCCTGAATCTACGTATCAATTCACATATATCCAAATTTGTCTCTTGGTCCCTACTTTTAGGTTACAGGCCATGGACAACCTAATGTATAATGAGCAGTGTTGGCAGGATGTCTTATGGTTTTATTTTTACAGAGCCGGGAGGGCTTTTTCCTCATATGCCACAGCATACCTCTCTTAGCTCGATCACTGATATTTCACACTCTTTAGAAGGAATAATGATAAGATTAAAATATAAATACTCTTGGGAGAATTTGATATTTACACAAATATATTAACATATCATGAAAGGACTTAGATAAAATAAAAGGCGGGAAGCATACAGACTCTTGAGTGGCAGAGGCTGCAATAAAGGGTGAGAAAGAATGCTTAGAAGTGAAGACTGGATATTGAGAAAAAACCTAACTGAATTTTTTAGGAAGCCTATGTAGCTTTCTCAGCCTTCCCACTCTTCCCCTACTGTTTCATTATTTCACATCTGTACTACTGAATCCTCTAAAATTATTCTTTCACCTGATTTCCTAATTTCATCAACTGGACTCCCACTTTTCAATCCTTCTTAACTAGAAACTTTTTTGAATCGTCTCTCTTCTTGGTCCACAATTTACAGTCATCCAGTTTTATCAATTCTTATTTCAGGATACCTTTAACAGTGACATGGAGCCTCTCCATTCAATAGACTATACTTGCCCTGCCATATACCATATAGAACCTATGTTTTGAACAAAACTAATTAGTCTCTGCTTCACAGACTCATCCATGTATTTCTTACTACTTTGTTCATGTGGCCTCCTCTACCAGAATGTCTATAAAATTAGTATTTATCATTAAATACATATCTCAAATGTCAACATTTCCCACCTCAATAACATCAAAGAAATGACATTTCTTTCTTCCTTAAACTCCCTCCCTAAAACTATTTGTATCGTATCTCTTGACTTAGATTTGTAAGTGCACTTGCATTTTTCCCATTATATAAGTTCCTAAATGACTAGGACTTTAGATTCCCAACAAGGTGTAGAGCACTGTTGAACAGAAATGATTAATGTCATTCCTCGATTTATAGGGATGTAATTTAAATTCCACCTACTTCCTGAAAGGATCTCTGAATCTCATTGACTCCATGGTATCCCTAGTATACATTTCACACTTTTATCTCATCCTCAGATTCACTTACTCTAAGGAATTTGCTCCACTTAATTAGTTCAAGCTTATCCTCCACTATCACTGAAGTATGACCTATACTCTAATCATTTGAATACTCAGATAGTTAAGTTTCTGTGACATTTAGTAGACAGAGCATGTACAGACACAACTTAGTGACCCAAGATGGAAATAGAAAGTGAAAACAAGGTGTTCTACTTCTCAAGTCTTTATTATCTCTTGTCTGCTTTTATCTTGTTTTCTCATCATGACTGCCATCCTTTTGTACAGAACTCAAGCCAACAACCTACACACATCTATATATCCTTCCAGTTTCAGGATATGCCACACAAGTGCTACAATCTTTATATTTACTGTATATATTCTTCCTAAAGAAAATGTTACTATCTCAACTCAGGACAAGAATAGTCTTCCCAAGGAATAGAGGGCCCTTGGTCCCACCACCTGTGACTGGGATGAGGGACTGTAAAGCTGAGGGTGAAAATTCATTCCAAAAATAAGGTTATGCATAGGAAGGCAAAACATTGAATACTTTTTTCTTCCTAGCAAACTAATTGTATCTAGTAAACAATAATTTATGCAGAAGTAGTCAGGTTAAACATATGGTTTTCATTAGGCTCTTTGAAAAGAACTAAATGACCCCATTATGATTTTAATATCCCTATAAAACTGGGACTCCAATCTTAGAATCACTTATTTTAATGCTCATTTGGATACTGTATCAGTGCCTTTCCTCTGAGAGAAAGACATCAGGATTAAATTAGTCATGCAAAAGATTTATTAGATGAAACACTTGTGAAAAATAAAGAGGAAAGGTACAAGAGAGGGGTGGAGGCACTTTCAGATGCCAATGCAGGTCTGACTTCTGTGAAAAGAAAGAAGAAAGGAAGATTAGATTTAAAAAGCCTCAGAGAATAGTGCAGCTCAGAAAAAGCCTTAATGGTTTTCTCTGACAAATGGGATTTCTCTGCCCACTAGGTGAGTCCATCACACATTGGGCAGTGGAATGGTCAGAGGATTATTAGCTAGAGGGAGTCTGAGTAGAAAGTAACCTCAGCATGGAAACTCTGTCCTAAAAGAAGATCTGAACAGTGCACTCCCGTAACTGCCTCCACCCTGACTCCTACTGTTCTCTCTAGTATCTTCTTCCCAACAGAACAGAAGCACCACAAAATCAAGTAACCTGTATCTTTGCTATTTCCTGCACATACCTAATCCAATGTAGAGGGTGGAATATTGTTAAAAAGATTTTTTTTAAAGGTACATACTTGTTAAAAGATTATATTTAAAAGAGGCATTGGTGTGGCATGGGTTCTCACTATGAAAGCAATTTGCTTATTTTTAAATTTAATAGTCATCAGAAATTTTAGAGTCACTCCGATATTTAAGACCTATTTTGTTTAATATGAGTAATGAAAACATTCAGTATACCATATGTCCTTTACAACAACCTGATTCCATAGGTTAACTATAGCTCACTATTAAAAACTGACTTCTTATAGTAGTTTTTATTATTTACTTATTAGCAAGCAAGCCATGATATTGAGATAGGGCATTTCATTTTAGATTTATGGATAAAAAGATTGGGCTAGATAGAATGAGGGGAGAAGCTAAAGACTTCAAAATCACAATATACATGAACAGAAAAACTGAAATTAGGATTCACAGCTGATGAACTTTTTATTTACTCCCCTCACTGGTTTATATTTCCTTTGTCTTTAAACAAAACAAAACAAAACAAAACAAAACTGCCTGTATCTCTATAGGAAATATTTAAAGATAAAGAACCCTAAGGGGTAATATTCAATGAATATCTGCTAGTCATCTTCAGGGCATTAGGTCCTTCTGGGTGGAATGAGTTGATAGGTAAGGATTCCTTGGAAAATAGAGGGGCTCCAGAACTATTCTAATAATTATTATCATTTACTTATTGGTTTCTAAACATTCTGCTAAGTCATCATAAATATAATTATATTCTTAAGATTATCTTATCTTTACATTATAGCTGAGGAAACTGAGATAGAGAATAATTAATTACTCAAGGGCACAGAGCTAACCAGCAGCAGAAGGGAGATGAGAACTTGTCTGTATGATGTCCAAGTGTGTGCTTATTTGCCATAAAATGTTATCCTCTTCCTCAGAGAACAATCTCTTATTGAACATAGTTGGATTTCAAAGAAATTCTTAAAGAGAAAATAAATCCAGTTTAACTACAGAGACAGGAGATCCAGTAAGACTAAGAAATTAGAGTCATTTCAGCCATAATGCCATCTTTAATGGAGGGAATGAAAGAGAAAGAAAATCTGTATGTATATGTGTATATGTGCCAGGCATGGTTCTATATATATATATATATATATATATATATATATATATCGTATACATATATACAAATGTATATATATGTGTGTGTGTGTGTATTTATAATTCTCACAACAACATTGTTAATAACTTTTTCCTTTGCTCATTGTTTCTCCCTTATCTGAGAAGCATCCACTTAGTTGGGGACCCACTCCTCTCCTCACTTCAGTCATGGCACTCCAGTGGCTGCTGTCAATTATGCTTTTCCATCTCCCTGGGTTTATATGTAGACAATTTATGTAGGCCAGTTTAATCAAAGCTCTCCTCTGGGATGTTTCCAGTTAGATTCAAGAGACACAGGTCTTTGATTTCTAGTGGAAAAGCCATGAAGAGAAAACTGATCTAAGAGAAGGGAGGGAAAGGAAAGTGAAGAGATAAGTTGTGGTGGTTCTTGGTATCTTGAGCTTCATCCTTGCCCTTGCTTAAGATCCTTTTTGTTGATTTTCAGTCACTTGCAACCAAAAAACTCCTATTTCAATAAAGCAAATAAGAATTTAGGTCTTTAGTCCAATACCTCACTAAACTGTGAGTGACAGATTGAAATCCAGGCCTATTTACTTCTCAATTTAGGCTTGTTTTTTAAATTCCTATTCCACAATAAATCATAAACACGTATGAGTGACTGATATATAACTGGCATGATGGTTACATTCGTCTTTATCCTTTGACTAAACTTGTGAGAGGAAATTAAGTGCTTAATATGGTGTCCTTATAACCACGTTTACATTGCCTTTACCTTTTGGGGGGTGAATATTACCCTAGTGGCTCTAAAGAGTTAATCTAATTTACCCAAACTTCTTTTGGACAGATAAGACTTTAATCTGGGTTTTAATGAAATGAAATAGGCACAATCAGGTGAACTCCTAAATATAGTTGACCTAACTCACATTCCATCTACAGAAATACAGCTTTCACACATTTCCCCCCAAATATCTTGGCATACCTGCTATTTCTTTTCACACATATCTGAGCAACTATTTTCTTGATCTGCTGCCTGATTCAGAACATAGCTGTAAAAAATTTCCCCAGAGAATGCTATAAATGCAACTTCAACTTCAAGCATAAGATCATTGGAGTCAGTGCAAGGAATAAAAGTAGAAATACTCGAAAAGGAAGAGACAGCAGCTAATGCACTGGATTTTGTACAAACTCAATCAGATTTTCTTCTAAATATTAAGGATCCTAAACCAAACCAAAATTGTGAAAAGAAAATTAAAAAATATTATTAGTTAATTGAGTTCGACTAGAGTTGCTTAATTACAATAGAGAGAAGACACACATTAAGGATTATATAGAGATTAATGAGGTAATAGAAGCATTCCCCTCTTTCTTTTCTTCTTGCTAGTTTCACCTATTTCACACTGTGAAAGGACACTTAGACCATTATTCATCTTTAAATTGCCATCAAATGGTATTTCTAATTATTATTGTTCACACAATTATATGAATAATGCAAATTGATAGTTTTTTGATATATGCTCATTTAAGTATTATATGGAATTATCTACTCATATTGTCATAGTTGATATCAGAGAGGCCAGTTTCTTAAGGTTAAGAAATTACATGGACCCCCTCATCCTCCTGATATTACAGTGATTGTACTTCTTATATTTATGGATTAAGAAAATATCTAATGTACTTGAAGTGCGATAATATTCATAAATAAATGTATATATATTATCACAAAACATTTTCATATATATAAAACAGTAGAATTCCTATGCTTATGTACATTTTATATAGGGAAAATCCCTGTGGGACAACAAATTATACGGTCATCCTTCTTATCACAGTACTAATAATATTTATCATTTATCTTCGTAACCTATACCTCCATGAAGGATAAAACTTTGATTTTTTAACTTAAATAAATTACATTAATTTTTATTTTTTTTTGGTATTTAGAACACTGTCTAATAGTTTTACATTGCATGTATTAATGTGTATTTGTAGAATGTATAAATAGATCTTCCAATGAGAAACACATATTAAAACATGGCAAATATTCAAGTACTGAAACTTCAAAAGTTATCTACTACTTAAGAGTATGTACCCTATTTGTTTGTTCTCAGAGAAATCAATTGGTTTGAATGTTGCAAATATTGGTAGGTAATATTTTGTGCCAGGCTCCATGGTAAACATTATGTAATGTGTATTACATCATTTGATACAGTAAGTGAGTAACTGAATGGAATAAGTATTAGCATCTCAGAGAGGTCATATGCTCACCCATGGTCACAAAGCTAGTAAGTTGCCAAAATAGATGTCTGTAGTTTGTAAATATGTGTTCATATTCTACTACCTCCCTGTATGAGAGAAATTGGAAAGAGTCAGAGGTAAGGTTTAAAGAGCAATGAAGTAAATCATTCAAGCTTTAATAAAGGTTGAGAGATGATAAAACAAAAGTGTATCAACGAACTAGAAGTTGGTATAACTCCAGATTAGTGGATACATTTGTGAAGCTGATTTTTTTTTATTTGTATCCCCTGCTTTGAACAGTTTTTAAAATAATCTGACTTTTATAACTATTTTATTTTATAAAATAATCTGACTTTCATAACTATTAAAATCAGGGTTATAGAGTAATGTTAAGCAAAATATTTGATGGTTATATGAGCACAGGAATTTATGATAAATATATACTCAGGAGAGTAATTTGTATTTAAATCTCACTGCTCTAGAATCTTAGATCTGGAAAGTACATTTACTCAAACACTGATCTCTACTTGAAACTTTTAGAGAGGCTCCTGGGAAAGAAAGGAGTTTTACTGCTTCATAACATAACTTAATAAACTGTTTTTTTTAAGATTTTATTTATTTATTCATGAGAGACACAAAGAGAGAGGCAGAGACACAGGCAGAGGGAGAAGCAGGCTCTATGCAGGGAGCCCAACGCAGGACTCGATCCCAGGTCTCCAGGATCACGCCCTGGGCTGAAGGCAGCGCTAAACTGCTGAGCCACCCGGGCTGCCCTAAACTTTTTTTTTTTATTGGAGTTCAATTTGCCAACATATAGCATATCACCCAGTGCTCATCCCGTCAAGTGACCCTTCAGTGCCCATCACCCAGTCACCTCAACCCCCAACCCACCTCCCCTTCCACTACCCCTTGGTCATTTCCCAGAGTTAGGAGTCTCTCATGGTCTGTCACCTTCACTGATATTTTCACTAATTTTCTCTCCTTTCCCCTTTATTCCCTTTCACTATTTTTTATATTCCCCAATTGAATGAGACCATATAATGTTTGTCCTTCTCTGACTGACTAACTTCACTCAGCATAATGCCCTCCAGTTCCATCCACGTCTAAGCAAATGGTGGGTATTTGTCATTTCTAATGGCTGAGGAATATTCCATTGTATACATAAACCACATCTTCTTTATCCATTCATCTTTCAATGGACACTGAGGCTCCTTCCACAGTTTGGCTATTGTGGACATTGCTGCTATAAACATGGGATACAGATGTTCCAGTGTCTCGCTGCATCTGTATCTTTGGGGTAAATCCCCAGCAGTGCAATAAACTTTTAAACAGCTTAAAATTTTTAGAATTTTAACTGAATTATACAGAAATGCACTTTCCTGTATCTTCCCCGCTCCCCATTGACCTTAATCCTAATTCCTTTGATGTAACCCAAAATACATGCATATAAGCACATATATAAATACACAGATATCTTTAACATGATAGCCCTTCTGAAATTTGAAGGTAACTTTTTAAGCCAGCATTTTGCTACACACACTTTCTCACAGATCAACAGTTTTTTCTCCTCTTCATCCACTTCTCGTTATATCTTCATCATCCTTCTTATTACTTAGTTTGTATATATTTTATCTCAATTATTCCCTCTTGGGCTTCACTTTGTCAGGTTCATAAATTTGAACTAACTCCAGATATGGTCAAAACTTTGTAGTTTCAGAATTGTTTGAGATTTACTTGTATACACTAGATCAAATTCAATTGTAGAATTGAAATAACATTTGAATGTTCTAGACTTTCATTACCCTTACTGAATGTTTAGTGTATAACTTTGATATACACGTGTATGTACATAGGTGTGTATATTCAAATATTTTTGCAAAATTATATTATTTACACATTTTTCATACCTGTAGTAGTCCACCAAACATCTTTCATATACTTAACACACATCCACAACAGCTTGGCATTTGCCATTATTGATTATTAGGATGGCACATATGACCTTTTCTTTATATTAATGAGCTATCCTTTGAGAGCTATAGGGTATCTCATCTAGGACAGAGACCCATATTGAGAGAAGTTGCTGGAAATGGAATTAAAACTGGTAGAAATTTAAAAGGATAGAAACAATTCTAGATGAGATCATACTCATACTATAATTTCTGTCATGAGTTTTTGAAAATGAGTTCTGGAATTATTTTACTATTGCTTCATGACTTTCCTAATTCCCTGATTGGGGTGAACCCCAAGAAAGCAATATCCACATGGACCCTAACTGGAACCAGAATTGTGGCCTTAAGTTCAGAGTCTTAATATTGGTAGGTACCAATATTGATAGGGTGGACACTGTTCTCAATATGTTGATTATTCTGTAAGTCTACTAAGATATTATTGAACACACACACTAGGCAGAGCAGAACTGCCTAAGAAGGATACAATGTGAATACACAGAGTCCTCACTCCCTGAAATAGAGACAAACTAATGAGAAAAATAGCAAAAGTTGAGACTATTATAAAAATTAAACTAAATTTCCCCCAAAGTCAGTGAAGAGTCAGAAAGGTAGTAAGTTCAAAAGATAAGATTCAGTTATTAATTAAATCTTTCAAAGTCCAGTGCTCCTAAGCATCTCAGCTATGTGGAATAGATGTTTATCAATCTTAGAGAATTCAGTATATAACTAAATTAAAGTCTGAATTTTTCTCAAGGATTTTCGTAAAACTATGTTCAGCAATAATACTGCTTAAATGTGTTTTTCAGTTTCAGGAGGAAATGGATAATATCTTTAAGAAAAACTTACAGAGGAAAGAATTTGACTTGTCTTGATGTGTTTAGGTAAAGCTTTTCCTGTGTCTCATTTCTTAAAGATATATTAAATACATATATTAAATATATATGCAGACAATAACAAAGTGGCACACTTCTAATTTAACAATGTCTTAATTGTTTGTTTTGTGACATTTCTCTGAGTTATTCAAACCTAGGGTTTATCTTACCACACCCTAACTCAGGATATCACTTCAATTTGAGGCTGCTGCTAGACCTATAGATAACTGAGCCCAGTAAGCAATACAAATCATTTAAAGCATCAGTTCCAACATTGCACTTTCACTGTTAATACAATTTGAAAACAATAATATATGGGACATTTTACCACAACATAACCAATCAACAGATAAAATAAAATTTGCCATTATCATTATTGTTTAAAAGAATGTTTCAACTACAAAAAGTATAAAGTAGATCTCAGAATAAAGGCCAGTCCTTTAAATGAGTGAATTTCTCATTAGGATAAAAAAAATCATAAAAAAATCATTACAATGAACTGGTTTTTACCTCTTTCTTCTCATTTCTGAGTGGTTTTTAAGCCCTATTTAGGAACCACTCCTCTGTAGACTTTGCAAATCCAGCTTCTTAAGTGTTGGTAAGTATCATGGCTTCAAGCCCCAGAAGTATTATTAATGTTTTTGTTTTCTTATTTGGTCTCACTTGCCTCCATGTTTGCTAGCAACTCCCCATTCTTCAAACTCCATGATCCCTGAAGACAGAGGTGCCCACAATACTATGCAAATAGCTAGTACATGACTATAAAGGTACAATAATAAATTGCAATATTTATTGACAATAAAGGAAGAACCAAACTCTCCACTTTAGATCTGTGAGCTTTTAATACTCACAAATGACATAAACACATAATTAGTTTTTACTACAAGGTAAGTAAATACAAGGTTTCTGGACCAGAGATCATTTATAACAATAATCATACAAGTGGTCCATGTCCCTTTCTATTTCTTGAAGTGATATAAAGAGAGAGAATGGTCCCTTCGTGTATAGAAGGAGTCTCTGTGACAGGAGAGGAAACCAGAGATTATGAATTCTTAAGTTTACATAGAAACTGCAGCACAGCAGTCCCTTATTCCTTCTAGAGAGAGGAAAAGACATTAATTTTCTAACATAGACAAATCCTCTCTTGGAGAAGAGAAGGTCCCTAGATGTCTGCAACCCTTTGGAATGTAAATAGAAGGCTCCAGGAGAGATAGGTCTGTTAAATCTCTCTGGAGGTCTCCAACTTCCAAGGCATATTTACCAGTCAAACATCCTTTTATCCTGTTTGCCAGCAATTTTTGTTTAGAAAGCCCCAATTGTGCATAAATATGAAAATACTACTTGTTTCTCAACAATAGATACGTGACAATCATATTTTATTTTATGTTTATTATAGTTATATCATTTCTGAATCCCTTTGGGTTCTTCCTCTACTAACTCCAAAACTGTTCAGAGTCACTCTCTCTACTGAGTGTTTCTCTGCTTCTCTAAGTTAATACAGCCTATTCGGAGTATTAGTATTAGTATTAGTTAAATTTGAACCACGTCAAAAAACTCAGCTTTCTCATTATGGTTCTAATTCTACTATAGCAAAATGTAAAGCATTTTTGTCTCTCAGTCGTCATTCCACTTTATACATTTCTGCAGATAAGAATTTAACTGGGCATGGAGCAATCTTTTCTCAATCTAGTTATAAATAATGTTCTTTTAAAAGACAAAATAAGGGGTTAATATTCAATACATAAGGAACTCATGTAATTTGACACCAAAAAACCCCACACAAATAATATTATTAAAAATGGGCAAAGGACTTTAATAGCCATTTTTCCAAAGAAGACACAGATGGCTGATGGGCACAGTAAAAGATGCTCAACATCACTTATCATCAGGGAAATGCAAATTGAAGCCCCAGTGAGATACTACCTTTTACCTTCCAGACTGGCTATTATCAAAAAGACAAAAACTAACAAGTGTTAGCAAAGATGTAGAAAAAAGGAGGTCCTTGTACATTGTTGGTAGGAATGTGAACTGGTGCAGCAACTATGGAAAACAGTTGGGAGTTAAAAATAAATAAATAAATAAAACTACCAGATGTTCCAGCAATTCTACTTCTGGGTATTTATCTGAAGAAAACAAAAACACCAATTTGTAGAGATCTGTGCACCCCTATGTTCACTGTAGCATTATTTACAATAGTCAAAATATGTTAAGCAACAACCTCAAAATCCATCGTTAGATGAATGGATAAGTAACATGTGTTATATATACACAATGAAATGTTACTCAGCCATAAAAAAAGAATGAAACCTTGTCATTTGCAACAACATGAACAAGCCTAGAGGATTTTATGCTTAGTGAAATAAGTCAGACAGGGAAGGACAAATACCATTTGATTTCACTCGCATGTAGAATCTAAAAACAACAACAAACGAACAAACATAACAAAACAGAAACAGCCTCATAGATACTGGAAACAAAGCTTTGGTTACCAGAGACAGGAGGAGTTGAAGGCAGACAAAACAGGTGAAGGGGATTAAGAGGTACAAACTTCTAGTATAAATTTAGTTAAGTCACAGGGATGTAATACACAGCATAGGGAAAATAGATACTAATACTGTAATAACTTTGTATTGTGACAGATGGTAACTAGACTTACTATGGGGATTATTTTGTAATGTATAAAAATATCAAATCACTTTGATGTACACCTGCAACTAATAAGATGTTGTATGTCAGTTTTACTTCAATAAAAACAAGGTACCATATGCTAAAAGTGTTCAGGCAGGAATACATAACTGAAGGTAGTTTGCTCAAACTATTCTCCTTCATCATCATTGTGTTTTTCCAGTAGTTTTTAAAAGTAATTTTTACAGAAAGATTAATAGTCAATAGAAAGTAAAAAAAAAATCAAATTAACTTGTAACAGAAATTAAACTTAAAACTTCAATGAGATCCTAAGTTTCACTCATGAAATTATAGTTTATCTTTCTCTGTTTCTTTTTATTAATGGTCATTATCAATATTGGTCATATTGCTATAATAGAGGCACTCTTCTATGTTGTAGATACAGTACCTAAAATACTGGTGAGAATTATTTCTTTTTTTTTAATTATTTCTTTTTTATGGAATTGTTTGCCTTTTTAATTTAACCTTGATTTTTTATGAACAAAACTTTTAATTTTTTGTAGCCCAGATAATATGTACCTTTCCTTTGTAACTTCATGAATTATTTTATAAATTTCTTATTATACAAATAGGTGCTTATCAGATACAAAACTAAACTATAAAAAACACCTTATAATAACTTACATGGTATGCCCCTATCATTACTCTTTTTCAAAATTTGCTAGGCTAATTTTGCCTATTTAGATATATTTTGTGAAGCTCTGAAAAATATTTCATAGGTATTTTGACTACAGCCTCAATAATACTATAAATGTTAAAAGAAGTATATATTTAAATAATAAATCACCACATTCTGGAATATAACAAATAACAAAGAGGTTTATTACATGTCAGGCACATGTGCCAAGTACTTTGAATATTTTATACCACTTAATCTTTATAACAATATCTGAGATAGGTCTTATTATCATACTTATTTTCAGGTAACTTGACTTTCAGTGTTTCAAGCCAAGAGTCAAAGAGAAGTTTTATTTCAAGCTTGCTAACTAATAGAGAAAAAATACTGAATTTGACAGAAGGAGACAAAAGTTTAAGGAAAAGTTTGTTTATTCTAGGATATAATATAATTCAGTGTCAATGATCTTTTAGTGGAGGTAACAGATTCATCTAAGTGTAAATGATCAGTGTGCAGTTTGCACATGCAGACTTACACTCAGGGAAGATGGCACTGCTGGAGATGTAGATTTGGATATTACCAACTCAGACATGCTCACTGAAGTGGGTCATTTCTTCAAGGGACAATAACTAAACAGAGTAAAGAAAGGCAAAAAACTGACAACTCAATTTAAAGCACTCCTAAATTTAAAAAGCCAGAGAAAGAATAAAGCTCCAAAAATGTAGGTTGGTCATGGGGAGATGAGCCTAGGCAGAAACGTATGGAAAGAGTTGCAAGAAGAGGTAAGAGATCAGAGGGATTCGATGCTGGAGAATGTAAATATTCAGGGGTCTTAATTTTCCTTGTAGATTATTTGTAACCTTTGATATTATGATTTTTATATGGAAAGTGGAAGTTTAGGAGTTACTGAAAAGATAACAAGCTCTCACTACTGTTAATGGGAATTTACTGGGAACAGAAGGAAAAACAGAATAGTGTGTACACTACTCTCAAGTACTTCAAAGAGATTAAGGAAACTGAAAGCACTAGGGGAAATGACTGGTTCTCAAAGAAAGAAGGCATGCATGGTATTAGAACTATGTCTCCTCAAGTATTTGATCTTAACTCCTGTAGAAACTGATATAAGATTTGCATATTATATCATATCCTTCTGCCATTTTTTTTTTTTTAAGAATACAATAACATAGAGTTAGTAGCATATCATAAGAGGCAAATTCTGGCAATTAAGGGATGCACAATCTTGAACATTTTAGAAAAATTCCTAACTGAAGTTCATAGGAATGGAATGTATGGATTCTTTTGTAAGTAACTACTGCTTTGTATGGATGACCAGTTTCCTAGGTTATAGGACTATGATACATTACTTTCCTCAATACTGTACCTTGCTCATTCTCAACTCAAAAGCTAATCTTGTTTAGAAACAAGTAGTCAGTATAGGTTTGTGTGCAATTTGTAGCAAAGATCACATATCATCACATTAGCAATAAGGGGAAGTTGCAAACAATGGAGCTGCTAACTGATACTAAACAAAACACAATAAATGGTGTCAAGGGCTGGATAACTAAAAATTTCTTTAGGACTTTTCCAGCTCTTACTTTTCTTTCAGCTACTGACACCACATAAAAATACAGCTGACAGTATTAATGATATTTGTAGATTTTAGGTTGTAAGCATGAATTTATTGTAAAAAAAATCACATTGATGGCACATTTCTTTTTAATATTTAAAGAAGTTCTTGGCAGAACTTCTGATAACTGATATTGGGAAATATCACATACTTCCTTCAAAAAAAAAAAAGGTCTTTGTCATCTCGGTTAGTTAGCATGATGGGAAGCTTATGAAATAGCAACCAATCATCCAATGTCCTAATACTTATGTCCTTTTATAATCCTCTCTATTTTTTTGTGGACTGGACCTAGTGACTTGCTTCTAAAGTAAAAGTTATGGGGTGTCACTTCCGAAATAAATTCACAAAAAATGTAATTCCCATCTTGCTTGCAATCCTTATCTCTTTGGCTTTTCTAGCTTTTGATTTAATGAAGCAAACTGCCATATTGTGAGCTGGATGGAAAGAAATTTGAAAATGGCATTTGGCCAAAATCAGCAAGGAATGGAAACCAGCAGACTAAGAGTCCTTGAGAAACTAAATCCTGGTAATAACCACATGACTGAGTTAGAATCAGATCCTTGGATCTCTCCCTAATTGAGCCTTTGGATTTGACTGAAGTTTCAACCAACACCTTTGCTGAGAGACCCTGAAGCAGAGCACTCAGCTAAGTCATGCTTGGATTTCTGACATACAGAAATGGTGAAGTAATAAATAAATGTTGATTTAAGCCATTAATATTTCAGCTAATATAAAAATATGCTTATTTAGTTCTTCGTTTGTTAGAATACTATCGCTTTTTTAAAAACGAAGCCCATCTCTAAAGTAGCCACTCTCAACAAGAACGGCAACAAACCCACATAAATTATTTTAATATATCTCCCCTGAATGATCCCAAATCCATTCTTCTTGGCCATTTTTCAAGTTTTAGGGAATCTCTCACTCATCCATCAGGTATACTTAACAGAATATTTCCCCTCTATGACTTCCAATTGTATTAGCAACATGAGACAATTTAGCAAATTTGCTAGAAGTTACTTAATGGGAAATTGTCAAGTCCAAATGGCTGGATTTTTGTCTGCATTGTGTGACACTGAGAGAATCAGTTTTTTCTGTCCATTAATTTCAATATTGGTCAATTGTAAAAATTGAATCTCCTGGATCGTTGTTGTCTGACATACCCATCACTAATCACATGTGGGTATTAGAATCAAGTTTAAATGAATACAAATCAAATAAAATGTTAAATCTTAGTTTCTCAGTCACCCTAGACAAATTTCAAGTGATAAGTAGTTACATGTCACAAGGCATTGTTACAGTGGACAGTGAAATATAATACATCTGCATCATCACAGGCAGTTGTATTAGGCAGTGCTGCCCTAGAAAGTTTCTTAAATTTCATTTTAAAATATTACCGAGAATAAATTAGTAGTTGCCAGATGGTAGGGAAATGGGAGGATGGTATACATTTATCTTGAGGAGCACTGAGAAATATACAGAATTGTTGAATTATTATACTGTATACCTCAAACCAAGATAACACAGTATTTTAATTATACTTGAATAAAAATAAATGAAATGTGTAATATTTAACACTGGATTTACAACTGATAAAGAACTAGTTTAAATATACTACATATAATGATGAGTATTTGTTAAATGACTGTTTATTTAAGGCATCTGAACTGGAAACTACATATTTTTTATTCTGAAAAATAAGTCCTGTTCACCTGGCCATGATATTATTTAAATAGTTTTCAATTTTCAGTGTTAAATATTTTAAAATTTAACAATTAAAAAAATTAGGGTTTAGTTATTAATATATTATAAAAATTAATAATTATCATTGTCAAAGTTCTCTGCTTTGAGAAGAAATTATTTCAAATATGCAGGCCAAAATCAATTACATTGACTAAAGTAGTTCCAATGAGTAATTTGCTATCATTTACATAATTTGAATTGGTAAATTTAGCTTTGCCATTTGGGTAGAGTGTTCAAATTTTTTACTGTAATTGCAAGTGGATTGGGGCATTTGCTTTTACTCAAGTAAGTACTTTTTTCACTAAGATGATTTTTCTTTTTTTTAAAAAATATTTCATTTATTTATTTGAGAGAGACACAGAGAGCATGAGAGAGAGAGAGAGAGAGAGAGAGGAGGAACATGGGGAGAGTCAAAGGCAGAGGGAGAAGTAGACTCTCTACTGAGCAGGGAACCCAACTCAGGGCTTGATCCCAGGACCCTGAGATCATGACCTAAGCCAAAGGCAGTGGCTTGACCAACTGAGTCACCCAGGTACCCCTGTAAGATGAATTTTTTTAATCATTCAAAAATTTTATTTTCAGTACCCATTTCACCAACACCTGAGATTTAAGTAATATCACCACCAACTCAATTATCTTAACTATTTGATATGCCAGTAGTATATTTATGAACATAAGCAAATGTGATGGTTCTAGAATTTAAAAGATCACTTGAACTCTCAGAAAACTATGAATATATGGGAAATTATTCATTTGACAATGAAATCTACAAAAACCTACAGCTAATGAAACACATGATGGTAAGAAACTAGAAGCTTTCTTACTAAGATCAGGAACAAGTCAAGGATTTCCCCTCTTACCATTTCTTTCATCACTGTACTGGAAATGGTAGCTAATGCAATAAGATAAGAAAATAATTTAAAGTTATACAGATTGAAAGGAATAAATTAAACTCTTGTTTGTAGATTATATGATCATCTATGTAAAAAATCTAAAAGAATAGATAAAACAGTCTTGGAACTAAAGGCAATTGAATAAAGGTAGTAAGATAAAAAGCTAATATACAAAAAAGTCAATTATATTCCTGTATACCATCAATAAGTAGAGTTTTAGATAAAAACACAATACCACATACATTAGTACCCCCCCCCAAGAAAAGAAATACTTAGATAAATCTAAAAAAATGTGTACAAGATCTATGGAGGAAAACAACAAAACTCCAATGAAAGAGATAAAAGAACTAAGTAAATGGAAATATACTCCATGTTCATGGGTAGGAAGACTAAATGTTTATTAATATTTATTCTCAAGTTGCCAATTTTCTTCCCAACTTGATCTAAATATTCAACGCAATCTCAAATACCCGTAAGTTTATGGACACCTTGGCTCTTTCTACAGTTTGGCTATTGTGGACATTGCTGCTATAAACACTGGGGTGCAGGTGTCATGGACAGATAAATGGATAAAGAAAATGTGTTATACATATACAATGTAATATTACTTAGCCATCAGAAAGGATGCAATTTACAGACATGGGTGGAATATAAGGAACAGCATAGAGGATCATAGGGGAAGGGAGAGAAAACTGAATGGGAAGTCACCAGAGAGGGAGAAAACCTAAGGGCTGTTTCCTCTCCTATAGGAAACAAACTGAGGGTTGCTGGAAGGGAGGAGGATGGGGGATGGGGTTATTGGGTAATAGGCATTAAGGAGGACACATGATGTGATGAGCACTGTGTATTATACAGAATTGATAAATTCCTGAACTCTACATCTGAAACTAATGATGTGTAATGATGTACTATATGTTGGGTAATTGAATTTAAATTTAAAAAACACCAGAAAGTTATTTTGTGAATTCTGACAAACTAATTCCAAAGTTTACACTGTGGAAGCAAAGCAGAAGAAACAAAAGACTCAGAATAGCCCACACAATACTGAAGGAGAACAATACAGTTGGAGGACTGCACTACTTCATCTGACCCTAAAAATTAGTATATTGCTAATTGTAATGACCATCTGGTGTTGTATATATGTGATGAATCACAAAATTCTACACCTGAAATTAATACTACACTGCATGTTAACTAATTAATTTAAATAAAAACTCTGAGAAAAAAATGAATTGGTATATAGCTACAGTAATCAAGACGGTGTGATATTGGCAAAATAGCAGACAAATAGACAGATGGAATAGAATGAAGAGCCTAGAAATAAAACCACGTAAATGTAGTCAAGTGATCTTTGACACAAGAGTAAAGAAAATACAATGGAATAATGATAGTCTTTTCAACAAATGCACTGGAACAACTGGACATCCATACTGCAAAAAATAAATGTAGACACAGATCTTACACCTTCCACAAAAATTAACTGAATGCTAATCACACCTAAAGGTAAAACACAAAACCACAAAACTCCTAGAAGTTATCATGGGAGAAAACTAGATGAACTTGGGTATGGAAATGATGTTTTAGATATAATTTCTAAGGGCACAATCAATAAAGAAAGAACAGATCATCTGTATCTAATTAAAATGAAAAACTTCTGCTCTGTGAAAGATAATATTAAGAGAAATAGAAGATACGCCACACACTAGGAGAAAATATTTGCATAAAATATATCTGATAAAACACTACATATATTACTCAAAATATAAAAAAAGAACTAGAACTCTTAAAACTCAAAAATAAGAAGACAATTAAAAATTGTCTTTAATTTAAAAATGCTTATGAATTCTTTCTTGTATGCACTTTGTCTTTGGTATTGTATCTAAAATGTCATTTGACCAAATAAGATACTTTACCAAGTAAGATATACAGATGACAAATAAGGAAAGGCAAATTAAATAATGAGATACCATTACACATCTATCAGAATGGACAAAATTGTAACAAATGTACCACTTTGGTGGGGAATGTTGATACTGGGGGAAGTTATGAGTATGGGGGAGTTGGGAGTTCATAGGAAATCTCTGTGCCTTCATCTCAATTTTGCTGTGATCCTAAAACTCCTCTAAAAAAAAAAAAAAAAAAAAACTCTTTAAAAATCAAAGAACTATTCAGGTTCTGACTTTTTGACATGCTTGCTAATGTGATTAGAGAAAAAATAAACACTTGGCTTTAATGCATCTTTAGGGGAAAAAAAAAAAAAAAAACTTTAACTACTTTTTAAAATTGCATTATCCAGCTTCTTTTCTCCATTGCTACTAGTAGAATCCCTCCCACACTACCATCAGTTTTTGCATGAATTAAAACGATAACCTAGTAACTGATCCAACCACACCTCTTTTCCAAATTATGACCAAAGGACTCTTTTCAAAATCACTTCTGATTGTGTCCAAGCATATTTAAAACTCTTCATCATATTTAAAACTCTTTTATGGCCTCCTATTTTCTTCATATAAAAACAAACATTTTAACATGGCTAAGAATACCTTGAATGGTTAGGTCTTTTCCCCCATCTTTTAGCCCCTCCTCATATTACTCTTACCCTTCTTCTTTTAGCCCCATCTGCAATGGCCATCTTCTAGATATTTACGGTTTACCCTGCTCCCTCCCAAAGCAAGGCAGGCCCTGTGTTCATGCTTCTTTCTGTACCTATAATGCTGTTCTCTTTCCCTCTTCACCTAGTTTACTCTAATTCAACCTACAGATTTTGCCACAAGTACCATTTCTTTAGGGAAACTCTCCCTGAATCTGATCAGGAAAAATAATCCTGGTTTTGATTTTAGAGAACCATAATCCTCTCCCTTAGGACCATATACCTTTCTTCCTTAGGTGAGATTTTGCACTTGACTGTGTGCTATTTGATTAGTGTTCAAACAGGTTGTAATTCTATGATCTGTCCCAACAAGTTGGAATTCTATGAAAGCATAGTCCTTTTCTCTTTTTCCTTACTACTATTCCTCAGGATTTGGGACATAGTAACTCTTAAATGAATGATGAAAAGAAACGGGTGAGTGATTAAATTAGTGAAATAAAAATTTTTATAAACAATTAAAAAATTGTATATAAGGGAGAGGGAAAGTATTTGGAGTAATCAGGAGAGTCCTATTGAAGGCCAACTTAAACAAAAATCTTTAAAGAACAAGTGAAGATTAAAAAGGAAAACTGCAGCAAAAGGGAAGAAGAAAGCTCCAAGAAAAAGAACTTGTGGGTGCTAATGTATTCAGGGAGAAAATGACTTTGATGTGTGCAAGGAACCAAAAGAAGACCAGTATTCCTGGAGTGTAAGAAGAATAGGAAAAATGTCATAAGGCAAAGCTAAAAGATAAGTGGGGGGCAGCTCGGGTGGCTCAGCGGTTGAGCATCTGCCTTTGGCCCAGGGCGTGATCCTGGAGACCCAGGATCGAGTCCCACGTCAAGCTCCCTGCATGGAGCCTGCTTCTCCCTCTGCTTTTGTGTCTCTGCCTCTCTCTGTCTCTGTGTCTCTCATGAATAAATTTAAAAAATAAAAATAAAAGATAAGTGGGGTCAAATCATGTTGGCACAGGCTAGTACTTTCACCTTATTAGTAACTATATATTTAAAGGAATTATGAATTATTTCTGTTGTTTTATTTACAGATTAAATTGGTCAAAACCACTAAGTCTATATAAAAACTCTTATACTAAAAACATGATTATACTTCAGTAAAAAATGCATTCAAGAATGTTTGTAATAACACTGCTTGGGGGGGGGAGGAGCAAGATGGCGGGAGAGTAGGGTCTCCAAATCACCTGTCTCCACCAAACTACCTAGAAAACCTTCCAATTATCCTGAAAATCTATGAATTCGGCCTGAGACTTAAAGAGAGACCAGCTGGAATGCTACAGTGAGAAGAGTTCGCGCTTCTATCAGGTAGGAGGACGGGGACAAAGAAAGAAAGACACAAAAGGCCTCCGAGGGGGAGGGGCCCCGCGAGGAGCCGGGCTGAGGCCGGGGCGAGGGTCCCCAGGACAGGAGAGCCCCGTCCCGGAGACGCAGGAGCTGCACCGACCTTCCGGGGGGAAAGGGGCTCGCGGGGAGTTGGAGCAGGACCAGGAGGGCGGGGAGGCCCGCGGGCTCCCGGGGACAGTAACAGCAACTGCGCGCCCAGGAGAGTGCGCCGAGCTCCCCAAGGGCTGCAGCGCGCACGGGGGACCCGGAGCAGCTCGGGGGGCTCGGGGGCGGCTCCGCGGAGGGGGCTGCGGGGCGGGAGCAGCTCGGGGGGCTCGGGGGCGGCTCCGCGGAGGGGGCTGCGGGGGGGAGCAGCTCGGGGGGCTCGGGGGCGGCTCCGCGGAGGGGGCTGCGGGGGGGAGCAGCTGGGGGGGCTCGGGGGCGGCTCCGCGGAGGGGGCTGCGGGGCGGGAGCGCGAATCCAACAGCGCAGGCTCCGGAGCTCAGGGCGCCGGGACACAGCCCAGGATCCCGCCTCCCCCGGGACAGGCAGAGGCCGGGAGGGCCCAGGACAGCGAGGACGCTCCTGCCCCAGCTGAGCAGATCAGCGGCCCCGCCCCGGAGCCTCCAGGCCCTGCAGACGGAGAGCTCCGGAGTTCCTGCGGGGGCTGAATCCAGGTTTCCAGAGCTGCCCCGCCACTGGGGCTGTTCCTCCTGCGGCCTCACGGGGTAAACACCCCCCACTGGGCCCTGCACCAGGCAGGGGCACAGCAGCTCCCCCAACTGCTAACACCTGAAAATCAGCACAACAGGCCCCTCCCCCAGAACACCAGCTGGACTGACTGACAACTTCCAGGGGAAGCCAAGGGACTTAAAGTACACAGAATCAGAAGATACTCCCCGGTGGTTCTTTTTTTGTTTGTTTGTTTTTGTTTTTGTTTTGTTTTGCTTTTTGATTTGTTTCCTTCCCCCACCCCCTTTTTTTTTCTCCTTTCTTTTTCTTTCTCTTTTTCTTCTTCTTTTTTTTTTTCCGTTTTTTTTTCTCTTTTTCTTCCCTTTTTTTTTCTTCTCTTTCTCTTTTCTTTCCTTCTTTCTCTCCTCTCTTTTTCTCTTTTTCCCAATACAATTTGCTTTTGGCCACTCTGCACTGAGCAAAATGACTAGAAGGAAAACCTCACCTCAAAAGAAAGAATCAGAAACAGTCCTCTCTCCCACAGAGTTACAAAATCTGGATTACAATTCAATGTCAGAAAGCCAATTCAGAAGCACTATTATACAGCTACTGGTGGCTCTAGAAAAAAGTATAAAGGACTCAAGAGACTTCATGACTGCAGAATTTAGAGCTAATCAGGCAGAAATTAAAAATCAATTGAATGAGATGCAATCCAAACTAGAAGTCCTAACGACGAGGGTTAACGAGGTGGAAGAACGAGTGAGTGACATAGAAGACAAGTTGATAGCAAAGAGGGAAACTGAGGAAAAAAGAGACAAACAATTAAAAGACCATGAAGATAGACTAAGGGAAATAAACGACAGCCTGAGGAAGAAAAACCTACGTTTAATTGGGGTTCCCGAGGGCGCCGAAAGGGACAGAGGGCCAGAATATGTATTTGAACAAATTCTAGCTGAAAACTTTCCTAATCTGGGAAGGGAAACAGGCATTCAGATCCAGGAAATAGAGAGATCCCCCCCTAAAATCAATAAAAACCGTTCAACACCTCGACATTTAATTGTGAAGCTTGCAAATTCCAAAGATAAGGAGAAGATCCTTAAAGCAGCAAGAGACAAGAAATCCCTGACTTTTATGGGGAGGAGTATTAGGGTAACAGCAGACCTCTCCACAGAGACCTGGCAGGCCAGAAAGGGCTGGCAGGATATATTCAGGGTCCTAAAGGAGAAGAACATGCAACCAAGAATACTTTATCCAGCAAGGCTCTCATTCAAAATGGAAGGAGAGATAAAGAGCTTCCAAGACAGGCAGCAACTAAAAGAATATGTGACCTCCAAACCAGCTCTGCAAGAAATTTTAAGGGGGACTCTTAAAATTCCCCTTTAAGAAGAAGTTCAGTGAAATAGTCCACAAAAACAAAGACTGAATAGATATCATGATGACACTAAACTCATATCTCTCAATAGTAACTCTGAATGTGAACGGGCTTAATGACCCCATCAAAAGGCGCAGGGTTTCAGACTGGATAAAAAAGCAAGACCCATCTATTTGCTGTCTACAAGAGACTCATTTTAGACAGAAGGACACCTACAGCCTGAAAATAAAAGGTTGGAGAACCATTTACCATTCGAATGGTCCTCAAAAGAAAGCAGGGGTAGCCATCCTTATATCAGATAAACTAAAATTTACCCCAAAGACTGTAGTGAGAGATGAAGAGGGACACTATCTCATACTTAAAGGATCTATTCAACAAGAGGACTTAACAATCCTCAATATATATGCTCCGAATGTGGGAGCTGCCAAATATATAAATCAATTATTAACCAAAGTGAAGAAATACTTAGATAATAATACACTTATACTTGGTGACTTCAATCTAGCTCTTTCTATACTCGATAGGTCTTCTAAGCACAACATCTCCAAAGAAACGAGAGCTTTAAATGATACACTGGACCAGATGGATTTCACAGATATCTACAGAACTTTACATCCAAACTCAACTGAATACACATTCTTCTCAAGCGCACATGGAACTTTCTCCAGAATAGACCACATATTGGGTCACAAATCGGGTCTGAACCGATACCAAAAGATTGGGATTGTCCCCTGCATATTCTCAGACCATAATGCCTTGAAATTAGAACTAAATCACAACAAGAAGTTTGGAAGGACCTCAAACACGTGGAGGTTAAGGACCATCCTGCTAAAAGATAAAAGGGTCAACCAGGAAATTAAGGAAGAATTAAAAAGATTCATGGAAACTAATGAGAATGAAGATACAACCGTTCAAAATCTTTGGGATGCAGCAAAAGCAGTCCTAAGGGGGAAATACATCGCAATACAAGCATCCATTCAAAAACAGGAAAGAACTCAAATACAAAAGCTCACCTTACACATAAAGGAGCTAGAGAAAAAACAGCAAATAGATCCTACACCCAAGAGAAGAAGGGAGTTAATAAAGATTTGAGCAGAACTCAACGAAATCGAGACCAGAAGAACTGTGGAACAGATCAACAAAACCAGGAGTTGGTTCTTTGAAAGAATTAACAAGATAGATAAACCATTAGCCAGCCTTATTAAAAAGAAGAGAGAGAAGACTCAAATTAATAAAATCATGAATGAGAAAGGAGAGATCACTACCAACACCAAGGAAATACAAACGATTTTAAAAACATATTATGAACAGCTATACGCCAATAAATTAGGCAATCTGGAAGAAATGGACGCATTCCTGGAAAGCCACAAACTACCAAAACTGGAACAGGAAGAAATAGAAAACCTGAACAGACCAATAACCAGGGAGGAAATTGAAGCAGTCATCAAAAACCTCCCAAGACACAAGAGTCCAGGGCCAGATGGCTTCCCAGGGGAATTCTATCAAACGTTTAAAGAAGAAACCATACCTATTCTCCTAAAGCTGTTTGGAAAGATAGAAAGAGATGGAGTACTTCCAAATTCGTTCTATGAAGCCAGCATCACCTTAATTCCAAAGCCAGACAAAGACCCCGCCAAAAAGGAGAATTACAGACCAATATCCCTGATGAACATGGATGCAAAAATTCTCAACAAGATACTGGCCAATAGGATCCAACAGTACATTAAGAAAATTATTCACCATGACCAAGTAGGATTTATCCCTGGGACACAAGGCTGGTTCAACACCCGTAAAACAATCAATGTGATTCATCATATCAGCAAGAGAAAAACCAAGAACCATATGATCCTCTCATTGGGTGCAGAGAAAGCATTTGACAAAATACAGCATCCATTCCTGATCAAAACTCTTCAGAGTGTAGGGATAGAGGGAACATTCCTCGACATCTTAAAAGCCATCTATGAAAAGCCCACAGCAAATATCATTCTCAATGGGGAAGCACTAGGAGCCTTTCCCCTAAGATCAGGAACAAGACAGGGATGTCCACTCTCACCACTGCTGTTCAACATAGTACTGGAAGTCCTAGCCTCAGCAATCAGACAACAAAAAGACATTAAAGGCATTCAAATTGGCAAAGAAGAAGTCAAACTCTCCCTCTTCGCCGATGACATGATACTCTACATAGAAAACCCAAAAGTCTCCACCCCAAGATTGCTAGAACTCATACAGCAATTCGGTAGCGTGGCAGGATACAAAATCAATGCCCAGAAGTCAGTGGCATTTCTATACACTAACAATGAGACTGAAGAAAGAGAAATTAAGGAGTCAATCCCATTTACAATTGCACCCAAAAGCATAAGATACCTAGGAATAAACCTCACCAAAGATGTAAAGGATCTATACCCTCAAACTATAGAACACTTCTGAAAGAAATTGAGGAAGACACAAAGAGATGGAAAAATATTCCATGCTCATGGATTGGCAGAATTAATATTGTGAAAATGTCAATGTTACACAGGGCAATATACACGTTTAATGCAATCCCTATCAAAATACCATGGACTTTCTTCAGAGAGTTAGAACAAATTATTTTAAGATTTGTGTGGAATCAGAAAAGACCCCGAATAGCCAGGGGAATTTTAAAAAAGAAAACCATATCTGGGGGCATCACAATGCCAGATTTCAGGTTGTACTACAAAGCTGTGATCATCAAGACAGTGTGGTACTGGCACAAAAACAGACACATAGATCAGTGGAACAGAATAGAGAATCCAGAAGTGGACCCTGAACTTTATGGGCAACTAATATTCGATAAAGGAGGAAAGACTATCCATTGGAAGAAAGACAGTCTCTTCAATAAATGGTGCTGGGAAAATTGGACATCCACATGCAGAAGAATGAAACTAGACCACTCTCTTTCACCATACACAAAGATAAACTCAAAATGGATGAAAGATCTAAATGTGAGACAAGATTCCATCAAAATCCTAGAGAAGAACACAGGCAACACCCTTTTTGAACTCGGCCATAGTAACTTCTTGCAAGATACATCCACGAAGGCAAAAGAAACAAAAGCAAAAATGAACTATTGGGACTTCATCAAGATAAGAAGCTTTTGCACAGCAAAGGATACAGTCAACAAAACTCAAAGACAACCTACAGAATGGGAGAAGATATTTGCAAATGACATATCAGATAAAGGGCTAGTTTCCAAGATCTATAAAGAACTTATTAAACTCAACACCAAAGAAACAAACAATCCAATCATGAAATGGGCAAAAGACATGAAGAGAAATCTCACAGAGGAAGACATAGACATGGCCAACATGCATATGAGAAAATGCTCTGCATCACTTGCCATCAGGGAAATACAAATGAAAACTACAATGAGATACCACCTCACACCAGTGAGAATGGGGAAAATTAACAAGGCAGGAAACAACAAATGTTGGAGAGGATGCGGAGAAAAGGGAACCCTCTTACACTGTTGGTGGGACTGTGAACTGGTGCAGCCACTCTGGAAAACTGTGTGGAGGTTCCTCAAACAGTTAAAAATAGACCTGCCCTACGACCCAGCAATTGCACTGTTGGGGATTTACCCCAAAGATACAAATGCAATGAAACGCCGGGACACCTGCACCCCGATGTTTCTAGCAGCAATGGCCACGATAGCCAAACTGTGGAAGGAGCCTCGGTGTCCAACGAAAGATGAATGGATAAAGAAGATGTGGTTTATGTATACAATGGAATATTACTCAGCTATTAGAAATGACAAATACCCACCATTTGCTTCAACGTGGATGGAACTGGAGGGTATTATGCTGAGTGAAGTAAGTCAGTCGGAGAAGGACAAACATTATATGTTCTCATTCATTTGGGGAATATAAATAATAGTGAAAGGGAATATAAGGGAAGGGAGAAGAAATGTGTGGGAAATATCAGAAAGGGAGACAGAACGTAAAGACTGCTATCTCTGGGAAACGAACTAGGGGTGGTAGAAGGGGAGGAGGGAGGGGGGTGGGAGTGAATGGGTGACGGGCACTGGGTGTTATTCTGTATGTTAGTAAATTGAACACCAATAAAAAAAAAAAAAAAACACTGCTTGAATGGAAAAATCTTAGAAATTACCCATGCTCTTCCACAAAAGAGTAAATAAATAAACCAAGGTATGCTTACATAGTGAAATACTATGCAGCAGTCAAACTAACTACCATGACAACTGAATAAAAAGAACCCAAAATTATTACACACAGTACGATACCATTTGTATAAAGTTAAAAATTCTAAAATACACATTTTAGAAATATATATTCATGTAATATTACATGTAATATATACATGTAAAAGCAAAATTAAAGGAATTATGAATAAAGGATTTGGACTACTGTTACCTGGGGTAAGAAGAATGTGGAAGAACATGGGGAGAAAGAGACAATTACATGTAAATTATTTTTAGAGTTGTAATTCTTTCTTTCTATGAAGTGTTTATAGATAGGTACTACATAAAATTAATTACTAAAGGACTAACTGAACAAATAAAAGTAAGCCATGTATTACCAATGGCGAGTATGTGTTTGAATCATGATTATTATTAATCTATAATTCAGCTCTGGACACTGAGGTTAAAAAAATACAGGTATAAGTTGCGTCTTGATTATTTAGATTCTCATTAAGGGACTATACCTATGCTTTAATATGGTAGCCATAAAAAAAGGAAAGTGATGAAGGTGGGGGGAATGGTAAATATGCTCATCCTGAGCATACACATCTAAAAATGTGTAAAGATATTTCGGCATATACTTATGTGATTATCACTTTACAAAATAAGAAGTCGCCGGGTACACTTAGACAAGTTAATGCTTTATACATTTTCTATAAGATTTCCTACTTCACTAATTCATAGCATAGGCTCTGCTTTCTCAGCTCAGATATCAAAACCAGTTAAATCGCCTACTTCCTGTGAGACCCTGGATAGGTCTCTGATATGCCCCACACCTCTCCTCAGATGTTCTCATGCACATTTTTCTCTAGAGTCAGTTCACATTCTAAGCCAATTAAAACAGATTAGAAGTTTTATGAATTTAAATCATTTTCATTAAAATGTATTATCCTATAACATAATAACTATAAAACCTAGCTTCTACACTAATATATACTCCCAAAGCAATCCTTTGCAGGGAAAATTATAGACAATCTTATCATTTTTCTACTAAAAATATCTACCTCAAAATAAATACATTGCAACTAATCTCTCATTATGAAACATTATCAAAAATCATCATATAATACTAGTCCTATTATAATTTACATTTCTAAAAAATTACCTAAAGTCTCATAGTCACAATTTTTATCATAGCTACCAAATACACTGTAACATGTGACATAGTTTTACTCAAAATTTATTCCTTAATTTTCACTCATTCATTTTCTTCATGAAGGTATAAAACTGAAAAAAAAATGAATTTTGGTGTGGAGCAGTGAATACTTTAAAAAGTTAAAATGTTAATGAACAAAATCTCATCTCCCAATCAGTATTAGATATAATTTTAGATAATACATTTAAATGCTAAGACAAATATGTATCTTTTTTCCTCATATGAAAAGCTAAATAAAGTTTGTTACATTATTGACTACAAATCACCCACGACACGGTGGTTCTAAACATGAAGTTAATATATATGATTTTCTTAGAAATATTTATGCCTAAATCACTCTACATTTTACTTGATGGATTGTACATGGGTAATGACCAAAATAACTGTAGTTTTTATTGTAATAGGTAGGACCATACATAACATTACTGATCTGAGAATACTGAGTTTAGTAAGTATCAATATGTTAGTTCTACCAATATGTCAACAGTGATCTTTTCATGGACTATCTTAAAGAATACTTAGCACCTTTCCAGACACTTAACATTATTTCTTTCTGAAGCCTTAAAATTCTTCTTTAAGGTTGGTAACATTACTAAATTTATCAATGAAGAAATTAAGACTTACCAAGTTTAAGTAACTTGCCCAAACTCATGTAGATTATAAACTGCCACTGGAAATCAAAGTGAAGTCTATTTCACTCTAGAACCTGAGTTCTTAACCATTACCCTCTATGGTGTGCATGGTTGTGTGTGTATATATATATTTTGTTGTTGTTAATATGGTATATTTTTTGAAAGCAGTTTCATTGCTATCTTACTGCTGTGCTATTAAACTGAAAAGTCTAAAAATCTACATATCCAAAAGGACATGAAGCCCATTTCTCAATATTTTTGAAGGAATAATTTTACCTCAATTATTTTCTTTACTCTAGTTTTGTAACTATGGATTAGTCTTACTGTTTTTCCCTTACATGCTTCACTGATGACCTACTGTAGTAGCACTGTGGTGTTCTTATCCACAATGTCTGTAGTGAGATATGTTCCAGTCTAGATATGTATGGCAGCTCTCTGGGTGGCTACTGGATCTATTCCAAATGGAAAGCTACTGGAGTATGTGATGGTTCAATTTAAGCTTGTCATCCCAAATAAACATGACTGTGGACATGGCAAGTCCTCATTATGCAAAATCTTAAATCAAGCACAACACATTCCTTCTATAAAAAAAATCCCTTGCTCGGAATCATATCACTGGCTCTTCAAAGCATCACTTCAAATATTTTGTGAGTCCTGCAGCAAATCATTTAAATTTTCTACAGGCACCACAAAAAATAAAGAGCCCAAAAGTAATGGGAATAACTCACTGCACATACTTATGTTTCTAAAGTATTACTTCACCTTAAAATGGAATTATTACAACATGTAATATTGGTCTCTTTCACAAATGTATACTCTTGAAATATTCGTCATTTTTACCACTAAAATCAAGGTTGATTCTGTTACATTTTTTGAATAAACAATCTTATTGCTGATAAAAATATGGACCCCCAGTTAACCTTAAAGAACAATAAATGCTAGAAACATAAAAACTACTTGGTTTATGTAAACTGGTTTTATTTATTTATTTTTAAAGATTTTATTTATTTATTCATGAGAGATGAGGCAGAAGGAGAAGCAGGTTCTCTATAGAGTAGGGAGCCCAGTGCAGGACTCTGGGATCACAACCTGAGCCAAAGGCAGATGCTTTGCCATTTAGCCACCCAGGCACCCTGTAAACTGGTTTTAAAATATCAATTCTTGACTTAAAAAACATTTGTAGAATGTTTTCCATCTTTGCAAGTGTTATAACCAATTAAGTGTGATTTTCTAATACAATGATCATGCATTATTTTTCACAATTACATTACTGAAAGGGCCTTTCATTCTAGATCCTAAAATGCACCTGTTCTGGACTGTGGAAGTCTGAGAAGATAATTTTCAATGGAGCATCATTCACAGTATTAGATACATGCATATATATATATATTTGAGTCTTAGAGATTTTGCCATCTCCACTACCCTTACTTACTTTTAAAATGCTTCAGGCTGGTTTTGAAGTGAAATATTTAAGAAACCCACTAATTGTACATGAATCTAAAGAGGTGTGTTGCATACAGAAAATAGTTATCCAGTTCTTTAAAAGAAAGTTCTAAAGACATATAAAGGCAATGACTTTGGAGTTAACAGGAACTTGTCCATTTACCAGAGCCATCACTCTTACTATTTGCTGCAGCCTCAATATGAAAAGGATTCTCTTTTCCAACTCCAAATAATATCCAGTGATATTAGGAAGCTTTTAAACTCAAAACCATAAAGACTTCCAGGGTTTAAGTACATTGGTAAGCCAGAGAACTAATCCATGATTTACTTTTACTTTGTTAAGACAGTTTTCCTCAAGACGCCTGGGTGACTGAGTGGTTGAGCGTCTGCCTTCGGCTCAGGGTCCTGGGATAAAGTCCCACATCAGGCTCCCTGCGAGAAGCCTGCTTCTCCCTCCACCTATGTCTTTGCCTCTGTCTCTCATGAATAAATAAATAAAATCTTTAAGAAAAAAAAAAAACACAGCTCTCCTCTACATTTTTTTCTTTAGCCTAAATCAGTGAGATAAATGCTACATCTCTACATAATCTTCCCCTTACAGTTGTGATGTCTTCAAATTTCAGAGCTTATTTTTGTATGTGCATACAAATATGGACCCAACAGTGTAACTTTCTCTAAAAGAAATTAATGGCATTATAGTAAGTTTAAATTAGATTTCTGGCAGATTTTGCTTTGTCTTCATGAGTCGCAAGGCTGCAGCCAAATCCTGATGATGCTGAATTCACGAAGTCTGGAAACTGACTGATTGATGCTTGGATCACAAGAATTTGATATGATTTAATTCACTAACACCAATCAATTTTTTATATTAGATAATCCCAACATTTATGCCATGTCAAGACTATTTTTGGAGGTAGGGATGCAAATTACCTTTAGCCAGTTAGTAAATTCTAAATCATTGTTGAAACTTGGGTGTTTTTATGAGCACATATTTGCAGAACCACAATTCTTTGCCAATTCTAATTTCCATATCTGGATCCTACTTTTTGTTATAGAACATACAATTATTATACTACAGCTTGTGGGTAATGAACCACTCAGGGTTTTGACAGTAAAAGGGATCAGAATGGTGGATTTGCTTATATTTTGAATTTCAGAAATGTTTTTCAAGCATGAAACCATGTAAATATTTGCCAGTTTTAATAGGGAAGTTACAAACTGGGCTTTATTTTATTTACCATAAAATGTGGATCATCCAACACATATAAATTAACCTTAATGGAAATGATATTGTGCTTGATATTAAGGAGAATGCAAAGAAATATGAATTATAAACTCTATACTCAAAGAGTGGAAATGGAAACAGCACAGCAGGGTGAGCAAAAACACAAAAATAACTTCAATACCAGACATCATATAATTTCTAATTATGTTATTTCAAGAGTAGAGCCTATGGAAGTTAAGAAGAATAAAAGTCACTGAGTTGGTGTGATCAAAGGAATCGTCCATGATGACCTGAAGTTTGAGTCAGGTCTTAACATGCTAAGCGGAGGAGAGAGAGTATTAGGTGAAATAAGCATGAACGAAAAGGTGCTGGTATGAGAAAATACAATGTAATTAGAGGTTTTCATGGAGCTGTGTATTAAGAAATACTGGGGACTCAGATATATCCTGCACATTACCTCACCAATAACAATGAAAGATACAGGATTGAGTTTTCTCTACTTGTCATATAGAGAAATGTTCTGTTTGTTCCTAAGGGCACTGGGTTCAATTTAAGTAAACTCATTAAATGTAACAAAATAAATGAATGCAAAGAAACACTGACCTGCTCAACAATACACTTGGGTTTGGTCTGAATGTCAGCTCCAAAACAGATGATGAGGAAGCCAACAAAATCTAGTAAGGTCAATGTTCCTTTGTATGAAAAGGGGACAAGTCTAGTCTACAAAAAAACAAAATTTAAGAGATATTAAACAGATACCACGATGGTCTAGGAATTGCAGACAATGAATGTAAAACATTAAGCCTTGCCAAGATTTTTTTTCTTGCCTACCAGGACTAACAACAGCGCACATATTCATATAAAGTGTTGCCTTCCACTGGATTTCTTGTGTGTATACCTATTAGTAATAGATGACAAAGCTATTTGCTAAATGATGCTTGGAATTTGTCTGTATGACCTTATAAATTATATCTTTGTGATGTAGTATCATACCAAGACAGAGGGGAAATAAAGTATAGAGGCTGAGGGGTTGAAGACAGAAAAGATAATTATGCTTATAAAAACCTGCTCTATAATTTCTCTAATGATATTTTCAAGCAAATAATTATAAATGTGATGAGATTAAATGTGCCTATGAGCAGAAGGCTGTGAATATTTGGACTAAAATATAAAAAAGGTAAAACTGTCTTGGGTCAAAAATACCCATTAATAACAAGAAAAGTATTCTAGAAGCTGGGGTTGAGCTTTTTTCCGAACTAAAACACTGTTTGATATTTAGCTTTCTGGGACCTCCAACATCCTTAATCATTATATGATTATATAATGCATCTGATGCCCCCATAATGATATGAACAAAGGCTCTTCTTTTTTTAAAAGATATTTTATTTATTCATGAGAGACACAGAGAGAGAGAGAGAGAGAGAGAGAGAGAGAGGCAGAGACACAGACAGAGGGAGAGAGAAGGAGGCTCCATGCAGGGAGCCCGATGTGGGACTCGATCCTGGGACTCCAGGATCACACCCTGGCCAAAGGCAGACGCTCAAGCGTCCTTTTTCTTTTTTTTCTTTTTTTTTCTTTTTCTTTTTTTTTTAAAGAAAGACTCTTTTGATAGTAGATACTCTGGCTGGCTTTGGTTTTCTGTTTTATATATGCAAATATGTGTGTGTATGTGTGTGTATGCATGTATACAATAGAAAATCAAAAAGCCTGAATATCTATATACATACATATATACTGTGTATATACAAAACATTGTATCTTTCAGGAAAAAATATTCAACATAGTTTACTGAAATTAAGTAAGAAAGAGAGCTACTTACTTATCTATTTCAAGGATAGAACTAGTTTCCACTTTATATAGGTTAGCCACTGTGTAGTTGTCATATTTCGTATGTACTTGATTTCAATAGATATTATCTGCAAAATTCCATGAAATATAGAATTACTTTTATATTACTCTCTTTTATAAAATAAAAACCTGCAATACAGAACAATATTTGTTGGTTCAAGCATGAATCCCTTTTCATTCCATGGTAATGACTTGTTACTAGAAAATGGCAATATTAAAAAAGCAGAACACAGAAAGCCCATCTAGAATGATTTTCATTCAATTAATCAACAAGTATTATTTAGGTTCCTATTTGTTCCCCGCATAGGATTTTAAGCTTTTCCTTATTGTACCCACTGAACTATCTTAACTGCACAAACAGATTTGATGAAGATAAGTGCCTTATATCAGCAGGCTTTTTATGATTAATCTTTAATTAATATGACTGTGCATGACTAGCTCAAACTATTGTACATGTTGTAAGCAAAGCATTCCTTTTTTTAAAATATGCAACAGTTTTGCATATTCTTTTTTATTAATACAAAGTCTATTATTGAGAAGTGGTCTATTTATTGTCAACTTTAAAAATAACAGTTGTCAACCATGGGTACAGATGAGAATTCTCTGTGGAACATAAAAACAACCATAAAACTCATGACATCTTCTAGATATATTGAAACAGAATCTTCAGGTTAGATAATGGATATTTTTAATTTCCCAGTTTATTCTGGAATACACTTAAGGTTAAGAAACAGTATCATAGAACTAAAGATTTTATTTAGTAGACAGAGAGTGCACAAGTGATGAGAGAGGCAGAGGTAGAAGCAGACTCTCCACTGAGCAGGGAAGAGGACTCAGGGTTTGATCCCAGGATCCTGAAATCATGACCTGGACCAAAGGCAGATGCATAACCGACTGAGCCATCCACGCACTCCACTATCACAGAACTTAATACAATATTTTAATTTGCCTCATATTTCCAAATGATTTGAATACTATTTCTTGTAATTAGAAAAATCTTCATTCATTTAACAAGTGTTAAGTGTTTCATGCTAAATACGAAGAGGTCTACAAAATATATAAAAGACTGCCCTTTAGGATCTTTAAGTATACATAGGCTATTATTAAAAGATTAACCTTTATAGAAATTTAAAGAAGGTACTAACACACAGCTGAAGAAGTCATCACAGAGGTGAAATAGGAATTGGGCAGTTGGGTCCTAAAGGGTAATTAGGCTCCAGAATATATCAAGGTTTCTTATCAACTAGCACATAGATGAATTTCAGGGGACATAGCTTTAGTCAAAATCTTAGTAAGGTCAAGATGAAGAAAGACTGAGGAATCACTGGAATAGGTGGAGAAGATGGGAAAATCTATTTCAACTGGGAAATCAAGGAATGATAAGCAAAGGCTTCAGATTTATCATGAACATGTCTACATTCAATGATCCACATGGAGAAATTGAGGGTGCATATCAAGGGGGTAATTGGGTAGGTATGGTGAAAATTGATAAAGGTGATGTTCAATAACAGACTGAAGAATGTGCATTTTATCCACAATAAGAAAAAAAAGTATGGGATATGATGTAGGTGGAGGTAGGGGAAAAAACTAGAAGTTTTGAGAAGTCATACATTTTGAATTTCAGAAATGTTGATCTGATATAAAAACTTTGTGCAGGCGGGATTATAGGGTAAGGCTCCAGGGCAGAAAACTAAAGTAGCAACTCTTAGAATAATCCATATGTATTATGCCATATGTTGTTTTCTTTCCAGTGCATTGAGGAATAAAGTTAGGATAAAACCATCTGTATAAAAATCTCTGTTAAGGAAACTTTAATCCATGGGATTCTCCTTTTGCTGTCAAGCAGGAATTTTGATTTCTCTTCTCAGCTCAGGTACCAAAATGTCTTCAATCATTAGATAGTGTTTTTCTCAAATCTCTTTAATACACATTTTACACAATGTCTGGCACACAGTAGGTGCTCAGTATAATTTGTTTTATTACTGTGTCAAGCAGTTTGACTTACCAGATGGTAGTAAAGTTAAGATTATTTAAATATCATTATATGAAATCATAGTATGTGCATATATCAAGTCTTTATATACTAGAGCTTTTGGAAAACTTACCTCAAAAAATTTAAAATTCAGTAAAATAATAGATTGAAATTGTTTTGTGAATAATTTTAAGTGCTTTCCAGCTGTGAGGTGCTACTAGAAGTTCTAATAGTACTTACATTATGTATTATTTTTCCATTATTTAAAGGCAACAGAACTCTTAGCTTATTGAAATTAGTACAGCGTAATTATCTGATTAATAAGTACACAAGGTTCTTTTTTTTTTTCTATTCAATTAGAACTGTAGGGAATGTAGAAAAGTAAGACATGTTTACTATTACCAAATATACTTATAATCTAATTGAGGTGCTGAAACAAATACCCACTATTGAGCAGGTACAAATAAAAAACGAGGATATTATTAAGTATGCATACACATACAAAAATAAATACAAAAAATTCAAAGTTCTTGTGGTAATGTTATAGTCATTTTCTAAGATTGCTCTTTTAAAAAATATACAGTATCATTCTCTTTTTTTTTAATTTTTTTAAAATTTATTTATGATAGTCACAGAGAGAGAGAGAGAGAGGCAGAGACACAGGCAGAGGGAGAAGCAGGCTCCATGCACCGGGAGCCTGATGTGGGATTCGATCCCGGGTCTCCAGGATCGCACCCTGGGCCAAAGGCAGGCGCCAAACTGCTGCGCCACCCAGGGATCCCAGTATCATTTTCTATATAAGAAACCAGAAGCTCAACGTGGTCTTTTTTTTATCATTAGCTGACTACATGTTTTGTGTGTGCATATAGTCAAAATTCTAATGCTACATTCATAAGGAGTTCATAGCTCATTGACAGTAACTGGGTAGATACAGTGACTCCTAAAAGTAGCACTAAGATCCTAACCAATGCAATAAGGTAAGAAAAGGAGAAAAAAGTGCAATAAAAATTTATAAAAATAAAACTGTCATTATTCACAAACTGATAATAGAAAATCCAAAAGAAACAAGAGCCCAACTATTACAATAAATATGTAAATATAATCAGGCCAGTGGATTCAAAATAAATGTATTATGTTTAATAATATAAAATTGATGTTTTCATAGGTCAAAAATAATACTGAATATTTTATAGGGTTCAATTTAATGTATTAATTTATTTCTAATATAAATACATAGAAAATATAGTTAATGAAAGATACCATTTATAATCATATCAGAAACATCAAATGCCTAGAAATAAATTTAATAAATGGTGTGTGATAAATCTAACAAGTTTATTAGAATAAATATAGTACATAAATCTAATCAAAGGCAAGCAAAACTTCTAAAGTAACACACACATATAGGGTGGCAGAGTGACTCAGTCAGCTAAGCATCTAATTCTTAATTTCAGCTCAGGTCATGATCTCATGATCATGAAATCTAGCCGTGTCAGGCTCCAAGCTCAGTGTGGAATCTGTTTTACCCTCTTACTTTGCTCCTCCTCTGCTCATATGTGCACTCTCTCTCTTTCTCTCTCTCTCTCTCATAAATAAATAAATAAATAAACAAACAAATAAATAAATAAATAAAATCTTTTTTTAAAGTAATACACACATAGATCTATTTTATGTTTATATTATAAAATATAACTATTATATGTATAACTATATGTATAACTTACATATATGGAGGTATGTGCGTGAAAACAGATAAGCTAAATTCACATGAAAAAGCAATGCTCTGGTCAGCCCGGGTGGCTCAGCGGTTTAGCGCTGCCTTCAGCCCAGGGCACGATCCTGGAGACCCAGGATCAAGTCTCGTGTTGGGCTCCCTGCACAGAGCCTGCTTCTCACTCTGCCTGTGTCTCTGCCTCTCTCTCTCTCTCTGTGTCGCTCATGAATAAATGAATGAAATCTTAAAAAAAAAAAAAAAAAAAAAAGCAAAGCTCTAGGAATGGGCAAGGTAATTGCAATGATGCACAGTGCTAGAGAACTTAAACTACCTAATATCAGTACCATGCAACCTTAATTAGAATAAAGCTATATTACTTAGTAGGCTGTGGAATTGTCATAACTGTAGACAAATAAATCAACATCCCATATAGATATATAGATATACGCAAGATCACATCAGTGCAATTGTGAAAAAATAGTAATTTTTAAAAAATGATGCTGGATTGACTGTGATATCCCAAAGGGAAAAAAAAGTGAATCTTGACCTCTACTTGCCCAATACAAAAATCAATTCCAGATAGACTGTAGACATAAATATACAATTTAAATTATAAAGATTTTAGAAGAAATGTAGAAAAACATCTTCATCTCATAGGTAAAGGCAAAGATTTCTTAAGAGCGCATAAAGAAATATTAACAATAATGTAGGACTGTATGTATGTGTGTGTGCACATCTATACTAAGATTTAAAACTTCCCTTTATTGGGTTCCCTGGGTGGCGCAGTGGTTTGGCGCCTGCCTTTGGCCCAGGGCGCGATCCTGGAGACCCGGGGTCGAATCCCACGTCGGGCTCCTGGTGCATGGAGCCTGCTTCTCTTTCTCTCTCTCTCTCTCTCTCTCTCTCTCTCTGTGACTATCATAAATAAATAAAAATTTAAAAAAAAAGTAAAACTTCCCTTTATTAAAAGTCACCATTAAAAACTGGAACTGGAACTTACATGTTAGAGAAAGACATTTGCAATAAATATACCAAACAAAAGCCTTTCATCCCCAAATAAATTATAAATTAAAAAGAAAAAGGTAACTTAAGAAAATTGAGCAAAAGACATAAACAGATTTTTTTACAAGAGGATATCAGTGTCCAAAAATTGAGGAAAAAATATTATTCAATTATCCTATTTAATAAGGATATACAGATTAAAACCATAATATAGCCCTATAAATGAATAAGAATGGCAAAACTGAAAGTGACACCAAAAAATTGGTTGTGGGAATATGGTGCAGCCAGAACTCAACACTGCTGATGGTGGTGCAGATTGGTATACCTGTTTTGGAAAACTGTTTGACAGTATCTTCTAAAGGTAAACATAGGTTTACTGTACGATCCAACAATTCAATTCCTTTATGAATATGCAACAGAAATACAACTGGTCACCAGAAAATACATACAAGAATGATCATAGCAGCACTATTCATAATCTAATAGTGAAACATACCTAAACATCCAACAATAGAGTGAATAAATTAATTGTAGTATATTCCTAACTAGAGTATTATGCAGCAGCTGTAAATCAAGGAATTACAAATGCACACAACAAAATGATTGAATTTCATGAAGGTAATATTGAGTAGAAGAGGTCAGGTATAAAACAGTCATATGTACATGTATAGTGGTTTAATTTATATGAAGTACCAAAAAAAAAGAACAAAATAATGATCTATGCTGTCACAAATCACATGAATGTTCACTTTTGAAAGCAGTGATCAAAGAATATTAGGAGCATCTGTGGTGCTGGTAAAGTAGTATTTCTTGATCTGCATCCTGGTAACATGGGCATCGTTTCTTTGTAAAAACTTAATAAGCTGTATACTTATGTGTTTTTCTCTGTGTATATTTTAGTAAAAATTTAAAAAAATTGCCTTTAATGCCATTGTTTTGATGGCATGGGCATCATACACATAGAAAAACAGCAGATTTCTTGTTAGCTTTTAAACAAAACAAAACTTAGGCAAAAGAAGAATGGATTCTGAAGTGATCTTTAGCACTCTAATTTTGACATTCAGTCACTTGCATCTTGCCATCATTTAGTCTTATTATTCAAATGTATAGAAATAATTTATCTCCAAATGTTGCTAAGTAAACAAAGATGTGCCTTTACACAAGCCTATAAATCTAAATGATACATACATCTTCATTTATCATTCTGTTGCTTCTTCTCTGTGAGACTCATGTTGTGTGTTTTTCATTCTGTAAAGGTCATGATGGCTCATAAATCCTCTCACTGATGAGAAAACTAAATTCATTTTCCAAAAACAAGGAACTGTCACTTTACATAGTTTGAAAAATATTGGCAGTATAAAAAAAAATCACTGTTTATGGACATTTAAAAGCACTGGATAATTTGTATAGTTACTTTGCCCCAAAGGAGGTGGCACATAACTCTCCACCTGCCCAGTCTCTAGGTGTGGGCTGTGCATATCACTATTGACTTCCATCCATGTTTCACCCAGTTGTCATGTCTGTGTCAGCTCCTCTTGGCTGTGAAAGTTTCCCAGACTTTGTTTCTTTTTTCTTTAAGATGTTATTATTTATTTGACAGAGAGAGAGGGAGAGCACAGCAGACAGAGGGAAAGGAAGTGGGAGAGGGAGAAGCAGGCTCCCTGATGAGCAGGGAGCTGGATGTGGGGCTCAATTCCAGGACCCTGGGATCAAGACCTGAGCTGAGACAGATGCTTAACCAACTCAACCACCCAGGTGCCTCCATGCTTTGTTTCTAATGACCTTGATGGTTTCGAGGAATATTGGTCAGATATCTATTGGAAAAGGAAGAAAAAGGAGCAATTTTACAGTGGAGAAACCTGAAGAACACTACATCAATCAGGTGATCAAGGTCAACATCAGTAACTCATGTCAAGAGTATATAGTCACAATATAATGTGATGTAATGTGATGAAAATGGTACTCTAACTCTGGAGTCTTTATCCCCAAAATCTATAACTCCAGACTAATCATGATAAAAATATCAAACAAATCCCAAAAGGGAGACATCCTACAAATACTTGACCAATATTCCTCAAAACTATGAAGATCATCAAAAATAATTAGTCTGAGAAACTGTCACAGGTAAGAGGAACTGGAGCAGATGTAACAACTAAATATAGCATGGTATCCAGAATGAGATCCTGAAACAGAAAATAAATAAAATAAAATAAAATAAAATAAAATAAAATAAAATAAAATAAAATAATTAAAAAATATATGTAATAACTAAGGAAGTCCAAGTAAAGTATGGATTTTAATAATGTATTAATATTGGTTCATTAATTGGAACAAATGACCTATACTAATGAAAGATATTGGTAACAGGGAAAACTGGATGCAGGGAATGTAGAAATTCTCTGTACTATCTTTGTAAATTTCTATAAATCTAGAACTATTCTTTAAAAAAAAATCTATTTAAAAAGAAAAAAATGGAGTCCTGCATGTGTATGTGTATATTTTACTGGATGTGTGGTACAGAAGACAGATTATTACTTGATAATTAATGAAGAGGAGAACAGATAACTTTTCATGATCACATGGCTGTTGTTGCTGTTTTTTTTTTTAACCTATAATATCCATAATCAACATCTGGTGTCATGTAAGATCATGGATAACATCAGTTAAATAAAGTAATGAAGGGGAATGAATTGTATTTTCCTTTTTTTTTTTCTTTTACAGTATAACTTTAATACAGCAATTTACCTCAGTGACTAACATTGGGCTCTAAAATTAAGCTATCTAGTATCAAACGACAGCTTCACCACTTCCTAGATGTGATTCCTTGAATATCTACTCAACCTTCCAGTACCTCAGTTTCTCCCAGGCCTAGGCAACAAAAGGAAACTGCTTATTAGAAGCTGAAAGATGGCATTATGTCAATACATGATATGAAGTGACAAAATATTTGGTAAAGTGTTGCCAACAGTAATTTGGAAGATAAAGCATATAACTAACAAACTTGTAACCCTAAAGAAAAAGCTTGTAAAACAGACACTTAATTAATAGAAAGTTTCGGGATATTGTTGGCAGCATATGGCAGTTGTTATAGGAAAGAGTTAATCTCAGAAAAAACTTTGTGGATTTGCAAGCAGAAATGAAATAAAAGAGTCAGGTTTGGAAGAAGAAACTACTTCTTGATCCCACTGTTAAGAATTGAGATGAACATCTCAAGACAAAAGCCAAAGAAGCCAATTTGACCCTTGAGCAAAGGTCAAATCAGGGGCACTACTATCACATTCATTTTTTAAAAATTCTGGATGGTTTTAAGATATCACAGAGAGCTCAACTATGGATAGGTTTTGCAGAAAATGTTTTTATTGTACAAATCAGCTCAGAAAAGGAAACTAATTACACAATTCTTTCCTAAAGGCTGATAGGGCCAGATCTCGATAATCAAGAGTTGAGGGAGACAAGAGAGAAGCAGGCAGCAGCTTGGCAGATAAAAATCAATTCAATATAACAACTGTGGATGTGGCTTCTGACACATGAAGCTAACTGCAATCAAATAGATAAAAAGCTAAATACTTAAAACTTTTGTACTGCCAAAATCCCACCAGCCTGGACTAAAAGAGACCTTATTTGATTTGAAACTTAAAATAATCCCTGGTACTCCATCATCTATGAGGCATGTTTTCTTCTGCCTACTTCAGATGTGAGGAAGGGAGGTAAAGTCAATGACCAATGAGAAAACAGAATAGAGGTGGTATCTCATTGTGGTTTTGATTTGTATTTCCCTGATGGCAAGTGATGCAGAGCATTTTCTCATGTGCATGTTGGCCATGTCTATGTCTTCCTCTGTGAGTTTTCTCTTCATGTCTTTTGCCCATTTCATGATTGGATTGTTTGTTTCTTTGGTGTTGAGTTTAAGAAGTTCTTTATAGATCTTGGAAACTAGCCCTTTATCTGATAGGTCATTTGCAAATATCTTCTCCCATTCTGTAGGTTGTCTTTTAGTTTTGTGGACTGTATCCTTTGCTGTGCAAAAGCTTCTTATTTGATGAAGTCCCAATAGTTCATTTTTGCTTTTGTTTCTTTTGCCTTCGTGGATGTATCTTGCAAGAAGTTACCGTGGCCGAGTTCAAAAAGGGTGTTGCCTGGGTTCTTCTCTAGAATTTTGATGGAATCTTGTCTCACATTTAGATCTTTCATCCATTTTGAGTTTATCTTTGTGTATGGTGAAAGAGAGTGGTCTAGTTTCATTCTTCTGCATGTGGATGTCCAATTTTCCCAGCACCATTTATTGAAGAGACTGTCTTTCTTCCAATGGATAGTCTTTCCTCCTTTATCGAATATTAGTTGACCATAAAGTTCAGGGTCCACTTCTGGGTTCTCTATTCTGTTCCATTGATCTATGTGTCTGTTTTTGTGCCAGTACCACACTGTCTTGATGACCACAGCTTTGTAGTACCACCTCACACCAGTGAGAATGCGGCAAATTAACAAGGCAGGAAACAACAAATTTTGGAGAGGATGCGGAGAAAAGGGAACCCTCTTACACTGTTGGTGGGAATGTGAACTGGTGCAGCCACTCTGGAAAACCGTGTGGAGGTTCCTCAAAGAGTTAAAAATAGACCTGCCCTACGACCCAGCAATTGCACTGTTGGGGATTTACCCCAAAGATACAGATGCAATGAAACACCGGGACACCTGCACCCCGATGTTTATAGCAGCAATGGCCACAATAGCCAAACTGTGGAAGGAGCCTCGGTGTCCATCGAAAGATGAGTGGATAAAGAAGATGTGGTTTATGTATACAATGGAATATTACTCAGCTATTAGAAATGACAAATACCCACCATTTGCTTCAACATGGATGGAACTGGAGGGTATTATGCTGAGTGAAATAAGTCAGTCGGAGAAGGACAAACATTATATGTTCTCATTCATGTGGGGAATATAAATAATAGTGAAAGGGAATATAAGGGAAGGGAGAAGAAATGTGTGGGAAATATCAGAAAGGGAGACATAACGTAAAGACTGCTAACTCTGGGAAATGAACTAGGGGTGGTAGAAGGGGAGGAGGGCGGGGGGTGGGAGTGATTGGGTGACGGGCACTGGGGGTTATTCTGTATGTTGGTAAATTGAACACCAATAAAAATAAAATAAATAAAATAAAATAAAATAAAATAAAATAAAATAGAAAACAGAATAGAGATCCCTCCCAAAACTGCAGATTAACCAAAGAACACAGAGCAATGGAAATACGATACAATGAAAATAGCTGTGAAAGATGTAAATAATTATGTGGAATCTATAAAAAAGAAATTTCAAAAATTTTATTAAAGATACAGAAGCAATAAATTTGAAAGCTTATAAATGAAAATATAAATAGCAACATTTTCTTTGGGGTTTGATGTTTTTCTACACTCTTTCTAGAAGAACAAAGATCTATGAAACTAAGAAAATGCATTACAAAGCTTTCATTATCAAAATAACGTAATAAGAATAGAGCAATAAAAATAATTTAGATGAAAATCTGCAGAATTTTAACTATTAAATATAATTTACATATAAAAATGTTCCATTACAAATCAGTAGTAAATGTAATAATTACTTAATAAATGATACTGGGTTAACTGGCTAACAATTTTTAAAAATCAACTTAGATCCTATTTATTGTACATTATATATTCAAGTTAGCCTTATATCAATATTAGCTCCTGGAAGATTAAAGAGTTATCTATAAAAAGAAAAAAGTTCTTAAGTATAAAATATAGGAGAATATATGTTTTGGAATGTTGGAAGACTTTCTAAGCAGAAAAAAAATTCATAATAAAAATTTTATTTAATTTCTTATTTGTTTTCTTTTTTATTCTTTTATTCTTTTTCTTACTTAATTGCTTTAGCAAGGACATCCAGTGCTATGTTGAATAGAGGTGGCAAAAGTGGGTATCCCTCTCTCATTCCAGATCTTAGAGGAAAGGCTTTTGGTTTTCTAACATTGATTATATTAGCTGTGAGTTTTTCATATATGGCCTTTATTGTATTGAGGTAAGTTTCTTGTAAACCTGATACATCAAGAGTTTTTATCATAAAAGGGTGTGGGATTTTGTCAAATGGTTTTTCGGCATCTACTGAGAGATGATCATATGGTTTTTATCCTTCATTTGGTTAATGTGCTATCTTACATTCATGAATTTGCTTATGTTGAACCTTCCTTGCATTCCAAGGATAAGTCCCACTTGGTCATGATATATGATGAATCTGGAACATATTATGTTAACCTAATAAGCTAGATACAGAAGGACAAATATTACATGAAATCATTTATATGCAGAATCTAAAATAGAGTCAAACTCATATAAGCAGAGTATAGAATGGTGGTTGTCAGGTCCTGGGGGCAGGAGGAAACAGATAGGTGCTAGTCAAAAGGTACAAAATTTCAGTTATGAAAGATGAATAAGTCCTAGAGATCTGCTGTACAGCATAGAGTCTATAGTTAAAAATACTGTATTATATATTTAAAATTTTATTTTCCAAAAGGGTAAGTTTTATAGTAAGTACTCTTATCAGTGAAAGAAAGAAAGAAAGAAAGAAAGAAAGAAAGAAAGAAAGAAAGAAAGAAGAAAAGAAAAAGAAAAGAAATATGAGGAAGAGAGAGAGGAAACTTGGAGATGATATTTATGGCATAGGTTATGGTACTGGTTTCACAGATGTACTCATCTCCTTATATACATTAAATATTTACAGATTTTCAAATATCAATACCTCAGTAGTTAATAAAAGAACTTGCAAGGAAAATATTGATAAACTCAACAAAATATTTTCAGAACATAAAAATTTCAAAAAAGAAATGATAAAAATTTTCAGAAATATAAAGGGCAATAAATATCTAAATATTTGATATAGAAATACCAATTAATAATGTAATAGAAAATAATCATTAGAAAATAATTTTCATTTAAAAATAAAATATATCTCCAACTAAGGGAAATGATTCATATCATTTGTAATAAAAATATGTGAAATAGGATACAACAAAATAACGTCTTTCACTTATGTTTTCAAATGACATTTCATGCTGAAAAAGATTGATTATTGAAACTCCTAGTAGACAACAATTTGGTAATGTGTATCTAATTTTTAAGAAATCCAATTTTATGGGGAAAAAACAACCTAAGGTATTGTTAAGCAAGCAAAAGCAAGCCCATGAAAAAATGCATATAGTATAAATATTTTAAATGCTATATAATAATTTTAAGCAGTCATATATATGTAATTACAATATAATTACATTTAAAATATGTGAAAAATACACATCAAGTTACTAATGGGGTCATATGGAAGGAAGTGAGTGACTGGGTCTGAAGTCAGTGGTCAACAGGTAGCAGTTATTTGAGTTCTGACAAATGTACATACCCACTAAGTACTGACTACACACTAAACTTTGAAAACCACCATTATAATGAATTAATATCAGACATTTTAAATGATTTTTGAAGGGCACCTGGGTGGCTCAGTCTGTTAAATGTCCAACTTTTGAGCTCGGTACTGGACGTGGAATCTGCTTAAGAGTCTCTCTCATTCTCTCTCTCTCTGTGCCCCTCCCTCTTCCTTTCTTTTAAAAAAGTTTAAAAATTAAAAAAAAATGCTTTTTGAGAAAAGGGCTGCATAATAAATTAGATTTAATTAAAAATTATAGTTTAACTACACAATTATAGTTACAACAGGAGGCAGAAAAGAGTATTAACTCAGGAGGGACACTGCAGGAGTAATTGTCTACTCCAATTATTCATCTTTCTAAGGAAAATCCCATTTTTGTTTGAGTCCCTTCACATAGGGTGGCCAAATGGTTCTGGCCAATATGTTGTATACAAGTGCCAATATTTTTAAGAATAAAAGATTCAGCTGACACATTCCTTTGAACTTTTTTCTAACTCCTTTGCTCTTTCCCTTCCCTTGAAGTTGGAAGGTTACCTACAGGTACAGCAACATTTTAGAACCAGGAGAATAAAAGCTATATACTAAGGATAGTTTGGAAGGAAAAAAATGCAGCTGGCTGGGACATCTTTGATATCAGGGGTACATCACCACTTCACAGACCCAGCATAGCTTATCTTATGACTTCAAAAATAAATTCTGATTTGGTGAAGCCACTGTCATTTTATACAATTCAGTGCGATCCTAACCAATAAAACAAATAACACAGAGGTCCAATTTGGGTCAGATAAAAGGAGTAAAATAAAATGAGATGTGGAAAAATAGAAGACATGAGGGATATAAAATGTATGTGGGGCAAACAATAAAGTTTGATAAATATCAGTAAGAGTGACATTCCATTCAGTCTTTTGATCTGAATTTTACCTATTACTTTGTTATGAATTAGCTTGCCAGCCAGTGTTAGGCTCACACTTGTTCAAGGGATAGCTTTCATAGTTCTATTATGCAGGGTGCCAACTGACAGTTTTTTCATATCAGGCAAAGGCCCTAAATAGTTGTGTTTCTTGTTTGTAACACAGCCATACTGTACACATATGGGAAAAAAAAATTAGAAAGGTTAGTCATAGGATTTCATCCTGTTTTACTGTTAGTTCTTTTAGATCTGCAGTTTCTGGCAGGCCTTAGCCATAACTAACCACTGACCTCTTTTCATGCTTGCTTAAAATATTCTAAAAGAGGATGGTAAGTCCTGTAAAAAAAAAAAAAAATCTAGTTCTGTTATTATGCCAATTATTTTGCTGGGAAGAAAACTCACCCTAGCACAACCCAGCTCTGCTCCTCAGTAAGCAAGAGGAACTTTCCCCCAGATTCTCTTACACTTTTGAGTCCTTGATTTCAGATACAGCTGTACCCCAGTGCTGAAAAGCCTTTTCCCACATGGCTTCTTACTTCCTATTACAAAGGTGGGCTCACTCAATATGCTTTGTGTAATACTGTCCATTGATGGTGGTGATTTCACATCTACCCTGGGGCCAGTGGTGTATTCATTTCCAAAGAAAGCTCTGCCACTTGTTTTTTCCTTTCTCATAACAACAGCAACAATTCCAGCTTTTGGCACACAACACAAAACAACATTACTTACTGTTAGATCTGCGCCAACTTTCTACAACCTTGTCTGTTTCCTGCTTCCACCTCTGGGACAGTAGATTAAAGAAATAATTTTCAGTAACATTTATATCTGTAGTCGGAGCATCAGGAATCTACAGCTAAGTGTGTGGTGGGAATTTTTTGTCGTTCAACAGGATTTAAACATAAAAATAAAAATAGCCCGCTAAAGTAATATCTATTAACTCCATTTCCTGACCTCTCCAGTACTATAGCATTACATTTTATCCCTTTGAATGTCTAGGGGCATAGTCATTTTTCTAAGCCACAGTACATCTCCTCTGTTACTTCTGTGATAACTTCCCCAGAGCATTTTATGTAATTCTAACTAGTGAAGTTGAATATGCTCTGGATGGGCTGAATAAATGGCTAATTTGTCCCCCATTTATTTATACAATGATGTGCATATTTTCTTCCATAAGGGTCAAAGGATTTTACACTTTATACTAATAATACCCTAGAAGATAACCATTCTCTAGTTGTTTCTATTTTCTTGATGGGAAAGCTAAAGCATAAGAAGGCTTTGATTTTTTTAATGCTCTAACTAAACACATTTCTCCTCAAAGACAGTGAATAGTCCTTTTGATATTTACAAGAGCTCTATAATTCTAAGAGAATTAAGTTGAAAGAGGGAACGGAAATATGGCGCCTTGAATGTAGAGCACTGGTTCTTAAGTGTTCTTTGCTTTTCTTCTGTTATTAACTGTGTATGTTTTGCTCTTCAATTTCAAGAGAAACTGTGCCAGTTCACAGGAGGCTGAAAATTTCAATGAGTTCTTATAAAATTAAGATGTTTCCATCTACAAGTATATCAAACATCTGTGATGAATCACTGATCGGTGCAGGTGGCCACTTGATTAACAATACACTTCACTTAAGTATGACCTGTGGCAGGCAGGAGCAGCCTTTCTCATTGGTATAAATCAGCACAATTTCCTATATGCCCATTTCTCTTAGTCCTATGAAGTATCTGGAATTCCTGGCACAGTCCAGAAACATTTTGTCATTTCACCGCTGATATAAGGGAGCCCCCTATAAGAATAGTGTAGACTAATCTTGTTCAAAAACCAAATGGCTTCTGCTCCTGTATTTCAGTCATCACGGATAAGCACAGAATAATTTCATATCATGGCAGCATGATGTGAAATATGAAATAAATAATAATCAGTTAATAGGTTACAAACAACTCTTCCTATTTCAAAAACTTCTGTTATCTCCAAACTTTGACCAAAAACCCCCACAAAAACAAAAACAAAAAAAAAAACCAACAACAAACCCCCCAATCAAACCAAACAAAACTTTCATACTTTAGTCTATAGTGATAAATACTGTTTTTACCACGATTTTTTTCTCCAAAACATTAATCGAGGTCAAGACAACAACAAAAAATTACTAGTTTGCTAACCTATTTTTCCCTCAGTAACTAAACTTGACCATGAGGTTTAGATGTATTTATCTTACATAAAAGTTTACTCTGAGAGTGAGAGAAGCCTGAACCCCATTTTCTACAATTTATTGTTCAATATTCTTTGTTTTATTATTTATTCATACCGGTACACATGAAAATTAGTTTCAGAATCGCTAATATGTAATCCCTACAAGAAAAAAAATACCAATTACCATACAATGTTTATATAAAATTCTTTTTGTTTTTAGCTTCATTATCTCCTGCTTCTGAAAACTGGTCAGTTCCTTTCCTTCCTATCTCCTTCATTGAGGCTATATTCACGTCACAATCTGCACTTCATCCAAGAATTTCCCAACATACATACATGTATAATATACACACATAGAGTTTACAATGAAAAGTTTAGATGGGGGATGCCTGGGTGGCTCAGTGATTTACAGCCTGCCTTTGGCTCAGGGTGTGATCCTGGAGTCCTGGGATCGAGTCTCACATCGGGCTCCCTGCTTGGAGCCTGCTTCTCCCTCTGCCTCCCTCTCTCCCTCCCTCTCTCTCTCTCTCATGAATAAATAAAAAAATTAAAAAAAAAAAGAAAAAGAAAAGTTTAAACAGATTCATAGAATCATATGCCACTAACCCAGTTTCATATAGAATAGTTCATTACCCCCAAATCTCTTTCATGCAGCCCCTTGTAGTCAACCATTACCCTCTCCCTAACTTGGCAATAACCAAATTGTCTATTTTCTCCAGTTTTATTGAGGCATAATAGACAAATTGTAAAATAAAGTATGTAATGTAATGATCTGATATATATACACACTGTGAAATGATTCCCTCCATCAAATTAACACATCAATCACCTCATATATTTATCTTTTTATTTTTCAGTGAAAACACTTAAATTCTACTCATCAAATTTTAATTGTATGTTGTAATATCAACTATGGGCACTATGTTATAAATTTGATCCTCAGTCCTTATTCATTTAATAATTGAAAGTTTGTACCTTTTTACCAACCTCTCCATATTTCCTGACACCTCAGCCACTGACAAACACTTATCTAATCTCTAATTTTTTTAGATTCCACATACAAATGATACTGTGCAGTATTTGTCTTTCTTTTTGTAGTTTATTTCACTTATTTCATTATTTAGCATAATGCACCAGGTTCATCCATGTTGTTGTGAATGACAAAATTGCACTGCAATCCTTTTAAAGACAGAATATTCCATTGAGTGTGTATGTGTGTGTAAGAGATCTCTATTACCATTCTCTGTCTGCCCCCTCCCATTATATATATGAATATATATATGAATATATATAATTATATATATAATTTTCCTTATCCATTAGGTTAAATCCATACCTTGACTATTGCGAATAATGCTGCTATAAACATGGAAGTACAGTTATCTCTTCGGATTATGATTTGGCTTCCTTTGGATATATACCCAAAAGTTCAAGTACCAGATCGTATGGCAGCTTTATCTTTAATTTCTTGAGGAAATGCTATATAATTTTCCAGAGTGGTTGTAGCAGTTTACATTATCATCAATAGTAACAACAGGGTTCCCTTTTCTCCACATCCTCCCCAACATTTATTATCTTATTATCTTCTTGATAACAGTCAACCTAAGAGATGTGAGGTGATATTTCATTGTGCTTTTAATTTTTATTTTTCTGATGAATAATGACATTGAACATGTTTTCATGTAAACGTTGACAATTTGCATGTCTTCTTTGAAAAAATGTCTACTTAGGATCTTTGTTCATTTCTTAATGGGGTGGTATGGGTTTTTTGTTGTTGTAGTTGTTTGTATTGTTTCTTTGCTATTGCGTTGTATGCATTCCTCATGTATTTTGGATATTAACCCCTTATCAGATACATGGCTGCAATTTTGTCATACCATAGGTTGCCTTTCTTATTTTGTTGATGACTTTCTTTGCTGTGCAGAAGCTTTTAAGTTTGATGTAGTCCCACTTATTTATTTTTGCTTTTGCCACCCTTTGCTTTTGGTGTCACCTCCAAGAAAAAAAAAAAAATCATTGCCAAGACCAATGTCAAGAAGTTTATCTCTATCTTTTCTTCCAGGACTTTTATAGTTTCAGGTCTTACATTCAAGTCTTTGATTCATTTTGAGTTTATTTTTGTGTACAGTGCAAAATAAGAGTCCAATTTTATTCTTTTGCATGTGGCTATCCAGTTTTCTCAACATCATTTATTGAAGATACTGTCTTTTCCCCCATTATATATTATTGGATCCCTTATTGAAAATGTATTGACGACATATGCATGGGTTTTTTCTGGGCTCTCTATTCTGTTCTGTTAATCTTTGGGACCCTTTTTATGCCAATACCATACTATTCTGCTTACCACTGCTTCGTAATATAGCTTGAAATCAGGAAGCGTGATACATCCAGCTTAGTTCTTCTTTCCCAAGATTGCTTTAGCTACCTGGGGTTTTCTGTAGTTCCATACAAGTTTTGGAATTGCTATTTCTATGAAAAATGCTGTTGGACTTTTGACTAGGATTGCATTGAATCTTAGATCACTTTGAGTAGTATGGACATTTTAACAATACTAAATTTTCCAATTTCTGAACATAACATAACTTCCTGTTTATTTGTGTCTTCTTCAATTTTCCTTCATCAATGTCATATAGTTTCCAACATACAGATCATTTATCCCCTTTGTTAAATTTATTTCTAAGTATTTTGTTCTTTTTAATGCTATTGTAAATGGGATATGTTTAAATTTCTCTGATAGTACTGATGTTGGTGTATAAAAACACAAGTAATTTTTGTATCCTCAAGTTCACTAAAATCACTTATTAGCTCTAATGGTCTTTTGGTGGAGTCTTTAGGGTTTTCTATACATAACATTAAGTCATTTGCAAATAAAGACCATTTTACTTCTTCCTTTCAATTTGGATGCCTCTATTTATTTTTCTCGCCTAATTGATCGGTCTAGAACTCCTAGTAATATATTGAATAAAAATGGCAAGAGTGGGTATCCCTATCATGTTCCTGGGCTTTCATGTATGGCCTTTATTATGTTGAGATATGTTCCTTCTACCACCACTTTGTTGAGAGTATTTCTCATGAAGGATGTTGAATTGTGTGAAAGGCTTTTTCTTTGATCTATTCAAATAATCATAAGCCTTTTACTTTTCATTTTCTTAACATGGTGTATCACCTTGATTGATTTGCAGATAACAAACCACACTTGCATTCTGAGAATAAATCATACTTGATCACAGCATATGATAATTTTCATGTACTACTGAATTTGGTTTTACTAGTATTTTGTTAAGGATTCTTGCATTTATGTTCATCAAGGATATTGGCCTATATTTTTTCCTTTTCTTTTTTTTTCTTTTCCTTTTTTTTGGTAGTGTCCTTGTCTGGCTTTGGTATCCAGTATAATGCTGGCCTTATCAAATTAAGTTTGGAAGTGTTCCCTCCTATTTTATCCTTGGAAGAGTTTTAGAAAGGATTCTATTTTTTTAAAGATTATATTTATTTATTCATGAAAGACAGAGAGAGAGAGAGAGAGAGAGAGGCAGAGACACAGGCAGAGGGAGAAACAGGCTCTATTCAGGGAGCCTGATGTGGGACTTGATCCTGGGACTCCAGGATCACGCCCTGGGCCGAAGGCAGGCGCTAAACCGCTGAGCCACCCAGGAATCCCTGAGAAAGGATTCTATTAATTCTTCTTTAAATGTTTAGAAGAATTCGTTGGTGAATCTATCTGATCCCAAACTTTTGGTTGAAGGTTTTTGGTTACTGATTTAATCTCTTTAATGATAACTGATCTGTTTAAATTTCCTCTTTCTTCATGATTCAGTATCGAAATAGATGTTTCTGGGATCTTATTCATATTTTCTAGGTTATCCAATTTTTGGCATAAAATTGTTGATAGTAGTCCACAATCCTTTTCATTTGTGGTATTAGTTGTAATGTCTCCTTTTCAAACATAATATTTGAGTCCTCTTTTTTTCTTGGGGAGTCTAGCTAATAGTTTCTATTTTATCTTTAAAAAGCCCAACTCTTAGATTAATTGATGTTTTCCATTGTCTTTTTATCTCTATTTCATTTATTTCTCTTCTGAACTTTATTTTTTTCTTTCTGCAAACTTTGGGCTTAATTTGTTCTTCCAGTTCCTTGAAGTGTAAACTTGGGTTCTTCGTTTATCTTTCTTTTTTATTATTATTATAGGCGCTTATTGCTATAAGCTTCTCTTTTAGAACTGCTATTACCGTATCCCTTAGGTTTTGATATGTAATATTTCTATTGTCACTTTTTTCAAGATTTTTTTAATTTCTCTTTGATTTTTTTCAGTTGTTCAGGAGAATACTGTTTAATTTCTGCATATGTGTGAATTTTTTAGTTTTTGTCTTGCAATTACTTTCTGATTTCATACCATCGTGATTCAAAAGGATGTTTGATATGATTTCAAGCTCAAAATTACTGAGCATTCTTTTACAGCCTAACAAGCAGTCTATCCTGTGGAATGTTCTTGTGCACTTGAGAAGAATGTATATTTTGCTGTATTGGTTGAAATCTTCTCTTCATTAGTTGCATCTAGTCTAAGGTATGGCTTAAATTCAATGTTTTATTAATTTTATGTCTAGATGACCAATCCACTGTGAAAATGAGTAAGTAAAATCCTTTATCATTATTGTATCATTGTCTGTCTAGCCTTCAGATCTGCTAATATTTGCTTCATATAGTTAGGTACTCCTTTGTTGAGCAAATATTTGCAATAGTTATATTTTCTTGATTGGAACATGTTAAAGGACATGTTTGTTTATGGTTATTCAAGATTATGAACTATAGAAATTTTATAAACATTTACGAATATAGGTCTTTGTATAAATGTAATTATGTTTAAACAATATTACTGAGATATAACACAAAATGTATAATTTACCACTTGAAGTATATGATTCAATAGTATTAAATACTTAGTATTTAGTATAGTCATAGATATATGCAAGCATTATTACAATTTAGAACATTTCTATCACCTCAAAAAAGAAATTCTGTGTCCATTAGCAATCACCCCCCTATCTCTGCACATCCCTCCTCTACCCTGAACAATCACTGATCTTGCTTTTCCTGGGCATTTCACATAAAGGAAATACTCTCTTTGCCTTTGGCTTTCAGCAGTTTACTTTGATGTGTCTGTTTAAATATCTCTTTGCATTTATTCTACACGCAGTTTGTTGAACATCCTGGATATATAAGTTCTTGTTTTCCATTATATTTGAGATGTTTTCAGCTATTATTTCTTTGAATATTTTTCTGCTCCTTTCTCCCTCTGCTCCCCTCTCCTTTCCATTACAGATATATTGTGCTTTTAACAGTGATCCACCTTTCTCTGAGCCTGTTTATTTTACTTCATTTTTTCTTCTCTCTGTTCTTTAAACTGCACAATCGCTATCAATCTACTTCCAAGTTTACTAATCCTTTCTTCTGGCAGTTCAAATATACTGGTAAGTGCCTCCAGTGAATTTATTTCAATTATCATATTTTCATCTCCAGAATTTTCATTTTTAAAAATAATTTCTTTTTTTTAGGATTTTATTTACTTATTTGACAGAGAGAGAACAAGCCGGGAAGAGGGCAGAGGAAGAAGCAGACTCTCCACTGAACAGGGAGCTTGATGCAGGGCTCCATCTCAGGACTCTGAGATCATGACCTGAGCTGAAAGCAGACATTAACCAACTAGGTCATCCAGGCACCCCTTTAAAATAATTTCCATATCTTCACTGATTCTCTGATATGACACTGTTACCATATCTTCTTCACATCTTTAATCATGGTTTCCTTTAGCTAGTAGATATATTTATCATGAATGCTTTGAAGTCTTTTTCAGTTAAATCCAACATCTGGTTGTTCTTACAACCTGTTACATGAACTTTTTTAAGTAACTAGGTTATATTTTCTTAGTTCTTTTCATGTCTCACAAATTTTTTTTGGAAATCAGACATATTTTTAGACAATATAGTATAGCATCTGCAGGTACTGGTTTCTCACTTCTGGGGCTTTTATTATTACCTGCTTGTTTATTTATTTCATGATTGGCTGGATTATTTTAGTGAAATATATTTCTAACCCACCCCGCCCACCCATCCCCACAATTTTAAACCTCTGATGTTGTTTCTCATTGGGCACAGTCTTGGGTATGCCCACAGTCACCCTAGGACAAAAGTTGTTTTGGTGGGACCCTGTTAACTGTCTCTTCCCCTGACCACACTTGGCCGTGTAACTGCACTATTTGCTTGCTTACTGCTCAGTTGTTTCCAACAATGCCCTGGGGCATAAATTGCTCCACAAACTAAACATGAAATTTAGGCTCCTTTGAAGACATAGTTTCTGGGTTAGTGTCTGAGATTTGTTCAACACCGCCGGGTCTCTCAAGCAAACTAGCCAGCCTACTTAGTAACTAAGATCTCCAAAAATCTAAGACTCTCCACCCACCTACCATATGCTGTAACTTCCACTGTTTTTGAGAGCATTCTTAGGTTTGAATTTCTCCACATTGTGTTGTAAATGAAGTCAGTTCCCCTGGGACAGGTTAGAAGCTATCTGTTTCAAAGTCTGTTTTGTTTTTTTTCCCCCAGGCAAAATTTCTGGATCAGAGCTCTGAAGCTGAGGGTTTAAGACAATGGCTTGCATCTTTGAATAACACCACCACTTTAAAAGCTGGATGTTTGGTAGGGGTGAGCAATAGTCTCAGATCTTACAGGCTTGCCTCTTGCAGAGTTGAAGCACCATGTCTACTTCATAGGTGAGGGCTACGGTACAGGTCCCATTATTCACAGTGATGCCATGTAAGGTAAAGTCTTCATTCTATGAAAACAATCTGGGTGGAAGAAGGGAACACCCACCTGTCAGTTGCAATCTCCTGGAATTTATCTCAACATTGGTAACTGGGGGTAGGATGAGAAAGGCTAATGTTCTTCCCATCACAGGAAGATGGTTTTCTAGACTGAGAACCAGACGGAATCTCTGTGTTCTTGGCTGCACCAGTCTGGAGTGTAGTTTCTGTCATGTTAAATAGATATGGGAAAGGAAAAGAGTAGGTGTTGTACATATACTACAAAATTTCCTATTATTACTGCATTTTAGTATAGTTTCTTGAATAAATATTTCTTCATTAGCTGTATGTATGTTTGGACTATTTCTGGAGATTTTAAATGATTATTTTAAAATAATTTTTACCAATTTTACTGAAAACCAGGTATTTGGAGATCCTGGAAACACTATCATATATGAATATTCCTCCCACCTTAAATTTTAATTCACTTGTGTAATACCTAGGAAAGGGACCTTTAAAACACTATGATCTTGAGAGGAGAGTTATTAAGTACTTTTTCATACACTTACCAAAGAAGGTATGTGAATAACAAGTATATAAAAAGATGCTTAACATCATAATCTTTAAGGGAAATATAAGTTGAAACAACAATCCTACAGCACTACACACCTATTAGAATGTCTAAAATACAACAAGCAGACAATACCAAGTGCTAGTGAGGATGAGAAGCAACTAGAACTCCAATCCAGAACTGCTGGGCATTTAAAATCCAGCTATTCTGGGAAAAGTTTGGCAATTTCTTATAACCTTTAGCATACACTACCATATGACCTAGCAATCCTGCCCTAAAAAATCAAACCAAATCAAACCAAAACAAAACTTATGTTCACACAAAAACCTGTGCATGAATGTTTATAGTAGCCTTATCGAAAATGGTTAAAATTGGAAACAACTCAAATGTCTCTAAAACCTGAATACATAAACTGCTTTAAGTTTCTAAAAACAAGTATCAGCATTAAAAGGGAACACATTCTTAATATCACATTAACATTAATGATTCTTAAAGGCATTATGCTAAGTATAAGAAGCATGTTTCAAAGGTAATATACTATATGATTTTATTAATAGGACATTTTAAACAGACTAAGTGAGTTGTTGCCAGTAATTAGGAAGGAGGGAGGATAGAAGTGCAAGAAAGGTGGGGAGGGAAACTTGGGGGATATTGAAATTGTTCTATAACCTGAGAATGAACACACATGTACATTCACAAAATTGTAAACCAAAAAATAGTTTATTTTACTATATATTAATTTATAAAGTATTTATTAAAAAGTCAAGGAAAATCTGAACATAAACTTATTCTGAATGGATGTAATTAGATGTAATTAGAACCAAAATTATATATTTTAAACCAAGAAAACCCATACTTTGCCTGAGGCCTTCAAGGAAAGAATGCCATCATCACAGCAACATCCAAGGCTAATGTCTTGCACATTTTTGAACACAGCATTTCTTCTTTTAAAAATTGTCATTCTGGGGACACCTAGTTGGCTCAGTGGCTGAGCCTTCAGCTCAAGCTCAGGGCATGATTCTGGAGTCCCAGGCTTGAGTCCCACATCAGGCTCCCCATGAGGGGCATGCTTCTCTCTCTGCCTATGTCTCTGCCTCTCTCTGTCTTTCATGAATAAACAAATAAAATCTTTTTAAAAATTGTCATTTTTATTGAGATATCATAGAATGAGATATATATTAAAACATATTCTCTCAGGCAGCTCGGGTGGCTCAGCAGTTTAGTGCCGTCTTCAGCCCAGGGCCTGTTCCTGGAGACCCAGGGTTGAGTCCCACGTCAGGCTCCCTGCATGGAGCCTGTTTCTCCCTCTGCCTGTCTCAGCCTCTCTGTGTGTGTGTCTCTCATGAATAAATAAATAAAATCTTTAAAAAAAAATTCTCCATTTTTTGGTTAAGTAAAGGTTTTGTCTGATTAACATTGATTTCATTTCTTTTTGTGGAATATACTCTCTGAATGAGCAAGCTCGATTTTTTGCATCTATTTAAAATACATAGTCCTTAAAATTATTTTCTTGGTATCTTGATTTTAGTTCCATTTATACAGAGAATCTTGTTTTGCAGACCTAATGCTTTAAAAATTCATTGAGAAATACTTCATCAAGATAAAAAGCTTTTGCACAGCAAAAGAAACAGTCAACAAAACCAAAAGACAACCTACAGAATGGGAGAAGATATTTGCAAACGTCTTATCAGATAAACGGCTAGTACCCAGGATCTATAAAGAGTTTATCAAACTCAACACCCCAAAAACAAATAACCCAGTCAAGAAATGGGCAGAAGACATGAACAGACATTTCTCCAAAGACATACAAATGACCAACAGACACATGAAAAAATGCTCAGCATTATTCAGCATCAGGGAAATACAAATCAAAACCACAATCAGGGCACCTGGGTGGCTTAGTCAGTTAAGTGTCTACCTTTAGCTCAGGTCATGATACCAGAGTCCAGGGACTGAGACCCTCATTTGACTCCCTGCTCTTCAGGGAGCCTGCTTCTTTCTCCATCTCTGCCTCCCTCTTACTTTCTCTGTCTCTCATCAGTAAATAGATAAAAATCTTTAAAAAATAAATTTTAAAACCAAACCCCCAATGAGATACCATTGTCAGAATGGCTAAAATTAACAAGTCAGGGAACAACAAATGTTGGTGCAGATGCAGAAAAAGGGGATCCCTCCTACACTGTTGGTGGGAATGTAAGTTAGTATAGCTACTCTGGAAAACAGTATGGAGGCTCCTCAACTATGAGCCACCGATTGCATTACTAGGTATTTACCCAAAGGATACAAACATTGTGATCTGAAGCGGCACCTGTGTCCCAATGTCTGTAAGAGCCAAAACATGCAAAGGGCCTAAATGTCCATGGACAGATGAATGGATAAAGAAGACGTATATATATAAAATGGAATAGTATTCAGTCATCAAAAAATGAAAGCTTCACATTTGCAACAATGCGGATGGAACTAGAGGGTATTATGTTAAGTGAAATAAGTCAACCAGAGAAAGACAATTATATGGTTTCACTCATATGTGGAATTTTTTTTTAAAGATTTTATTTATTTATTCATGAGAGACAGAGAGAGAGAGAGAGATGCATAGACACAGGCAGAGAGAGAAGCAGGATCCATGCAGGGAGCCCAACATGGGACTTGATCCCGGGTCTCCAGGATCACACCCTGGGCTGCAGGTGGCGCTAAACCGCTGCGCCACCGGGGCTGCCCTCATATGTGGAATTTAAGAAACAAAACAGAGGACCATAGGGGAATGGAGGAAAAATAAAATAAGACAAAATCAGAGAGGGAGACAAATCATAAGAGACTCTAAACTATAGGAAACAAACAGGGTTACTGGAGGAGAAGCGGGTGGGGGTATGGGGTATTTGGGTGATTGGCATTAAGGAGGGCATGTGATGGGATACCTCAGTGGCTCAGTGGTTGAGATTCTGCCTTTGGCTCTGGTCAAGATCCTGAGATCCTGGGATCAAGACCCACATCAGGCTCCCCACAGGGACTCTGCTTCTCCCTCTGCCTATGTCTCTGCCTCTCTCTTTGTGTGTCTCATGAATGAATAAATAACATCTTAAAAAAAAAAAGAAAAAGGAGGGCATGTGATGTAATGAGCAGTGGGTGTTATATGCAATTGATGAATAACTGAACTCTACGTCTGAAACTGATACACTATATGTCAATTAATTTAATTTAAATAAAATAAGAAAAAATATTAGAAAAATTTTTAACAAATTTGCCTAGAAATTTATCAGTGGGATAGTGGTGGGCAAAACAATTTATGAAATATTACTGCTATGATAAGAGGAAGGATTTAAAACTTTAAAAGTTCGGTCTTAAATTCAGATAAATCAGTCATTCTAAATACTTTTTGGTAATGAGGCATCAGGTGCAACAACAGAATTTAATATTAATAGCTGAAATTTAAAATATTAATTGTCAAGCAGTAAAATGTTTCTTTTTTCAAAACAATAAGAAAAAAAAACCCGTGATATTCAAAAACTATTCTAATTTTAAGAAAGAAAGAAAAAAAGCTATAGTTATAATATCCCTATTCTTACAACCAGAGTGTCTCAGGGCACAAAAATACCTTAGAAGTTTTATAATCCTAATTACTTACTAATGCTTAAGTCTCCTAAATTACAGCTCCCAAGTTCTGCAATTGCAACTCTTAGCAAGAATAGTCTATAAAAGTGACTGATTTTTATCCAGGCTAAGTTTGATTGAGGTTCAATACTCATCTTTTGACATTCTATAATGTCTTAATTCAATTATCTTCTATATTATTCTGATTTCAAAATAATAATAAAAAGAAAAATAATGTTGAATTATAAGTGAACAGAATGACTTGACTTTGTCCTTGAATCTAATATTTATGTAGTGAATTAAATTCTATAAATGTCATGCACTCTCTAAGCTCATTTTTTTATTATGTATGAAACCAAGGTCCTAACACCTTATTCAACTAACTTTATTAGATGAATTTCAAGTAATATAGTAAGTGAAATCAATTTATAAAACTGTGGAGAGAGATTATATTATTTTGAGTACCATGAAATGCTTTAAAAAAACTGACCATGTCAGACCACAAAAAAAGTCAATGAATTCCCAAATTCAGTAGCATAGATAATTTTTAACAAAATGTCATAAAGTAAGAAGTAAGTGATACTCAAATAGTTAAAAGTAAAATAAGCTCATGATCCTTAAGATAAAAAGTAATTCATATAGATATTTTTAAAATATTTAGAACTAAAACCAAAAATAGTGTTAAACACTACATATCAAAATCTGTAGTAAACAGCTGAAGTAGTTCTTGATAGAACTTTACTAGATGTATTTTTTAGGAAAAAAAATTGAAACCTGGGAGGGTAGCAATATAATAAATATAAATAAAAAATACGAAAATAGATAATATGAGAGCAGAGATAAATGAAATCAAGAAAAATAATAACAAAATCAGTATTAACAAAACCAGAAACTGGTTCCTTGAAAATATAAACAACACAGATAAATCTACGGCAAGAAAGATCATGAATGAAAGAAAAAGAAGTCAAACAAAATACAGAGTAAAAAGAAAAAAAAAGATTAAAAATATCATAATTTAAAAAATAATAAAAGATTTTGTTTCTCCTTAGGATGTAGAAAACTACGGCACATCATTCTCACCTAAGAAGTAAAATAAAGAAGTAAATATAAGAAGTAAAATAATTTACAGAATATTACTTTTTTATTTGAGCCTCAAGTATACATGAAATTGCACGGAAACTGAGTTTTAAAAATTATAAATCCCTCTGGGGAGAGATGAGACCATAGGCTATTTTACATTTGGGAGAGCACAAGAAGGAGTTGCAGTCATAAAACTGAGTAAGAATAAAGGAATTAAATTTGTAAGATTCTTAGATTCTTAAAGGCCATGTATGCGAGCGTGTCAATTAAAGATACCTGAAAGCCCCCACACAAGGTGAGTCTGTGCCACTTAGTAGCTCTTTTTACAGGTCTTCCCCAGGAGCCTATAAGAGATCAGGAGTGAACAGGTGATACAGACCTACTTGGTGGCACAGCCTTCCGGTGATCAATGACTGAAGGAAAGGAAGAAAACTCTACATGCTTCACTGGACTCTTTTCACCTGTACAGAAAAACAAAACAAAACAAAGCAAAAAAACAAAAAACCTTAAGCCCCTGAAAGAAGGACAACTGCCTCACCTACAGGGCTCAGTCTAAGATCCACTGTTCATACAGGACAGACATAAACAGAAACTACCTACTGTAATAGATAGACAAAATACAGAAAACTGGAAAACATCAGCAGAAAGAGGGAAACTATGTAAAAAAAAAAAAAAAGCCACGTAAAATTGCTAGAAACAACAAGAAAAAATGGAGTAATGAATTTTATTCATGTATATACTAGCTTAGGAAATATATGAAGAAATAAAAGTTTGCCCAAAAGAAGGAAAACAATTGTATTAGTTTCCTAGGGTTGATGTAATTAAGTACCAGAAATTTGGTGGCTTTCTGTCTTAACAGAAGTTTAGTTTCTCACAGTTATAGAGGCCAGAAGTCTAAAACTAAGGTGTTTACAGAGCCATTCTTTGTCTACAAGCTCTCAAGGATAATCTTTCCTTGGCTCTTCCAGGTTCTGGTGGTTGTTAGATATTCTTTATCTTGCGGCTACATAACCCAAATCTCTGTCTCTCTCTTCAAATGGCCTGTTCTCTGTGTTTCTCCTCTGTGTGTCTCTTATAAGCATACTTGTCATTGGACTGAGTATCCACCAGACAATCCATCATGATCCTATCTTGAGATCCTTTACCCAAGGAGACCTTACTTGCAAATATGGTAACATTCAAAGGATTAGAGCATGGACATATCTTGTGGGGGACCAGCATTCAACCCATTGCAAAAACTAATAACAGACTGAAGAAGCTCATTAGAATTAAAACCAAAACAAAAACACCCATATAAATAAATATGATAGCCAAACTGCTGAAAATCAAAGATAAACCCAAACCATAGGACAGAGAAGTAAGTCTAACTGTAGAGGAATAAAGATAAGAATTATAGCAGACTTCTAATCAGAAACTATGCAAGTCAAAAGATAATACAATAATAGTTATCGTGCCAAAAGCAAAAAGAAGTACCTTCAAAATGAAGGTAAAGACTTTTAAGAAAAAAATTAACCCCAATGAGTCCCACAATATAGTATAAGAAATATTTAAGGATGTTTTTCAAACAGAAGAAATATGATACCAGATAAAAACTTAGATACTATGCATGCATGGACAAACACAAATACACACACACACACACACACATACACAGTGAAAGCACTAAATTGGTAACATTGTGGGCAAACGTAAAAGGTAATTTTTAAATTTTAATTTCCTCATAAGATAACTAAGGTGAATATAGAAATACTGTATAATGTGGTTTATAACATGTAGAATAAAAGTATATAACAATAACAATTTAAAATGTAAGTTAAGTCTCAATATATTCACACTATTTATGTGAATTGAGATTACCTGATTGAGAGATAAACTATGCAAGCTAAAGATATGTATTTTTTTAATTTATTTTTTATTGGTGTTCAATTTACTAACATACAGAATAACCCCCAGTGCCCGTCACCCATTCACTCCCACCCCCCGCCCTCCTCCCCTTCTACCACCCCTAGTTCGTTTCCCAGAGTTAGTAGTCTTTACGTTCTGTCTCCCTTTCTGATATTTCCCACACATTTCTTCTCCCTTCCCTTCTATTCCCTTTCACTATTATTTATATTCCCCAAATGAATGAGAACATGTAATGTTTGTCCTTCTCCGACTGACTTACTTCACTCAGCATAATACCCTCCAGTTCCATCCACGTTGAAGCAAATGGTGGGTATTTGTCATTTCTAATAGCTGAGTAATATTCCATTGTATACATAAACCACATCTTCTTTATCCATTCATCTTTCGTTGGACACCGAGGCCCCTTCCACAGTTTGGCTATCGTGGCCATTGCTGCTAGAAACATCGGGGTGCAGGTGTCCCGGCGTTTCATTGCATCTGTATCTTTGGGGTAAATCCCCAACAGTGCAATTGCTGGGTCGTAGGGCAGGTATATTTTTAACTGTTTGAGGAACCTCCACACAGTTTTCCGGAGTGGCTGCATCAGTTCACATTCCCACCAACAGTGTATGAGGGTTCCCTTTTCTCCGCATCCTCTCCAACATTTGTTGTTTCCTGCCTTGTTAATTTGCCCCATTCTCGCTGGTGTGAGGTGGTATCTCATTGTGGTTTTGATTTGTATTTCCCTGATGGCAAGTGATGCAGAGCATTTTCTCATGTGCATGTTGGCCATGTCTATGTCTTCCTCTGTGAGATTTCTCTTCATGTCTTTTGCCCATTTCATGATTGGATTGTTTGTTTCTTTGGTGTTGAGCTTGATAAGTTCTTTATAGATCTTGGAAACTAGCCCTTTATCTGATACGTCATTTGCAAATATCTTCTCCCATTCTGTAGGTTGTCTTTGAGTTTTGTTGACTGTATCCTTTGCTGTGCAAAAGCTTCTTATCTTGATGAAGTCCCAATAGTTCATTTTTGCTTTTGTTTCTTTTGCCTTCGTGGATGTAAGATATGTATTATAAACCTTAGCAACTAATGCAAAAACTAAAATAAGTACAACTAATAAGCCAAGAGTGGATATAAGATGATAATAAACAATTCAAGTAACTTAAAATAAGTCAGGAAAAGAAGGGGAAAAAAGAACAAAGTACAGATTTCCTAATCAGAAAACAAAAAAGGTTGCTAAGCTGCTACTCAGGCACCCCAGCTAGCTCATTTCTTTAAAAAAAAATTATAATAATCCCATGGAGATCAGTTTCACAATTTAATATGTGACACACCATATACTCTATGGAATCCTCAAGGTGAAAGATAAGAAAGATTGCTCAATTTTACATTCTTTTACATACATTTCTGATGAGATTAGTTTAATAAATTGGTTGTAGAAATATCCTACACTGGTTGAATCATTTGACTTCCTAATGTTCCACAATAGATCATATGAACATATGATGAATGAATATGATCAGATTTCTTTGCACTTAACAATTCTGACCAGAACTTTTCTAGATAATCTTAAGGCTCTCTGCATGTCTCATGCCAAATTCCACCTTCTTCCAACAAGTCTTTCTTAGTCACCATACTTAAAGTCACCCTCCTTTACTTTTTTTCCAGGCTATCACAACCTTTCATTTTACGTTGTTTTTTTTTTTTTTTTGAATATTCATTACTATCTGTAGTAACACATACACATAGCTATGATGTTATTAGGTCTCTCCAACTAAATATGAATACCTTAAGGAAGAATTGGAAGTGTTTTGTTCACGGCTACATTCCTTAGTATCTAGAACATAGTGCATTGTTGAAGCACAATAAATATTTGTTGAATTAATGACTAAATTAATTAATGATATTTATCAGTCTCTGAAATTTCTTTGTCCAATTAGATATGTTTGTTTCTTTTCTAGAATACAAGTTCTTGAGAATGGCAAGAGAGCGGAGGAGTAGGGTCCCCAAGTCACCTGTCCCGAACCAATTCACCTAGATAACTTTCAAACCATCCTAAATACCTACGAATTCAACCTGAGATTTAAAAAGAGAACAGCTGGAATGCTCAGAGAGATGGGTTTCCGTTTCTAACAAGGTATGAAGGCGGAAAAAAATAAAATAAAAAAGAATCCAGTGGGGGAGGGGCCCCCACGAGGAGCCTGGCTAAGGGGGGCAGCAAGAGTCTCCAGGACAGGGAAGCCCAGTCCCGGGGAAGCAGGACTTTAAAAATCTGCACCGTGGGCGGCCCCGATGGCTCAGCGGTTTAGCAGCGCCTTCAGCCCAGGATGTGATCCTGGAGACCCGGGATCGAGCCCCACGTCGGGCTCCCTGCATGGAGCCTGCTTCTCCCTCTGCCTGTGTCTCTGCCTCTCTGTCTGTTTCAAATTAATTAATTAATTAATTTAAAAAATCCGCACTGGATTCTTCCTGGAGGGAAAGGCACTCGCAGGGAACTCAGGCAGGATGGCAGGAGGAGCAGTGGAGCCTCCAGGTTCCCGGGGTCACTAACAGGAGGGGCGCCCCGGGCCGGGGGGGGCGGGGGGGGGAGCGCGCCACACACCGCAGTGGAGCTCAGTAAAGGGCTGGAGCGCGCCCCGGGGCCTCGGGAGCAGCTCAGGCAGCAGCTCCAGTTGGAGGGGGTTGCGCCTGCTGCCTTGGGGAGGTGCGGCCCCAGGAGATTCCAGCAGCACAGACCCCGGAGTCCGGGGCGCCGGGGGACACAGCCCAGGATCCTGCGCTCCTCGCCACCCCGCCCCCACAGGCGGAGGCAGGGGGGGCACAGTTCGGGGAGGACGCTCCTGCCTCAGGGAGCCCCCAACCTGTGCATGTCAGTGCCCGCCCCGGGGAGCATCCAGGCCAGTGTGGACTGGGAGACTGCAGGAGTTACTGTGGGGAGCTGACTCCCGGGGCTGCCAGTGGTGGTGGTCCTCCTGGTGTCACCCTGTGCCTGAGAGGGGCGGGGCCCCAGGGAATAGGGGCCTCACAGGGTCAACAGCTCCCACTGAGCCCAGCACCGTGGGGGGGCGGGCATCTCCCCAGGTGAACACACCTGAGAATCAGCACAGCAGGCCCCTCCCCCAGCAGAACCCTCCCCCAGCAGACCAGCTGGAAGGACAGGGGAAAAGCAAGTTCTGGACCCAGCAGCTCTGGAAAGCTCCAGGGGAAGTCGAGGGATTTACAGTATATACAAACAGAGGATACCACTCCTATTTTTTTCTTCCTTTGTCTAGCACAACTCATTTTTTTTATCAGACTAAATTTCCAATTTTTTTCTCTTTTCCCACCTTAACTATAGTATTTTATCACCTCTTCATTTTTAAGATTATTCCTTTTGACTTTCATATTTCTACAATTACAGGTCCTAGATATATTTTCCTTTTTTTTTTTTTTTTTTCCTAGATATATTTTCCAATTCTAGATTCCCTTCAACATACTCAACTTAATTTTGGGAGATGTACAGGATATGTCCTTTTTTTTTTTTTTTTTCTGTTTTGGGTTTTTTGTTTTCTCTGCCTCAATTTGTTCTACAATGGTGGAAATTAATACCTTCCAAAACATGACCAGCGTGCACCCAGAAGCAAGTGGAACACCATGCTGGCTCATTCTGTTGAGATTTCTCATTCCCATTCTGCCCCCTTCTTTTATCTCATTTATGTTTCAGTGGTCAATGTTGGGGCTTTCTACAAGTACTTCTATTTTATATAAATTTGGGACTGAGCATCTTCTAACATGCAGAACAATATACTCAGAACCAAGAGGATCACCCTATAGAACCCCTCAGGTAGACTATATTTGCCATCCACTACAACTTCATCACCACCACCATCTCCCAGTTCCTTTCCCCCCCTCTTTTTTTCTTTACTTTTGCTTTTTTCTTTTCTTTTTTTTTTTTTTTTCTTTTTTCTTTTCTTCTTCTTTGGGATTCTTGGCATTTTATTTTTTCCTACTTTGGTTTAAATTTGTTTTTCACTTTAGTGGTCCTTTGTTTTCTTTCGTTCTGATCTTTGTTTTCAATTTCTGGTCTCTGACCTCAACAGAATCATCTAGTGTGAAATTTACTTAGGTCGTGGTTGATATTCTTGACTCAGACAGCTCATACAGCCACTCTGCACTGAGCAAAATAACTAGAAGGAAGAACCCACCACAAAAGAAAGAATTAGAAAGAGTACTCTCTCCCACAGAGTTACAGAATTTGGATTACAATCTGATGTCAGAAAACCAATTCAGAAGCACAATTATAAAGCCACTGGTGGCTTGGAAAAAAAGCATAAAGGACTCAAGAGACAATCATGACTGCAGAATTTAGATCTAATCAGGCTGAAATTAAAAATCAATTAAATGAGATGCAATCCAAACTGGAGGTCCTAACAAAGAGGGTTAATGAGATAGAAGAAAGACTGAGTGACATAGAAGACAAGTTGATGGCAAGGAAGGAAGCTGAGGAAAAAAGAGAAATACAATTAAAAGACCATGAGGAAAGGTTAAGGGAAATAAATGACAGCCTCAGAAGGAAAAATCTATGTTTAATTGGGTTCCACAGGACGCTGAAAGGGACAGAGGACCAGAAAGCATATTTGAACAAATCATAGCTGAGAACTTCCCTAATTTGGGGAGGGAAACAGGCATTCAGATCCAGGAGATAGAGAGGTCCCCCACCCAAAAAAATCAATAAAAACCATTCAACACCTCAACATTTAATAGTGAAACTTGCAAATTCCAAAGATAAAGAGAAAATTCTTAAATAAAGCAGCAAGAGAAAAGAGATCCCTAATTTATATGGAGAGAAATATTAGATTAACAGCAGACCTCTCCACAGAGACCTGGCAGGCCAGAAAGGGCTGGCAAGATATATTCAGGGTCCTAAATGAGAAGACCATGCAGTCAAGAATACTTTATCCAGTAAGGCTCTCATTCAGAATAGAAGGAGAGATAAAGAGCTTCCAAGATAGGCAGAAACTGAAAGAATATGTGAAAAAAAAAAAAAAGAAAGAAAGAATATGTGACCACCAAACCAGCTCTGCAAGAAATATTAAGGGGGACTCTGTAAAAGAAAGAAGACATCCAAAGAAATAACCCAGAAAAACAGGGACAGAATAGGTGTTACGATGACACTAAATTCATATCTTTCAATAGTAACTTTTAACGTGAATGGGCTAAATGATCCCATCAAAAGATGCAGGATTTCAGACTGGATAAAAGAGCAAGACCCATCTAATTGGTGTCTGCAAGAGAATCATTTTAGACCTAAGGACACCTCCAGCATGAAAATTAAAGGTTGGAGACCCATTTACCATTCAAATGGTCCTCAAAAGAAAGCAGGCGTAGCAATCCTCATATCAGATAAATTAAATTTTATCCCAAGGACTGTAGTAAGAGATGAAGAGGGACACTACATCATACATAAAGAATCTATTCCAACAAGAGAACCCAACAATCATGAATATTTATGCCCCTAATGTGGGAGCTGCCAAGTATATCAATCAATTAATAACCAAAGTAAAGACCTACTTAGATAATAATACACTAATACTGGGAGACTTTAACACGGCATGTTCTGTAAATGACAGATATTCTAAGTACAGTATCATCAAAGAAATAAGAGTTTTAAATGATACACTGGACCAGATAGATTTCACAGATATTTACAGAACTTTGCATCCAAATGCAACTGAACACACATTCGTCTCAAGTGTACATGGAACTTTCTCCAGAATAGACTACATACTGGGTCAAAAATCAGGTCTCAATTGATACCAAAAGATTGGGATTGTCCCCTGCATATTTTCAGACCACAATGCTTTGAAACTTGAACTCAGTTACAAGAATAAATTCAGAAGAAACTCAAACACGTGGAGGTTAAAGAGCATCCTGCTAAAAGAAGAATGGGTCAACTAGGAAATTAGAGAAGAATTAAAAAGATTCATGGAAACTAATGAGAATGAAGATACAACTGTTCAAATGCTTTGGGATACAGCTAAAGCAGTCTTAAAAGAGAAATACATTGCAATACAAGCATCCCTAAAAAATTGGAAAAAAACTCAAATACACAAGCTAACCTCACACCTAAAGGAACTGGAGAAAGAACAGCAAATAAAACCTACACCCAGCAGAAGAAGAGAGTTAATAAAGATTCACCCACAACTCAATGAAATAGAGACCACCAAGAAATGAAAACAGATCAACAAAACTAGGAGTTGGTTCTTTCAAAAATTAATAAGATAGATAAACCATTAGCCAGCCTTATTAAAACCAAAAGACAAAAGACTCAAATTAATAAGATCATGAATGAAATAAGAGAGATCACAACCAATACCAAGGAAAAAGAAACGATTTTAAAAACGTATTATGAGCAGCTATATGCCAATAAATTAGGCAATCTAGAAGAAACAGACGCATTTCTGGAAAACCAGAAATTACAAAAACTGGAATCGGAAGAAATAGAAAACCTGAACAGGCCAATAACCAGGGAGGACATTGAAGCAGTCATCAAAAACCTCCCAAGACACAGAAATCCAGGGCTAGATGGCTTCCCAGGGGAATTCTATCAAATGTTTAAAGAACAATAGCTATTCTACTAAAGCTGTTCCAAAAGAAAGGGATGGAATACTTCCAAACTCGTTCTATGAGGCCAGCATCACCTTAATTCCAAAACCAGACAAAGACCCCACCAAAAAGGAGAATTACAGACCAATATCCCTGGTGAACACAGATGCAAAAATTGTCAACAGGATATTAGCCAATAGGATAGGATCCAACAGTATTCACCATGACCAAGTGGGATTTATCCCCAGGATGCAAGGTTGGTTCAACAGTCATAAAGCAATCAACGTGATAGATCATATCAACAAGAGAAAAAACAAGAACCATATGATCATCTCAATAGATGCAGAGAAAGCATTTGACAAAATACAGCATCCATTCCTGATCAAAACTCTTGAGAGTGTAGGGATAGACGGAACATTCCTCAGCATCTTAAGAACCATCTATGATAAGCCCACAGCAAGTATCATTCTCAATGGGGAAACACTGGGAGCCTTTCCCCTAAGATCAGGAACAAAACAGGGATGTCCACTCTCACCACTGCTATTCAACAGAGTACTAGAAGTCCTAGCCTCAGCAATCAGACAACAAAAAGACATTAAAGGCATTCAAATTGGCAAAGAAGAAGTCAAACTCTCCCTCTTCGCAGATGATATGATACTGTACATAGAAAACCCAAAAGACTCTACCCCAAGATTGCTAGAACTCATACAGCAATTCGGCAGTGTGGCAGGATACAAAATCAATGCCCAGAAATCAGTGGCATTTCTATACACTAACAATGAGACTGAAGAAAGAGAAATTAAGGAGTCAATCCCAGTTACAATTGCACCCAAAAGCATAAGATACCTAGGAATAAACCTAACCAAAGAGGTAAAGGATCTATACCCTAAAAACTACAGAACACTTCTGAAAGAAATTGAGGAAGAAGACACAAAGAGATGGAAAAATATTCCATGCTCATGGATTGGAAGAATTAATATTGTGAACATGTCTATGCACTACCGAGGGCAATTTACACATTCAATGCAATCTCTATCAAATACCATGGACTTTCTTCAGAGGGTTGGAACAAATAATCTTAAGATTTGTGTGGAATCAGAAAAGATCCCGAATAGGCAGAGGAATATTGAAAAATAAAACCAGAGCCGCGGGCATCACAATGCCAGATTTCAGGTTGTACTACAAAGCTCTGATCATCAAGACAGTGTAGTATTGGCACAAAAACAGACTCATAGATCCATGGAACAGAACAGAGAATCCAGAAATGGGCCCTCAACTGTATGGTCAACCAATATTCGACAAAGCAGGAAAGACTATCCACTAGAAAAAGGACAGTCTCTTTAATAAATGGTGCTGGGAAAACTGGACAGCCCATGCAGAAGAAGGAAACTAGAACATTCTCTTACACCATACACAAAAATAAACTCTAAATGGATGAAAGATCCAAATGTGAGACAAGAATCCATCAAAATCCTAGAGGAGAATACAGGCAACAACTTTTTTGAACTTGGCCACAGCAACTTCTTGCAAGGTACATCCATGAAGGCAGGGAAACAAAAGCAAAAATGAATTATTGGGACTTAAGACAAAAAGCTTTTGCACAGCAAAAGAAACACTCAACGAAACTAAAAGACAACCTACAGAATGGGAGAAGATATTTGCAAATGACCTGTCAGATAAAGGGCTAGTAACCAAGATCTATAAAGAACTTATTAAACTCAACACCAAAGAAACAAACAATCCAATCATGAAATGGGCAAAATATATGAACAGAAATTTCACCAAAGAAGACATACACGTGGCCAACAAGCAAATGAGAAAATGCTCCGCATCACTGGCCATCAGGGAAATACAAATCAAAACCACAGTGAGATACCACCTCACACCAGTGAGAATGGTGAAAAGTTAACAAGACAAGAAACAACAAATGTTGGAGAGGATGTGGAGAAAGGGGAACCCTCTTGCACTGTTGGTGGGAATGTGAACCGGTGCAGCCACTCTGGAAAACTGCGTGGAGGTTCCTCAAAGAGTTAAAAATAGAGCTGCTGTAAGATCCAACAATGCACTACTGGGGATTTACTCCAAAGATACAGATGCAGTGAAACGCTGGGACACCTGCACCCTGATGTTTCTAGCAGCAATGTCCACAATAGCCAAACTGTGGAAGTAGCCTGGTGTCCATCGAAAGATGATGGATAAAGAAGATGTGGTTTATGTATACACTGGAATATTCCTCAGCCATTAGAAACGACTAATACCCACCATTTGCTTCGACGTGGATGGAACTGGAGGGTATTATGCTGAGTGAAGTAAGTCAATCGGAGAAGGACAAACATTATATGATTTCATTCATTCAGGGAATATAAAAAATAGTGAAAGGGATTAAAGGGAAAGGAGAGAAAATGAGTGGGAAATATCAATGAGGGATACAGAACATGAGAGACTCCTAACTCTGGGAAACGAACAAGGGGTAGTGGAAGGGGAGGTGGGTGGGGATGGGATGACTGGGTGACAGGCACTGAGGGGGGCACTTGACGGGATGAGCACTGGGTGTTATGCTCTATGTTGGCAAATCGAACTCCAATAAAAAAATATACAAACAAACAAGTTCTTGAGAATAATAACCATGTGTGTCTTCCTTACTGCTATATCCCCAGATCTTATAATAGTTCATAGCTCATAGGAAGCATTTAATTTTTGTTCTAAAATTCTAGAAAGTATCTATGAACCCATATTTACAATTAGACAATAAATTTCACTACTTAAAATATTCTAAGTCCCAATAAATAATTCAATGGCATCTTAAACAATCCTTATGAGGCTGTAGTAGTATTCTTCATGAAGTCAATTAACTTCATAAAAGGTCCTCCTTGCTATAGATGGCAACATGCAACTGAAATCATAAGACTTGTTTATACCTGGCATATGTGTCAGGGGTTACTGTAGTTAATTAACATTGGCTTGATTCCTGTTCCTATTTTCCAGTAATATTCCATTGTATATATAGACCACATCTTCTTTACCTATTCATCTTTCGATGGATACCATGGCTCCTCTCACAGTTTGGCTATTGTGGACATTGCAGCTATAAACATTGGGGTGCAGGTGTCTCAGCATTTCACTGCATTTGTATCTTTGGGGTAAATCCCCAGCAGTGCATTGCTGGATCGTAGGGTAGCTCTATTTTTAACCCTTTGAAAAATTCTTTAAAAAACATAGCATTTAAATTTTTTTTTTTTTTTTTATGATAGTCACACAGAGAGTGAGAGAGAGAGAGAGAGGCAGAGACACAGGAGGAGGGAGAAGCAGGCTCCATGCACCGGGAGCCCGACGTGGGATTCGATCCCGGGTCTCCAGGATCGCGCCCTGGGCCAAAGGCAGGCGCCAAACCGCTGCGCCACTCAGGGATCCCAAAACATAGCATTTAAATACTAAAGCATCCTGTACCTCCTTTTAAGTGATAAGGAGTGATTGTTTTGAGGTGTTATTTCTCTCAAATTTTTCCTTTATCATGTCTTAAGATGAAATAGCTTAGAGAAATTAACAGGTAAAATAATATAAACATTTCCAGGGTTAAGGGATGAACATTTCCATGATACAATAAGTGTATAAGAAGTGTCAATAGGCAAGTATTTAGCAAACATTTAGTGATCAATGAAGGAGATTTGAGAATACCTTAGGTGACAAGAGAAATAATAAGCCATTACTCCCTTAAAGCTTACAGGCACCTAAAAAAAAAAAAAAAAAAAAAAAGCTTACAGGCACCTTATGAATAAAATGATTATGAGTCACAGGTTTGACAGGTCATGTTGTACATAACTTGTAACACTGAAGCTCAAGACAGTTGAGACAAAAACAAAGAAACAAAATAAACAAACAAACAAACAAAACCAATATTGCCAGGATTGTCCACATACATACAATCAAAGCCAAAGAAAAATAATCATAATTTTGGCACTCAGTAGAGTGATTTTTTTCTGAGATATCTTTCTGAAATGGAAATTATTTCTTGAAAACAATATTTATATCCTGAGATCCATAATTCCAAAAAGAACAATAGCTTATGGATAAAAGGGGAGAGGTGTCACCTGGAACCTAGAAATGGTTGAAGGTGGTGGACTTCTAAGATTGTGATAGTCCAGTATCTTACTAATTTTCAAAGAATGAACAGTTTAGTTATTATAAAACATGTTTTGAAAAGTTTGGTAAAATAGCTTCTAAAGTCCTTTCGTGTTGAACATTATCAGCTTCAGTGAAGCACATTTGCTTTAGCTCTGGGTGAGTTTTGTGATTCTTCGTTCTTAATGTTATTCTAATTTTTCTAGAGCTTCAGGAAGAGTTAAACTACTAGGAGCCTGGCACATTATACAATTCCATTTCTTCAGAAAATATCAAAGATAGGCATGTCAGTGTGGTGCCTTGAGAAAAGGAAGGATTATTATGTACTTTCCATTATAATCCTGAGCCTGTTTTATTCTATGCCTCAAGGTCTTTGGCTTTTAAAATTGATAGTTCCCTTAAAAGGTAGACTGGTTAAGATATTTTAGTCAATTTCCATTCTTGGATTCATAAGATACACTTTCCCAGGAAACCAGGTACATTCACATCTGTCATATTTATCTCTTTGCACTTACATAAGAAAGGGTTTGTACTAGCTATGTCTTCTTAGTAAGAGCTCTGACTTAATACCATCTAATTTTATTACACTTTTCCACCTCATTTTTTCCATTTTCCAGAATTATTTAGTATTTTCTTTACTGACATGTTTAGTAATAATTAAAATCCTATAACCATTTTCCTATAATAAATTTCTCTCTACTAGCTTAGGGACAGCAGCAAAAATGTATGATTGATCCTTTCATTAACATTCTAAGTATGCAAATTTTAAATCATATTTTCCTCATCTCTTTTTAAGGGTTAGAGTAGAAAAGAATGCTAGAAAAGTAGCTGATTAAGCCTCTGACTATGTCATCACAGCTATTTTTTTCCATATTAGCATGCATCTAGATAATGTTTGTATTAAAATCCTCTTGCCAAAATATGATATATTTCATTATCTCTTTAAGCAATAATTGACAGGTCTACTCATTAGTAATATTCCAATGAACTTCCCTGGAAGTATTTACTTCTTGTTTTGTATCTTTTATTTTTTCTTTTGCTAATACAACTAAATGAAACGGTCTTTTAGTACAGGATAAGCACCAAATTAGTGAGTTTGTATCAGATATTTCTGAAGAGACAATTTCTCCTGAGGCTTTATTTCCAAACGGTTTGGGAACAATTATGCATTGTGGTAACATCAAGGCTACTAATTGCTTTTGTGTGCAAGGTGTAAAAATCCACAATGGCAACAGATCAGCACTTGGCTTTAAATCTTTAGGAATACCTTGTTCTCCATGTTGTTTCTTCCAGGAAACTCTAAAATGTCCCATGTACAAAATTAGTCCACAGTGTGTGTGTGTATGCGTGTATGTGTACATGTGTGTTTGTGTATGTATATGTGTGTGTGCAGTGACAGACAGCAGAAACCAAGGTTTCTGTTTCTGACTTATGGCTACAAGAATCTAATCCTATTATCTACAGAGTTCTAAAAGTCAGAATTTGATCCATTGAGGGTATGCCGTTTCAATCAAAAGAGGGATGCCATTGAGGATGGGAACATTCACTGATGAACTACTGAAACAGACTATAAGATCAATTTCCTAAGACCTTCACGGATATTTCATGTGGTATCCTTTATTTTTTTTTTTTTCATGTGGTTTCCTTGAGACATTTTCTTCTTTTCTCTTTCCTTTTTCCCCATTTCATTTGATGTGTGTGCGTGTGTGTGTGTCTATTTTTTCCTTTGTTGAAATTAAATATTAGGATGATTCTTGATATTCAACTGTCATTTAATTTTCTTAGCCTTCTTTCACAGGTCCTCTTTTATTAAGGCTGATCCACTAGGTCTGTCCCTCCTCATAATTATATCCCTGTATGTCTTTAGTTCTTTGATGATTTCCATCCTTCATAATTGACATATAAGATGACTTTCTTTTTTTTTTCTTTTCTAAGAAGCTAACGTATCATTATCCCTGTGGGTTAAACTGATCAATTTCTCTGCTTGAAACTGTGCTTGGATATTCTCATTTTCTGCCCTAGTTTCACTCCTTCCATTTATTGCTTAAAGCCTGGGGTAAAGAAAGTTGTGAGCAAAGTAACAGTTAAGGCAGATGAGTTTCTCATTCAATAATTTTTGGTGCTCCTGCCTCAAGGAGCAAAGGGGATACAAAGCTTCAAAAATAAGGTAAGGAAATGTCAATGAAAATCAGAGAATAGTTGTTTAGACTATTTCTCTCATGCAAAAGTCAATAAGTATATGACAACTAGAAATATAATGATGACATTAATATTAGGGTAACCAATAAAGGACAAGAGTAGAAATGGGCAGCAGTAGGAATCCAACTAACTGCCCATTTGACTCTTATCTGAAGTTCTGTGATATCATCAAAAATAATTATTGAGTATGTTTGAAAAAGAGCAGGCTGAGCACTTAGAAATAGGAAGGAAGGAAATCCAAAGTTATTGATTCCTATTTTATGTTCATCTATTTCCTAATAGTGTATTCTCAATAATGCTTGAATAATGCTAAAGCATCTTTCAAAATAGGTAACTGAGGTTCAGAAATGTAAAATACCTCATCCATGTTTACGCAACTAGTAAAAATGCAGAATTAATGTTTGCAAGCACTTCTGATATCCAAGCCCATGACTTTCCAATATACAATACTCTTACTAAAAGTCAGCCAAAAAAACACATTCCAAGCATGTTGGAGTTTAATAAAATAATAAATTAATGAACCATTAATCCAATGTTTGCACTGTGGAATATTTGACCAACAAACATATAGTGCTAAAGATCTCAAAACATAGTTCTAGGTATTCTGATTTAGAAAGATGTCTTCTAATTCAGGGGTATAAAATATAATGACACCTGAAAACCACTCAGCTGGTATAAAATAATTCAAAAATTGCAGATAAGAACCAAACCTAAATGGGAGTATTTTCAAAGTCTGGAAAATAAATAACCATTTTCCCCTTTCAGTGGTATTATGAATATTCTATACAACTATTTCTAAGCCTTCTTAAACCTTTAACTGATTTTCCAAACCATTTTCAGAGCACATATTTGGACATACGGAAGTAACATTTATCTACACTCCTAGTGCCTAAGGACAAGAATTATGCTATTTTAACACTTTCTATAGCATTAAATCCTGCCCAAATTGCCAATGGTAATTATTAGCAGTCACTATGACAATTGTCAAAGTCTTTCTTCCTCATCAGCTTTTTTGAACAGGAAACATGTGAGCAGCCATTAGCCTAGCAGCATTTCAAATGAATTTTATCAGAAGTTTTCAACATTTGCAAGAGAATAGAAACCTAGAGTAAAATTATTTAGTACTTTCAATCCTACCTAGTTTTCAAAGGCTCCTGAATTCTGCAGGACATTGAACTCAAATTTAAACCAGGATTCACTGCCTTCCCTCCTCTGCAGGTCTGCTAAGAAAAGAATTAACAGGTGACCTCCCTGCACTCTTCTGTCTATACTACCAAGAATGCCATCATACATAAAATAATAAAAGCATGGAAGTTTGAACTTTGCAAAAATTCTATGAGTTTGAAAAAGACACAGCTTGGTTAGTGGGTGGATTTAAAAACAATTTTTTTTTGGGGTACACCATCAGTTTCTTTCTTTTAGTTCCATTTGGTTATCTATTTCCTCTGTTTTCTTCAGATGTTAGCTCTTTGCACTTGTTTCTTGGCTGGATCATATTTTTAAGTCTAATTGAAGAGACCACCTGTGGATTGTACCTTCTGTCCGCTAATATTGCCACTGAAAACCCCCTTTGTACTTTTTTCATTCTAGTTTCGTGCAATTTCACCAGTCTCATTTTTTTTTTAATCCCACACTGACAAAAATATAGACTTCCATACAGAACAAGAAGTATGTTTCAGGATACTTAGAAATCTCTGTAAGGCTAATAGTGGGCAGCTTTATGTTGTTTTGGAAAAAATAAATTTGTAATCTATTTTTGATTGTAGACATTAACCCATCCTTATTTTCATGCAGTCAGGGCCTGCTTTATTTATCCCTAACTTATGGTTGTCCCCACATTAAATTATCCCTCCAAATCTCCTTAGCCAGTACCCTATTTCTCTTGCTACTTTTCTTTTCTCCCTTTTGCCTTATGATGCTTCGTATCTCCAATCATCTCTTCCCTAAATTCCCTTACCAAAGTCTAAAGCCAATTTAGCAGCAGAATTAAAATGTGAACTGTGGGGCAGCCCAAGCGGCTCAGTGGTTTAGCGTCGTCTTCAGCCCAGGGCCTGATTCTAGAGACCCGGGATCGAGTCCTACATCAGGCTCCCTGCATGGAGCCTGCTTCTCCCTCTGCCTGTGACTCTGCCTCTCTCTCTCCCCCCCCCCGTCTCTCATGAATAAATAAATAAAATTTTTTAAAAATGTGAACTGTGAACAGAGGAAGGATTACTTCTCTCAGTATTCTTTTTTATTTCCTACTGAAGGCAGAGGTGTTTCCATAGTATCATTACCATGCCCCTACTATCCCTCTTCTGTTGTATACTCCAGAATCTGAGTTGTTTATTTACTCGTATTTTATACTTTGTATCTAATTATATATGCTAGTTCAATGCTAGATTCAAGACAAACAATAGTGTGTAAAAAAATAAAAGAAATTCCTTGTGTCCTTTGACCATACAGCTTAGTATGGAAAGATGGACATGAACAAAAGAATTACATACATAAGTATAAAATTTTCGTGTGACAAGTACTAAAAAGGTAATATGCTACACATTATATAATTATAATGGGAACAATCCAACAAGAAGATATAACGATTGTAAATATTTATGCACCCAATATAGGAGTACACAAATTCATAAAGCAACTAATACCAAACACTAAGGAAGTAATCAATAGTAATATAAAATAGTAGGGGACTCTAATACCGTACTTACATCAATGGATAGATCATTCAAACAGAAAATAAACAAACGGTGGCTTTGAATGATACATTGGATACATGTTAGATGGATCTAATATATATATATATATATTCAGGGCATTCTATCCTAAAGCAGCAGACTATACATTCTTTTCTAGTGCACATGAAACATTATCCAAAACAGATTACATATTAGCCAACAAAATAAGTCTCAACAAATTCAAAAAGACTGAAGTCATATCATGTATTTTTTCTGACCTCAATGCTATGAAACTGGAAATAAACCACAAGAAAAAATCTGGAAAGACCACAAATACATGGAGGTTAAATAACATGCTACTAAAAATTGATTGGGTTAACCATGAAATCAGAGGAAATAAAAATTACTTGGCAAATTGAACACCAATAAAAAATTTTAAAAAATTACATAGAAACAAATGAAAATGAAAACACAATATTCAGAACCTTTGGGATGCAGCAAAAGCAGTCTTAAGAGGGAAGTTTATAGCAATACAGGACTACCTCAAGAAGCAAGAAAACCCTCAAATAAACAGCCTAACCTTACACCTAAAGGAGTTAGAAAAAAGAACAAACGAAACCCAAAACCAGTATAAGGAATGAAATAATAAAGATTATAGTAGAAATAAATGAAATAGAAATTAAAAAGATAAAAACAGAACAGACCAATGAAGCAGGAGCTGTTTCTTTGAAAAGATCAACAAAAGTGATAAACCTCTAGAAAGACTCATGAAAGAAAGAACCCAAATAAACAAAAATTACAAATGAAAGAGGAGAAATAACAACCAACACTATAGAAATACAAATAATTTTAAGAGAATATGAAAAATTATATGTCAACAAGTTGGACAACCTAGAAAAAATGGATAAATTCCTAGAAACATAATCTCCCAAAACTGAAAGGGGAAGAAATAGAAAATTTGAACAGGCTGATTACCAGAAATGAAACTGAATCAATAATTTTAAAAAAACTTCCAACAAACCAAAGTCCAGGACCAGATGGTTTCACAAGTGAATTCAACCAAACATTAAAAAAAAGAATTAATTATCTATCCTTCCCAAACCATTCCAAAAAATAAAAGAGGAAGAAAGCTTCCAAATTCATACTATGAGGCCAACATTATCCTGATACCAAAACCAGATAAAAATAGCACACAAAAAAAGAATTACAGGCCAATACCTCTGATGGACATAGATGAAAATATCCTCAATAAAATATTAGTAAATCAAATCCAACAGCACATTTATAAAATCATTCACCACAATCAAGTAGGGTTTATTCTTGGGATTCAATGGTAGTTCAATATTCACAAATCAATCAGTGTAATACATCACATTAACAAGAGAAAAATTAAAAACTATATGATCATCTCAATACAGAAAAGCATTTGACAAAGTACAACATCCATTCATGATAAAAAAAAAAAAAAAACCTCAACAAAGGTTTAGAGGGAACATACCTCAACATAATACAGGCCATATATGAAAAAACCACAGCAAACATCATACTCAGTGGGGTAAAATTGAGAGCTTTTTCCCTAAGATCAGGAACAAGACATATGTTCACTCTCACCATTTTTATTCAATGTAGTACTGGAAGTCCTAGCCACAGCTTTCAGATAAAAAAAAAAAGAAGTAAAAGGCATTCAAATTGGTAAAGAAATAAAGCTTTCACTGTTTGCAGATGATACTATACAACATAGAAAACCTGAAAGACCACCAAAAAAAAAAAAAAAACTATTAGAATTGATAAATGAATTCAGTAGGGTTACAGGATACAAAATCTATATACAGAAATCCTGTTGTATTTAAATACGCTAATAATGAAGTAGAATGAAATCAAGAAAACAATCCTATTTATAATTAAACCAAAATAATAAAATACCCAGGAATAAACTCAAACAAGGAGGTGAAAGTCCTATATTCTGAAAACTATAAAACCCTGATGAAAGAAATTGAAAGCTAATAAATTCCATGCTCGTGGTCTAGAAGGCCAAATATTGCTGAAATGTCCATTCTACCCAAAGGAATCTACAGATGTAATGCATTTCCTATCAAAATGCTAATGGCATTTTTTGCAGAACTAAAGCAAATAATCCCAAAATTACTATGGAACCACAAAAGATCCTAAATAGCCAAAGCAATCCTGAAAAAGAAGAACAAAACTGGAAGTATCACAATCCCAGATCTCAAGATAAATCACAAAGCTGTAGTAATCAAAACAGGGTGGTACTGGCACAAAAAATGGACACACAGGTCAACAGAAAAGAGAGCCTCCAAACCCCACAATTACATGGTCAATTAATCTTTGACAAAGGAGGAAAGAATATGCAATGTAAAGAGTTTCTTCAACAAATGGTGCTGGGAAAACTAGACAACTACATGCAAAAGAACAAAACAAAACCATTTTTTTACACCACACACAAAAATAAGCTTCAAATGGATTAAAGACATACATGTGAGAGCAGCCCCTGTGGCCCAGCGGTTTAGCGCCGCCTTTGGCCTGGAGTGTGATCCTGGAGACCCGGGATCAAGTCCCACTTCGGGCTCTCTGCATGGAGCCTGCTTCTACCTCTGCCTGTGTCTCTGCCTCTCTCTCTCTCTGTGTCTGTCATGAATAAATAAAAATCTTAAAAAAAAATGACCTACATGTGAGCCTGAAACCATAAAAATCTTAGAAGAAAGCACAAGAAGTAATTTCCCTGACACTGGCCATTGCAACATTTTTCTAGATAGGTCTCCTGGGGAAAGGGAAACAAAAGCAAAAATAAACTATTGGGACAGCCTACATCAAAATAAAAAGCTTCTCCATAGCAAAGGAAACAATCGATAAAACTAAAACACAATCTACAGAATGGGAGAAGATATTTGCAAGTGACATATCTCATAAAAGGTTATATGAAGAACTTGTAAAACTCAACACCAAAAAAAAAAAAAAATCCCCCCCCCCCAAAAAAAAAACCCAAGTAATCTTATTAAACATGGGCAGAGGACATGAACAGACATTTCTCCAAAGTAGATATACAGATGGCCAACTGACACATAAAAAGACATTCATCATCCCTTATCATGAGGGAAATACAAATCAAAACCACAATAAGATATCACTTTACACCTAACAGAATGCCTAAAATAAAAAATGCAAGAAATAAGTATTGGCAATGCAGTGGAGAAAAAGGAAAACTTGTGCACAGTGGCTGCAAAGCGGTACAGCCAATGTAGAATAAAGTATGGAGGTTCCTCAAAATATTAAAAATATAACTACAATATGAACCAGTAATTCCATTACTGGGTATTTATCCAAAGAATATGAAAACACTAATTAAAAAACATATGCACCCATATATTTATAGCAGCATTAATTCACAGTCAACTTACAGAAGTAGCCTAAGTGTTCATCAATGAATGGATAAAGAAGATGTGATATGTATGTGTGTATAAATATATATAAATATATATATAAAATTACTCAGCCATTAAAAAAGAATGAAATCTTGCCATTTGCAACCATATTAATGGATCTAGAGAATATTATGCTAAGTGAAATAAGTCAGAGAAAGACAAACACCATGATTTCACTCATGTGTGCAATTTAAGAAACAAAACAAATGAACAAAGAAAAAAAGAAACAAACCAAAAAGCAGACTCTTAATTACAGAGAACAAACTGATGGTTACCAGAGGGGAGGTGTGTATGGGATGGGTGAAATAAGTGAAGGACATTTAGAGTACACTTATCATAATGAGCACTGAGTAAGTGGAACTGCTGAATCACTATTTTATACACCAAAACTAATACAGCACTCTGTGTTAACTATACTGGAGTTAAAAAAAAAAAGATTATAGGATGTTACAAAGGTAAATAAATAGGGAAAATGAACCCAATCATGAAATAACAGTTAGTCTGACTCTGAAAAGAGATCAAGGGTTAAATAAGCCAAAAGGGAGAATGGGGTATATACTGCATGAATAGTGCTCTCCCCAAATTCACATTTACCTGGAACCTTAGAATGTAACAGTATTTGAAACTAGGGTCTCTAAATGTAATCAGTTTATGGTGAGATCAAACTATATTAGGGTGGGCCCTGATCCAAAGACTGGTGCCCTTGTAAGAAGAAAATCTGAACACAACAACACACAGAGAGGGAAGATTATATGAAGATACATAGGGGGCAAGGCCATATGAAGACAGAGGCAGAGATTGATGTGTCTACAGGTATTGGAATGATAGGCACTGCTGGTGATCATCAGAAGGTAGGAGAAAGGGACAGTCTCCCCCTTAGAGCTTCCAGAAGGAACCGATCTGCAGACACCTTGATTTCAGACTTCCAGCAACCTAGAACTGTGAGAGAATAAATTTCTCCTGTTTTAAGACACCCAATTTGTGATACTTTGTTATGACAACCATAGGAAACTAATATAGAGTATTAAGGAGTTATTCAAAAAAAGTAGAGAATATGAAAGGCCCTATTCCATCAGTAACCATGGTGCCTACAGCTTAACCATAGGGAACTCACAATTAAGGCTGAACTGGCTAATGGCCCAGCTGATCCTATCCTGAATTCGCATTTCCCACAGGCTGCTCCCAGCCACTGAAAGATCATGATAGGGCTATGAATGCATGCTCATTTCTGTGAGATGTGGGGCTCCTCTTTTCATGGGTGACATGGCTCAATGACATCCCATTGAACTGGCTAAAGCTTTCCTAGCACTATGCTAGAGTCTCCAACTCTTCTACACAATGTTCCTTTCTGCTCCCTCTCCTTCACAGGTGCCAGATGTACATCACGGTATTAAGGATCTCCTTGACTCCTTAGGCTCCCTTCCCTTTGCCTTCGTCAGGTGTTCCTCTAATAAATATATTTTGTATATCTCATCCCATGTTTACGTCTGCTTCTCAGGGACCTGAATAAACACAAGTGGTGTCAGGAGTGAACTAAGAAAACAGGCAGTAAGATTAATTTTGGAACTGTTTTGTTTAGAGCCTAGAAGGCAGGAGGATGCTACCCTGTGTGGCATGTGGGACATTAAACTGATATCCATTGGAGGAAAATGCCCTTGCAGGTGTTTGGAAAAGAGGGGTGAAATGATGCTGTAGTTTCCATGAAAATACACCTTTCAGACCTTCAACTACAGGGAACTCACTCCAGCTTTTGATTACTGAAATATATCATATTTAGATCAAGGTCATGTGTACCATGGGCTGCTCCCGGCCAGTGCCTGAGCATTGCAGAGGTGGTAAAGCAGGCTTGCTCCTGGGAGATACTGCGCTGCTCTGATAGGTTATTTTAGCTGGAGGACTCTCTACCAGCTATATTAATGCTTCCTTAAATTCATAGCAGTCTAGGACACATTCTCCCACTTTCTGTCCTTCTTATCTCCACACATTGTCATCTCAAAATTCCCCTATCCTTCCCAGATATTTCCTCTCTCTCTCTCTGCTTTCTCTCCCAGATATTTTCCTAATAAAATCCCCTTGCACATTTAATCCCATCTTGCTATCTGCTTCTTGGAGGACATGGACTAACACAAAATCCTGCAAAAACAATGGAAGTTGGCCAGTTACTACTAAGTTATATTGTTTCCCAGAGGGATAATATTGCTGTCAACAGCTGTTAAAGCTAAATTCGAGAGCCACAGAGCCTCTTTGGTAGATTTTAAAGAAGCCCAAGTTCCCCAGTGGAAGTGTTAACAACAACTAAGAAGTAGACTAAGAATCTGATGGAGTCTCCAAGATCCACAGACATTTAAATGGTCAGCCAAAATAAGTCCGCTAATGCTAAGGTCAGGGTCTTACCGGAGAAAATCTTAGAACCGTGCAATATAGAATGAAGAGCTCTGGTTGGATTCTCCTGAGGATGCTGTCTCTGTAGACTCCTCTGAACTCTCAGAGTTTTCCAGTGTGGCCCACTCTTTCCTAATAAAAGCCAGTATATTCCAAGTTCTAGAAGACATGTCAGAGGTTTCTCCCCAACCGAATAGGTACTTCTCTCAGGAGCTGCATTCACCTTCTCTCCTGGCTGCCATGGCTAAATCTTAGTAGATCCTGGCTGGGGGTGTGTGTGATGGGTCTGATAAAGGAGGAAATGTATTATGCACTGAAGTAGATGCCAGGATTAGACAGCACATCCCTGTACCTCCAGGCTTGATTTTGAGGGTTCTTGATCAAGGAGTTTGGAATATAAAACTGGATTAGCAAGAGTCATTTATCAGAATGTAAAATGTAACTGTTTGGCCCAAAACCCAGAGGACAGGGCAAAGCTGCTGTTAGGGTGGCCCTTAGAAACCTAGAGAAAGCAATGGCTAAAGCTAAGCCTCTGAAATGATATTGTCCCTTTAGGGGACAAATGAGAAAGCTGGTGGCAAGTCAACTGAATTTCCATCTTTTAAAGGCTAACAGTACATTGGCACAGGGATAGATATCTACTATAGGCATAAATCTGCCTTTCCTGTTCTCAGAATCTCAGCCGGCACAACTATTTATGGAGTTACAGAATGCATGATTCTCAAATAGAGAATCCCACACAATGTAGTGGGTCCCAATTCAGGCACATTAGTGGACCTATTACCCTTCTGGGTAATATCACATACCGTATGTGGAGGTATGTGGACGCATGAAGGAGGCACATTAGTGGACCTATTACCCTCCTGGGTAATATCACATACTATATGATCTAGGGGCAGCTGGCCTCAAAGAGCATTAGAATTGCCTTCTTAAAGGCACAGCTGAAAACCTAGTTTAGAGATAACATTCTAAAAGATTGGGGTGCCATCACTTACATCACTAAATGTATTAATTAATTTAAAGATCTTTATATGCTACTATGTCCCCAGAAGTTAGATTACATGGATCCAGGAAACCAAGATTAGAAGGAAGAGTGACTCCATTGTCTGTCATTCTCAATGACCTACTGGGAGGTTTCAGGCTTCCCATGTCATCTTTTAACTGGCTTAATTTCACCAGTCCAAGAAACAGTAGAGTACTGTGTGTTCTAGTTCAGATTAACTGCATTTGAAAACATTCACCTTTGAATTCATTTGCAGAGAAAAGTTACTAACTTCTGTGTGAATTCTTTTCTCTATCCAAAAATAGAAATTAGAGTGCCTCCTTCATAGGTTTGCTGTGAGGACTAAGTAGATATATATCTCAGAACAGTGCCTAACATATAGTAAGTGTTTGGTTAAGTATAAACTGCTTTCATATCTTTATTTGACAATATTTTGTCTGAGATGTCAGAACATTCCCAGCATCATTTCCTTAGACTTCCTGAAACTACGCATCGGTTCTAAGTTTTACAGTTTAAATTTGGAATTGGCTTGCATTTTTAATAGTATTTTGGATGTTGAAGGTAGATAGATAAATAGATGATAGATATAATAGATATCTGTGTATGCACATTAGCAAGAAATGTATTCAACTGTTGACAAATTAATTGGTATAATGGGTTAGGATAAATGCTATATTAAACTAAGAGGGATGTATGAGTCAGGACTAATTAAATAAGTGGTGATTTAATTAATGAATATTTTTATATTATGACTATGTTTATACCCACTTCTCTAATGGATTTATGGAAAATAAAATCACAGTTACATAAAATAAGAAGGAAGTGGTGGAAGAAGGGGATTCTAGACAAACCTCATATTTGTTTACATATTTTTAGTTACTAATCTATTTTCCCTTCATTACTATTTGCAAATGACTATTCAAGAAAGTAAAAGTGTTTTCTTCCTATTTTGAAGTTTGCAAAAAAGCTCAAAAAAAGCAACATTCATTCAGATAAACTTGGTTTTAAATATTATTATCCTGAAAACTGTTAAAAATCACACGGAAAATATTTTGTAATGAAACAACACAGAAGGTTTTTTGTGAGGGTCTCAGAGAGCTTCATTTATTTTTCATCTCATTTACTGTGTAAATTTGGCATGAGGAAGAACTTTAGAGATTACTTTTTCAGTTCTCTTAGGATAGACTAAAATACTTAATGCATTATACAAAGACATTCCTACCTCTCCATTCTCATCTCAGTCGGCTTTGATTCGTTTTCTAGGAAAGCAGCCTTTTAAATTTCCTCTTACAGATCACACTCTTTCTTGCCACAGGGGCTTTGCACACGTTATTCCATCCTCCTAGGTTACTTTTTTCCCTATTTTCACCCTTGCCTATTAACCTTTACTCATTCCTAAAATTTCAGTTCAATTATTATGTTCTCAGGGAAATCTTTCCTGATTATCAGTTTTTCAGTGCTCCTGAACTACATTCCTTTCCCTCGTGGCAATTCTTATTCATTTGTTACTAGTGGTATTTACCCTCCACAGATTATAAAAATCATAAAAGCATACAGCAGCATATCTTTACTTTCCCTGGCTGTATCCCGGTGCCTAGCAGAGTTCTGGCCACAGATCAGGTGTTCAATATATATTTATCATATAAATAAAAAGATATTTTATGCAAAATAAGTTAATGAAGGGGCTTCAGGGAATCAATGAGCCTATTTAAATTTCATGCAGTTCTGTGTGAGTGGATTTTAAGAGAAAAGAATCAACAGTTTTTGTTAGACTTGCACCAGGTGTTTTTATAACAAAGACTGAAGACAATGAAGATTCAGAAAGGTTAAGGTTCTTCTCAGTCATGAGCCAATAAGTAGAAAAGCTAGGTTTAAACCCCAGTCTTTCTGCTTTCAGTTCTAGGAATAATCTAATATACCACTACATTTTAATATTTATTCAAAAGCAACATTTCTTCAACAATCTGGCACATATTACTATCCTAAGTGGTAGGGATTCAGAGAAAATGCACAGATGCTACTCAAAGAATGATGATTACAATGAAGAATATATTCATTAAATACAAAATATTACCCAAACTAGAAATACTAGATTATCTTTAAACTCAACAGAAAAAAAAAATCGATATATGCACATGTAAACCACGTATTAGTTTTCACAAAGCATCTTAGAGCACTATATATTTGGTCCTTTCCAACAACCCTGTGAGTTATTTGCATTATCTCATTTCCCCCATTTTTCATATAAGGAGGCTAAAATACTAAATAAATTAAATATCTATGAAGGAGACAGAAGTCATGGTCAAGATTAGAGCTCCTGCTACTGGGTGTTCTAGATGGGGCTCTTCTCAATAAACTTTGCTGCATTAAAGAAAGAATGTTTTAGGATAACGGAAATCCAAGTTTCCTGGCTGCTGAACAAAGGATACTTTTCTCGTTATGGTAAATGATGGTAAGATTCATGATATTCTTATATGTAATTTTAATTATAAAGAATGTTCTTTTGAATGTCATAATATAAGAAATCTACTGTTAGCAGTATATTTCATCACAATATGGCTGACTGATGTTGGATATATTGATGTTTTGTCAATTCAGTGTACTGAAGTAGGGAAAGGATTTTGAGCATATGCTGAAGAACTCTGTCATCCTTCTTAAACGAGTAGGTAATATAGATACTTTCTATATTACCCAAGGTAAAACAAAATACACATATGCACACCCACACAATGTTACGTGAAGGTAAAGGACAACTGACACCTGGTCCAAGTCTTATCATGTTTTTCATAGTGAACTTACTTTTGAGGCTCATCAGCAACCCACTTCCCATTTCCTCCTTGACTATTCAAATTCCATATGCTTTCAATGTCTAGTTCAACTCCTTCCCTCTTTGATTAGTATTCAGTGAAGTACACCAGCCCATACCAATTTATCTCTTCTTAAATTCCTTTGGGTCTATGCCAGTGAATCTCAGTTTATTTTTATCCAAAAAACCCGCAGATATTTGCATTCATAATCTACTCTCCCTAGATATACTCATATTTTGATATTCTAAAAATATTTTTAAACAATATAAAGCAAATGGTTACAGAATATTTTTTGACACAGCATGCATAAGAATATCTACAACATATGAAAAAATATTAAAAGCCTTTCAAAATGGTAAGAGATGAAAATCTGTAACATAATAATAATAGCTAACACTTCTATAATACTTGCTGTATGTTGGGAACCTTAAGTCATTTATACAACTTGAAAAAGTAGGAATACTAGTAATCCCATTTTCCGGAGGAAATAAAAGTGCAAACGAGCTAGGTGACTGGCTTGAGAAAACACTACTAACAAATTGCAAAGCTAAGACCTGAATTTATAAAACCTGAACTCATAGCCTAACCTCTGAACAAAGAATTCACTCTTGAGTTGGTGCACAATTCCAGATCTTATCAGCCGCAACTCTTTCTTTCCCATCAGAACACAGACTGGATTGCAATGGAGATATTATTGTATAAATTTAATACATGAAAAAAATAAACAATTCAAAACCTTAGAGAATCTCACTTTCGTTAACAGCAAATTTCATAGGTACAGTGTATAAAGGATAAATTAAGAAATATAAGCCTAGAGTCACTTGCTAACTTGGATTTTAGAAATGACTGTTTACTGTGGTAAATTTGTAAGCAACCGCATTTATGCCACTCTCATACGCCCATAAGGCTAAGGCAGTTGCTGAGTAGATAGTAAACTGTTTAACTGATAAAAACTTTCTGATTTACCTTGTGAATCCTAGAAGGTAGTCTTTCAAACTTGGATGCACATTAAAATCAACAAGGGAGCCTCTTAGAAAGCAAACAAGTACCAAGATCTCACTCTCCCTGAGATTCTGATTTAATTTGCCTTAGGTGGGTAGTAGGCCTCAGGTGATTCTCATGGGCAGTGTGGGGAGAGAACTAAAGATCTAAAAGAGGTTACTTTCACAATAACTGATGCTGCAGAAGGGAGTGCTGTTAGTGTTGGAAGGAAAGAAAAAGTAGCAATTGGAAAGAATAAAGGGAAGGACAAAGTTTTTTTAAAAAGTCACTCATTTGTATCTTTCATCTTAAAATAACCCCTGCAGTTGATTATATTTTTTCCTATGCATGAGCTTTTTGCAATCATTTATTCCTTACATTTTCACGTGACATCAGAGCATATGCAGTTTGTCTCCGAAAGAGTCCCCTAAACCTTAATTTTAGATTTGAGAAAACATTGGAAAGATTTTCTCTTTACCTTAAAATTAAAATCTTATTGTCTTAGATCATACTGCCAGGAAAAATTGTATTTATTTGTTGAATATATGAATGTATAAACCAATGAACGAACTTGATCACCCTCAGTTTCTATTTGTTTTCTAAAGCTTTCTTTCCATTGAAGTTGGGTTCTGATAACCATGTAACCCTAGCCTCTTTGAGGCAAGGCCACTAGCTTTCAGCCACTTATTTCAAGAAATCAACATGTCTACACACTAATCCAGGCCTTCTGAATCTGCTTTCACCAGCCCTACTCTCATTGCTGGGATAGGGGATTCATTTGCTCATACTACATTTCTGACTTCAGTTCACTCCCGAACCCTACATATACTCCTCTCGCTACCATTTAAAGTTTCCCATCAATTAACTTCTTATGTTTTACAATTTATTATTGCTTTTTCAACACTCATATGCAAAAGACACTAAAAGTACTTTTACTTGTAGAGATTGCAGGTTATGGCAGTTTCCTCTTCTTACTGCTTTGATATTTTTCTTTCTTTTCCAATGTTGGTTTCATTAACAGGCAAAATCTAATCCAGAATTTGCTCAGAAAGTATTTTAAATTTTGATAAGGAAACCTAGGAGTAATCCAGAAATTTGTTTCATTTTCTATAGCTTAATAAAATCTTGTCTATGTAATGGCTTTGGAGCATACAGAAAGAAAAGTAAATTTGTGCTTAGAGAAAATAAAGAGACTCGATGACAAAGCCAAATAATCTATTCACTATATCTTACTTTTTGGGGCCCTGGGTGGCTCAGCCAGTTAAGCATATGCCTTTAGCTTGGGTCATGATCTCAGGGTCCTGGGATTGAGCCAGGCATCATACTCTCTGCTCAGTGGGGAATCTGCTTCTCTTTCTCCCTCTCTCTCTGTGCTCTCTCCCTCTCTCTCAAATAAATAAATGAAATCATATATATATATATATGTATGTATGATAAGATATATATATATATATATATTTATCTTATTTCCTATTGTTGAATATTCCATTGTTGGTAACTCATTTAGAAGTTTTGATGAGTTTTTTGAGCACATAGTGCTTTTTTTTTTTACCCATGATTCTTATATTTGGTATATAAAAAGGAGATTAAATTGTCTGCATTAACTAGAAGTAATTGACCTATAAAATGACAAAATACTCCTTTCATTTCTATTATTTTTCGTACTCCTTTTAAAAAAAAACAGGTTGAAAATGCCATCTTCTGTGTATTCATAAATGTTAATTGTTTTTCTCTTATGAACTTAATTTTTTTCAAATTAAAATTAATTTAAATCTTAACACAATTTTTATACTATTTTCATTTAATTTTTTCTGATTTAAGAGTTCTATTTTTAAGAATGTAAATTTTGACAAATATGGTTTTATCTTAAGTTTTTTAATGAATTCCAGAGAAAGCATAAAATTTTACTTACTTGCTTCTTTATTGTTCGTTGTAACAACCTATGAGTAAATGTGTATGCATGAAAGCTAATTATAAATTATAAACTATAAATTGATTTCACTGTTAACTGCTGCTACTCTGTGCTAACTCCCAGCCCATGTCAGATAAGATATATGAGATATCTTTCAAAACTGAAAGAGAACAAAATTCTTGCTCACTATTTGAAAGTTAAGAATTATTGTTGAACTGCGGTCATACAGAAGGAAGGGGCACATTATCATAGAAAAATTGATCAAATCTCTACTTGTGTCGCCATTTGTTTATTTATTTATTTTAGAGAGAGAGTGTGTGTGTGTGTGTGCTCAAGTGGAGGGTGGGAGAACAGAAGGAGAGGGAGAATCTTAAGCAGGCTTCATGTCAGGCTTGATTTCAGGACCCTGAGATCAGGACCGGAACTGAAATCAAGAGTCAGTCAAACCTTTAACTGACTGAGCCACCCAGATACCCCTGTGTTGTCATTTTATTTATAGGAATTATACATCATTTGTACTAATAAAAGATATTCTTCCATCCTTCTCCAAATTTCTGTGTCAAAATATGATTAAAAATACAAATACACATATAAAATCATATGCATGCAATATATTTGCATATTTAGAGGGGACTTGAAATTCATAATAGGTCATAATAACACAATATCATAGAAGAAATACAATTTTAGGGGCACCTGGGTGATTCAGTCAGTTAAGCACCTGCCTTTGGCTCAGGTCATAATCTCAGGTCCTGGGATCAAGCACTGAGTCAGGCTCCCTGCTCAGCAAGGAGTTTACTTCTTCTTCTCCCTCTGCCCCTCCCCCCACTCACACACTCTCTCTCTCTCAAGCAACTAATTTTTTTAAATTCAATTTTAATGTAGTCACTCAACAAATACTTCATAATCCACCAAGTGTGCATAGGCCATGTCCTCTTGGGGCTTAGAGTTAGGCAGATGAGACAGTTCAAACATTGTGTGCTCTGCCCCAAAGTAAGTAAAGATCAAATTTTTCAATTTATTACTTTGAAAACTAAACTACAAACTTTATTTTATCAGTTTTCTGTTAACGTCCTTTTTGTGTTCTAAGGTCCAATCAAGAATCCCATAATGCATTTAGTTCTTGTGTCTCCTCAGCTGCCTCTAATCTCTGTAAGTTCTATCTCACTTCGTCTTTCATAATTTTCACACTTTTGAAGAGTATTGGTAGGTATTTTGTAAACCATTCCTCATTTTGTTTGTCTGATGTTTTCTCATGATTTAGGTTACACATTTTAAGCAAGAATACCACGAAAATGTGAAAAGTACATGATGTTGACATGGGTGGATCTAAGAGAGTGCAATGCTAAGTGACATAAGTCAAAGAAAAACAAATACCACATGATTTCATATAATATATGTGGAATTTAAGAAAGAAAACAAATGAACAGAGGCGGAAAAAGAGAGACAAACCAAAAAACAAACTCTTAACTATAGAGAAAAAACAGATGGTTTTGAGAGAGGAAGTGAGGGAGGAATGGGTAAAATAAGTAAAGGGGATTAAGAGTACACTTATCTAGATGAGCACTGAGTAATATATGGAACTAATGAATCGGTATATTGCACACCTAAAACTAATATAACATTGTTTGTTAACTACACTGGAATTAATTTTTTTAAAGTACATAATGTTGATATCCATTATTACTGGTGATGTTCTCCTTGACACCTGGTAAAGGTAATGTCACCCAGGTTTTCTATTGTAAAATACTATTTTTCCCTCTATAACTAATAAATATCAGGAGGGGATACTTTGAGACTATGTAAATATCCTGTTTTCCTTGAACTTTCACTTACTATGTATAGCTTCCATCATGCAACAACTATTACTGTATTGATCTAATGGTGATTTTCTACATCCTTTGTTTCTTCTACATTAACTGCAATTCTTTGGTAAGGAAACATTATCTTCTTTCTTTCTTTCTTTCTTTCTTTCTTTCTTTCTTTCTTTCTCCAATTATTTATTTACATCATGAATATTTTATTCTGGAAGTTATAATCTTTTTTTTTTTTATTTTTTTTTTATTTTTATTTTTTTTATTATTGGTGTTCAATTTACTAACATACAGAATAACACCCAGTGCCCGTCACCCATTCACTCCCACCCCCTGCCCTCCTCCCCTTCTACCACCCCTAGTTCGTTTCCCAGAGTTAGCAGTCTTTACGTTCTGTCTCCCTTTCTGATATTTCCCACACATTTCTTCTCCCTTCCCTTATTTTCCCTTTCACTATTATTTATATTCCCCAAATGAATGAGAACATATATTGTTTGTCCTTCTCCGACTGACTTACTTCACTCAGCATAATACCCTCCAGTTCCATCCACGTTGAAGCAAATGGTGGGTATTTGTCATTTCTAATAGCTGAGTAATATTCCATTGTATACATAAACCACATCTTCTTTATCCATTCATCTTTCGTTGGACACCAAGGCTCCTTCCACAGTTTGGCTATCGTGGCCATTGCTGCTATAAACATCGGGGTGCAGGTGTCCCGGCGTTTCATTGCATTTGTATCTTTGGGGTAAATCCCCAACAGTGCAATTGCTGGGTCGTAGGGCAGGTCTATTTTTAACTGTTTGAGGAACCTCCACACAGTTTTCCAGAGTGGCTGCACCAGTTCACATTCCCACCAACAGTGTAAGAGGGTTCCCTTTTCTCCGCATCCTCTCCAACATTTGTTGTTTCCTGCCTTGTTAATTTTCCCCATTCTCACTGGTGTGAGGTGGTATCTCATTGTAGTTTTCATTTGTATTTCCCTGATGGCAAGTGATGCAGAGCATTTTCTCATATGCATGTTGGCCATGTCTATGTCTTCCTCTGTGAGATTTCTGTTCATGTCTTTTGCCCATTTCATGATTGGATTGTTTGTTTCTTTGGTGTTGAGTTTAATAAGTTCTTTATAGATCTTGGAAACTAGCCCTTTATCTGATATGTCATTTGCAAAGATCTTCTCCCATTCTGTAGGTTGTCTTTGAGTTTTGTTGACTGTATCCTTTGCTGTGCAAAAGCTTCTTATCTTGATGAAGTCCCAATAGTTCATTTTTGCCTTCTTTTCTTTTGCCTTCGTGGATGTATCTTGCAAGAAGTTACTATGGCCGAGTTCAAAAAGGGTGTTGCCTGTGTTCTTCTCTAGGATTTTGATGGAATCTGGTCTCACATTTAGATCTTTCATCCATTTTGAGTTTATCTTTGTGTATGGTGAAAGAGAGTGGTCTAGTTTCATTCTTCTGCATGTGGATGTCCAATTTTCCCAGCACCATTTATTGAAGAGACTGTCTTTCTTCCAATGGATAGTCTTTCCTCCTTTATCGAATATTAGTTGACCATAAAGTTCAGGGTCCACTTCTGGATTCTCTATTCTGTTCCACTGATCTATGTGTCTGTTTTTGTGCCAGTACCACACTGTCTTGATGACCACAGCTTTGTAGTACAACCTGAAATCTGGCATTGTGATGCCCCCAGATATGGTTTTCTTTTTTAAAATTCCCCTGGCTATTCGGGGTCTTTTCTGATTCCACACAAATCTTAAAATAATTTGTTCTAACTCTCTGAAGAAAGTCCATGGTATTTTGATAGGGATTGCATTAAACGTGTATATTGCCCTGGGTAACATTGACATTTTCACAATATTAATTCTGCCAATCCATGAGCATGGAATATTTTTCCATCTCTTTGTGTCTTCCTCAATTTCTTTCAGAAGTGTTCTATAGTTTTGAGGGTATAGATCCTTTACATCTTTGGTGAGGTTTATTCCTAGGTATCTTATGCTTTTGGGTGCAATTGTAAATGGGATTGACTCCTTAATTTCTCTTTCTTCAGTCTCATTGTTAGTGTATAGAAATGCCACTGACTTCTGGGCATTGATTTTGTATCCTGCCACGCTACCGAATTGCTGTATGAGTTCTAGCAATCTTGGGGTGGAGACTTTTGGGTTTTCTATGTAGAGTATCATGTCATCGGCGAAGAGAGAGAGTTTGACTTCTTCTTTGCCAATTTGAATGCCTTTAATGTCTTTTTGTTGTCTGATTGCTGAGGCTAGGACTTCCAGTACTATGTTGAATAGCAGTGGTGAGAGTGGACATCCCTGTCTTGTTCCTGATCTTAGGGGAAAGGCTCCCAGTGCTTCCCCATTGAGAATGATATTTGCTGTGGGCTTTTCATAGATGGCTTTTAAGATGTCGAGGAATGTTCCCTCTATCCCTACACTCTGAAGAGTTTTGATCAGGAATGGATGCTGTATTTTGTCAAATGCTTTCTCTGCATCCAATGAGAGGATCATATGGTTCTTGGTTTTTCTCTTGCTGATATGATGAATCACATTGATTGTTTTACGGGTGTTGAACCAGCCTTGTGTCCCAGGGATAAATCCTACTTGGTCATGGTGAATAATTTTCTTAATGTACTGTTGGATCCTATTGGCCAGTATCTTGTTGAGAATTTTTGCATCCATGTTCATCAGGGATATTGGTCTGTAATTCTCCTTTTTGGCGGGGTCTTTGTCTGGCTTTGGAATTAAGGTGATGCTGGCTTCATAGAACGAATTTGGAAGTACTCCATCTCTTTCTATCTTTCCAAACAGCTTTAGGAGAATAGGTATGATTTCTTCTTTAAACGTTTGATAAAATTCTCCTGGGAAGCCATCTGGCCCTGGACTCTTGTGTCTTGGGAGGTTTTTGATGACTGCTTCAATTTCCTCCCTGGTTATTGGCCTGTTCAGGTTTTCTATTTCTTCCTGTTCCAGTTTTGGTAGTTTGTGGCTTTCCAGGAATGCGTCCATTTCTTCTAGATTGCCTAATTTATTGGCGTATAGCTGTTCATAATATGTTTTTAAAATCGTTTGTATTTCCTTGGTGTTGGTAGTGATCTCTCCTTTCTCATTCATGATTTTATTAATTTGAGTCTTCTCTCTCTTCTTTTTAATAAGGCTGGCTAATGGTTTATCTATCTTATTAATTCTTTCAAAGAACCAACTCCTGGTTCTGTTGATCTGTTCCACAGTTCTTCTGGTCTCGATTTCGTTGAGTTCTGCTCGAATCTTTATTAACTCCCTTCTTCTCTTGGGTGTAGGATCTATTTGCTGTTTTTTCTCTAGCTCCTTTATGTGTAAGGTTAGCTTTTGTATTTGAGTTCTTTCCAGTTTTTGAATGGATGCTTGTATTGCGATGTATTTCCCCCTTAGGACTGCTTTTGCTGCATCCCAAAGATTTTGAACGGTTGTATCTTCATTCTCATTAGTTTCCATGAATCTTTTTAATTATTCCTTAATTTCCTGGTTGACCCTTTTATCTTTTAGCAGGATGGTCCTTAACCTCCATGTGTTTGAGGTCCTTCCAAACTTCTTGTTGTGATTTAGTTCTAATTTCAAGGCATTATGGTCCGAGAATATGCAGGGGACAATCCCAATCTTTTGGTATCGGTTCAGACCCGATTTGTGACCCAATATGTGGTCTATTCTGGAGAAAGTTCCATGTGCGCTTGAGAAGAATGTGTATTCAGTTGAGTTTGGATGTAAAGTTCTGTAGATATCTGTGAAATCCATCTGGTCCAGTGTATCATTTAAAGCTCTCGTTTCTTTGGAGATGTTTTGCTTAGAAGACCTATCGAGTATAGAAAGAGCTAGATTGAAGTCACCAAGTATAAGTGTATTATTATCTAAGTATTTCTTCACTTTGGTTAATAATTGATTTATATATTTGGCAGCTCCCACATTCGGAGCATATATATTGAGGATTGTTAAGTCCTCTTGTTGAATAGATCCTTTAAGTATGATATAGTGTCCCTCTTCATCTCTCACTACAGTCTTTGGGGTAAATTTTAGTTTATCTGATATAAGGATGGCTACCCCTGCTTTCTTTTGAGGACCATTCGAATGGTAAATGGTTCTCCAACCTTTTATTTTCAGGCTGTAGGTGTCCTTCTGTCTAAAATGAGTCTCTTGTAGACAGCAAATAGATGGGTCCTGCTTTTTTATCCAGTCTGAAACCCTGCGCCTTTTGATGGGGTCATTAAGCCCGTTCACATTCAGAGTTCCTATTGAGAGATATGAGTTTAGTGTCATCATGATATCTATTCAGTCTTTGTTTTTGTGGACTGTTCCACTGAACTTCTTCTTAAAGGGGAATTTTAAGAGGCCCCCTTAAAATTTCTTGCAGAGCTGGTTTGGAGGTCACATATTCTTTTAGTTGCTGCCTGTCTTGGAAGCTCTTTATCTCTCCTTCCATTTTGAATGAGAGCCTTGCTGGATAAAGTATTCTTGGTTGCATGTTCTTCTCATTGAGGACCCTGAATATATCCTGCCAGCCCTTTCTGGCCTGCCAGGTCTCTGTGGAGAGGTCTGCTGTTACCCTAATACTCCTCCCCATAAAAGTCAGGGATTTCTTGTCTCTTGCTGCTTTAAGGATCTTCTCCTTATCTTTGGAATTTGCAAGCTTCACAATTAAATGTCGAGGTGTTGAACGGTTTTTATTGATTTTAGGGGGGGATCTCTCTATTTCCTGGATCTGAATGCCTGTTTCCCTTCCCAGATTAGGAAAGTTTTCAGCTAGAATTTGTTCAAATACATATTCTGGCCCTCTGTCCCTTTCGGCGCCCTCGGGAACCCCAATTAAACGTAGGTTTTTCTTCCTCAGGCTGTCGTTTATTTCCCTTAATCTATCTTCATGGTCTTTTAATTGTTTGTCTCTTTTTTCCTCAGTTTCCCTCTTTGCTATCAACTTGTCTTCTAGGTCACTCACTCGTTCTTCCACCTCGTTAACCCTCGTCGTTAGGACTTCTAGTTTGGATTGCATCTCATTCAATTGATTTTTAATTTCTGCCTGATTAGCTCTAAATTCTGCAGTCATGAAGTCTCTTGAGTCCTTTATACTTTTTTCTAGAGCCACCAGTAGCTGTATGATAGTGCTTCTGAATTGGCTTTCTGACATTGAATTGTAATCCAGATTTTGTAACTCTGTGGGAGAGAGGACTGTTTCTGATTCTTTCTTTTGAGGTGAGGTTTTCCTTCTAGTCATTTTGCTCAGTGCAGAGTGGCCAAAAGCAAGTTGTATTGGGAAAAAGAGAAAAAGAGAGGAGAGAAAGAAGGAAAGAAAAGAGAAAGAGAAAAAAAAAGGGAAGAAAAAGAAAAAAAAAACGAAAAAAAAAAAAAGAAGAAGAAAAAGAGAAAGAAAAAGAAAGGAGAAAAAAAGGGTGGGGGAAGGAAACAAATCAAAAAGCAAAACAAAACAAAAACAAAAACAAACAAACAAAAAAAGAACCACCGGGGAGTATCTTCTGATTCTGTGTACTTTAAGTCCCTTGGCTTCTCCTGGAAGTTGTCAGTCTAGCTGGTGTTCTGGGGGAGGGGCCTGTTGTGCTGATTTTCAGGTGTTAGCAGTTGGGGGAGCTGCTGTGCCCCTGCCTGGTGCAGGGCTCGGTGGGGGTTGTTTACCCCGTGAGGCCGCAGGAGGAACAGCCCCAGTGGCGGGGCAGCTCTGGAAACCTGGATTCAGCCCCCGCAGTAGCTCCGGAGCTCTCCGTCTGCAGGGCCTGGAGGCTCCGGGGCGGGGCCGCTGATGTGCTCAGCTGGGGCAGGAGCGTCCTTGCTGTCCTGGGCCCTCCCGGCCTCTGCCTGTCCCGGGGGAGGCGGGATCCTGGGCTGTGTCCCGGCGCCCTGTGCTCCGGATCCTGCGCTGGTGGATTCGCGCTCCAGGGCCGCGCAGCCCCCTCCGCGGAGCCGCCGCCCGAGCCCCTCCGAGCTGCTCCTGGAACCGCGCAGCCCCCTCCGCACGGAGCCTCTTCCTCTGCCCGAGCCCCTCCGAGCTGCTCCCGGGGCCGCGCAGACCCCTCCGCGGAGCCGCCGCCCGAGCCCCTCCAGCTGCTCCGGGTCCCGCCGGGTCCTGCCGTGCGCGCTGCAGCCCTTAGGGAGCTCGGCGCACTCTCCTGGGCGCGCAGTTGCTGTTACTGTCCCGGGGAGCCCGAGGGCATCCCCGCCCTCCCGGGTCCTGCTCCAACTCCCCGCGAGCCCCTTTCCCCCGGGAAGGTCGGTGCAGCTCCTGCTCCTCCGGGACGGGGCTCTCCTGTCCTGGGGACCCTCGCCCCGGCCTCAGCCCGGCTCCTCGCGGGCCCCTCCCCCTTGGAGGCCTTTGTTTCTTTATTTCTTTTTCCCCGTCTTCCTACCTTGATAGAAGCGCGACCTCTTCTCACTGTAGCATTCCAGCTGGTCTCTCTTTAATTCTCAGGCCGAATTCATAGATTTTCAGGATAATTTGAAGGTTTTCTAGGTAGTTTGGTGGAGACAGGTGATTTGGAGACCCTGCTCTTCCGCCATCTTGCTCCTCCCCCCCTGGAGGTTATAATCTAATAGTATTGTTACTTATTTTGCTACTCAATCTGTCCCAATTTTGCAATTAAGACCTCTTTCAGATTGGCTCCTTTGCTCTTTTGACATGTCCCCATTCTTTATTGAGCATTCTCTGGCACTGCAAATGCTCTAAGCTTATATTGCATTTTCCTTGCTCTAGCACTGTGACCAACCATGTCATGAAACTCTGGCTCCTTTTCTTAAAAATGGTCTTCAGAAGCCAAGATTAGAGCAGTAAGTGTATCCATTTCTACTTGGGTGTTAATTTATTTTAATCTCTCTATGAAACGGTGCTAGGAGGTTATGCAGTCATGCACGCATGTATATATATACACATACACATCATTCATATATTCTTTGTCCACATACATGTATATTGATATCTTTACATGTATTTTTAAACCACAAATTATGTAATATTTCTGATTCCAATATTATGCCACAGGGTTTATTCTAATTTTCTTCCTTTACTTATTTGTAACTTCTTTTTCTGACAGGAGAACCTGGCTCTCATTATCTATAGTATAGGTGCTTCTTTGTTCTACCTTTGTACACAAACAGTTTTCAAATTACTAATCCATGGGATCCCTGGGTGGCGCAGCGGTTTGGCGCCTGCCTTTGGCCCAGTGCGCGATCCTGGAGACCCCGGATCGAATCCCACATCAGGCTCCCGGTGCATGGAGCCTGCTTCTCCCTCTGCCTATGTCTCTGCCTCTCTCTCTTTCTCTCTCTGTGACTATCATAAATAAATAAAAATTAAAAAAAAAATTCAAATTACTAATCCATGACTGTGAGAAACAAACAGAACACAATATTCCTGCACCATTCCTTCTGTCTTTATCCCATATCCAGTCAAAATACTGTTTTCAAAGTTTCATAGATTATTTTCTTCTCCATTATTACTATTTTGTAATTCATTTGTAATAAGTTAGGTTTATTTGTTACAGTTTGTATCCCATTTCAGCTTCTCCTACATTTGTTTTATTTTTTTTTAATTTACATACAGTAAAATTCTCTCTTTCTAGTATACCATTCTATGGGTTTTGACAAACCATAGATTTTTTTTTTATTAAGAAGAAAAAAACCATTAAACCTCAATGGTTGCACGCTTATAATTTTCTTTTAATCTTTAAATCTAATCTAATAGCCACAATGGGCTTAATAAGAGATGTGACTAACTGGGCAGCAGGAGAATATTAAATAAATGGGTGAAAAATAATGCAGAAAAATATTAGATTCTCCAGGAAAAATATTAGATTGTTCAGGAAAACTATTAGATTGTTCAACCATTGTTGACTGAACTTGAGCAGATGTTGCCCATTTCTCATAGTAGGACCCTCTGCCAGTGATTTCTTATCGGTCTTTGTCTCCCTTTTGGTAGGGGTAGCATTAAATTAATCATGCCCATAGTCTAGTTTCAGGATTCACCGTGAAGTATTTAGAACTTATATTTAAATACAAACCAACAAAGCAATGGGTTTTAGAGTTTCTAGGAGAAAAGCATAGAGCTTGGAATACTGACTTCATTTTCATGTTTAAGCAGTTACAGTAATAAATATGATTTGAAAGAGACATCTATGGAATAGGACAATTTGTATTATATAAGCTTAACTTCGTACAACCAATTATTTTCTCTACCACTACTACTTTGCTCAAAATAATTACTTTATGTCTTCTTTCATCAAATATTAAAAATCTTCCCCCATCATCTGCATTCTTGACTAGATGACCTTGCTTCACATTTCTCTTAGAAAACAGATGTAATAAAAATAAATTGTTACAAGACTCCAAAATATGTACCATCTAGCTGTCCACATATTCTAGCTTTTCTCCTCTTACAATTAGATAGATAGATGACAGACAGATAATAGACTGACCAACATTTCCTTGCTCCTAACAAGGGCTAATCACTTGCCTAAGGACATTGATTTGGAATTCTCCCTTTGCAAGGACAGTAACAACTTTTCTCTCCATACTACATCACTGTTATCATGATACAAACATATTATATTAATGCTTCTGTATGATATTTTATATCTTTTAGAAGCCCTGTCAATATAAGTGTTTTCTCTCTTTTCCTCCTCTTTATTCCACTGAAACTGCTCTTGACAAGGTCACCAATTATCTCCATCCACATTGTTAAGTTTAACAGATAATTCTAAGTTCTCACTTTATTCATCTCTCTGTAAAGTTGACACTCTTTTTATCACTCTCTTCTCCTACAAGCAATTCCTTCACTTGGCTCTCAGGATGGTAAACTCATCCTATCTAAATATTAGTCTCACTTTATGCTTCTCTTCATTTGCCTAATCAAAATAACTTTTGGAATACCCCAGAATTCAGTTTTTAAATGGATTTTCTTTTCTTCTTACACTTACTTCCTTGGTGGCCTCATTTAGTCTTACACTTTCAGTACCATCTCTATGGATTGCAAATGTAAATCTCCAACCTGGACTTATCCCTGATTTTCAGATTTATAAATACAAATTGCCCACTTAACATATCCAATTGGATGTCTGATGAGCATCTCAAACTTAACATGCCAAATTGAACTGATCCTTTCCCAAACCTTTCTATTTCCATAGTCTTATCCAGATCAGCAATTGGTAACTATCTTTCAATTGTTTAGACCAAACATCTTGTAGAATATCCTTGCCTCCTCTTTTGCTCATATATTTCATCTACTCTTTATGTAAATATTGCTAACTTTACCTTTACATCAAGAATCTGATCATTTTTCACAATTTCTACTGCTATCTCCTCAGAACAAGCTACCTAATCTCTCATCTGAAAAATACAATAGTCTGCTAGTGGGTTTCCATGTTAGCATCACTTTTCCAGGGCTGTGTGGCTTCAAAACAATAGACAGAATAAGGCTCTTAGAGGTAATACATTCGCTACTCAAACCCCTCCACTGTCTTCCCATATCATTCAGAATAAATGCCAACAACTCTACAGTAACCTGCACTGACCCATGGCTACCTCTTGACTTCCTTTCTGACTTCGTTTCTCTTATTAACTATATTCTAGCTACCAAGGTCTCATTTCTATTTCTCAGACACACTGGACCTCTTCATGGCTCAGGGTCTTTTCCTTCACTCTTCTTTGGCCAAGAATTTTCTGCCATCTTTGTATTGGCAAAGATGCTGGTTCTCTTATCCACTTCAGGTCTTTGTTTAAACATCACCTTCTCATTGAACCTTTGTTTTATTAACCAGAGTTTAAAATTACAACCTCTTCACCCTGGTAATCCCATCCCATATTTATATCCCCTAAACTTACTTTTGTCTGAACCCCAAGTACTCTTTTAAACAATAATATGGGTCAATGATTTGTTAATTATCTCTCTTCCCCATAAAAATGAGGGTAGGGATTTTTGTCTGTTGTATTTATTGTTCTCTCCTCAATAACTAGAACCATATCTGTCATATTATACTCAGTAGATTAATATGACTTTCAAATATCCTGAATAGTACTAACTCCTCTTCCTGCACCTGCTATTACCTTAATTAAAGCTTTTGTCTTTTCTGTAGACTTTCATATTAGTTTTTCTACATGATTTTCATGATTTCCATTCTTGTTCTATTTAGTAGTGATTTTTTCAAATTTATCATACCATCTTAAAGATCTTTAAAGAGTTTGCACAATGTATTGCAGTGATTTTCAAACTCTGTTCTATATGAATCTACAGAGAACCTTTTATCTCTTGTACAAAAGGAAACAAAGCAAGGATGGGTAAAAAAATGGGTAAATGTATAGTCAATTATAGAGAGGTTCAGGTAAGTCCTTGTTTGTGACTTCTAATGTCTCTAGAAATAGATTAGGAAGCCATTTGCCTGGAGCAGGTCAAGGGAAAATGTAAGGGTATGAGATATATAAGATCATAAAAATTTAAATAATAGTTGTGGAGAAAGGGGAAGAGAATAGACCAGAGATATTTATAAGCAATATAAGAAAATTTAAACCCCATTTCAATTTGTGGATCATACATTTATTTATATTAGCATTACTCTGTGTGATTTGTTGATTTTTCTCCAGCCCAATTCAGCTACCTGGGAATAGAGAAGTGGAGACGGCTAGTTGAATGCATCCAGGGTTGTTTTTTTTCCACCCTGATTTACCATGGAAAGACAACAGCCTAATTGAGCTGAAGGTATTGTCAACAGAATGAAATCTAGGATGATCTGAAAATAAAAACCAAAAAAATACAAAACAAAAAACCCAAGTATGATAATGAGTTTTATATGTCAACTTGACTGGGCCAAGGGTTGCCCAGATAGGTGGTACAGCATTATTTCTTGGTGTGTCTATAAAGGTGCTTCTGGAAGAGATTAGCATTTGAATCAGTAAATTGAGAAAAAAAGACCCACTCTCACCAGTTTGAATGGATATTATCTGATCAGTTGAGCTCCCCACCCCCCTACGGCTCCCCCCACCATCACGAAGAGAACAAAAAAAAGCAGAAAAAATATGACTTCTATTTCTTTGTTTTGAGCTGAGACATCCATCTTCTCAGACAATGGAACCCTTGGTTCTTGAGCCTTCAGATTTAGGACTTAAACTAATGCAACCCCTCACCCTCAGTTTTTCAGGCCTTTGGCCTTGGATCCAGAGTTACACTATGGGCTCCCCTGGTTCTCAGGCCTTCAGACTCAGGTTGAATATACCACTACCTTTCCTGGCTCTCCAGCTTTCAGAGGGCATATAGTAGCAAATCCCAGCCTCCATAATCACATGAGCCAACTTCCATAATAAATTTCTATCTATCTATCTATCTATCTATCTATCTATCTATCTATCTATCATCTATCTATCCTATTGCTTCTGTATCTCCAAAGAATGCTGACTAATGCACAAGGAAAGGGCTAAGAGATGGTAATTATTACCAGCAGAAGAGTTAAGAGATACGAACAATGTCAAACTATGGGGCATATACTTTTGTTACAGAATCTATTCTTAGATCATGACAAATATTTTTAATGAAATAGAATATTAAAGAAAAACAAGGGTGCCTCGGTGGCTCAGCCAGTTGGGTAGGTGACTCTTGATTTCAGCTCAGGTCACAATCTCAGAGTCCTGGGATCAAGCCTGGTGTTGGGCTCTGCGCTCAGTGGGGAATCTGCTGGAGGATTCTTTCTCTCCCTCTGCCTCTGCCCCTCCCCACTCCCTAAAAGAAATAAATAAACCTTTAAAAAAATACTAGAATAGAACTCCTACAAAATTAGAGGTCTGTTCTAAACTGGTATGTAGTGTGCATAGGCGTGTGTGTGTGTGTGTGCACGTGTGTGTCTTAAGCCATATGGAAGAGAATTCATTGGAAGAAAGCTTTAAGAGTCTCCTCTCTCCTTTCTTGAAAGTTAACCCTGGGACTTCCATCTTTTGTTCCCATTATCACATAAACCTCTGAAAACCAGGCTACTAGTATTCAAAGGAAAATCAAGGCTGTGCAAAAATTACTGGGGTGAGATTTAATGAAGTAAGTGTGGGAGGCATTGCCCAAATAATCATTCATCTATCCTGCCCTTCCAAACACCAACTCTGGAGATTCTAACCTAGGACGACTGCTATTGTCATTGCTATCTCTCCCTAAAGTAAAATTCTGACTGAAGTATTTATGCAGAAAAATGCAGCAAAGCAGAGTGAGTAACAATGTTTTTATGGCTCTGATATTCTGCCCTAAGGATCATATTCTCCTTCACCAAACACTTACTGGAACCTAGTTTTCAATATATGCTGTGTCCTTAATGTACACTATTACATTGTACATTATCCTATTGATATTTCACAGGAACATAGGTAGACAAAAAAAAAGAGAGAGAGAGAGAGAGACTGAAAACAACCATCTGAAGCAAAATTATTAAAGTCATAGAAACAAGAAATTAAAATAAGCATGGAAAAATATGCTTGTCACAAAATACTGGATTAGTAATACAAACAAAAAATCTTTCTTAAGAAATCAAGTAGAAATATCAGATACAAGCATTGTAGAAGTTAAAAATGAAGAATACAGTATTGATAACACACAGCAGAATAGGTGGATACAGCTGAAAGGTGAATAGTAAATTGTTGTCAGATTAAGGGGCTTATTTAGAAGACACCAAGAAAAAGTAAAGTGACAGAGAGTATAGAAAAAAGCTAAAAAATATCGAGGAATATAAATGTCATCACCTTGACCACAGCAGTCCCCAAAAAGGAGGAGGATAATGGGTAGAAGGAAATATCTGAAAAAAAAATAAAGATATATTTTAAGAATTAACAAAAATAATAACGACATCAGGTTGAGAGACCCATAGACTAAAACTGATACTTAGGCACATTATACCTATGTAAAATATTAAAGACACAGAGAAAATTCTTGAAGCCTGAAAAGAAATATCAAATTATTTCAATGAAAAAAGAACCAAAATGACAGCAGACTTCCTACGAGCAACACTGGGTATGAGAAGATAGTACTAACATGTTTCAAGTATTAAAAATTGAAAACCATAAATTGTTATTCATCTAAATTGTAATTCTAATATGAGTGGATAATAAATATATTATTAGGCATATATAATTATAGGTTTACTTATAAAAATAGTTACACAGAGAACTCTGAAGGAAGTTCTCAAATATAAGGACAAATAAATAGAAAATATTGCTAGAAATTAGGGATATGAGGACAAACTAATTACTTAGTAAGGTGTATTGTGATCAAAAACATAAACATATACACATATACAGACAAAAATACAAACACAGTAAACTAAATTCCTCACACTAAAATTACAGACAGTATCAACATGTCAATGGTGAGGTAGGAGAGTTGCTGTCTTTTAATTGCAGACATTCTGTTGGGTGCAGAATTGTATCTAATTGTGATTTGAACTTGGATTTTCCTGATAACTAATGATACTGAACATCCTTTCAATTCTTACTTGCTATTCATATATCTTCTTTTGTGAAATGTCTGTTTTAGTATTTTGATTTTGCCTGTTTCTCACTGCATTGTTTTGCTTTTCTTTCTGTGATTGCTTCTCCCCTCCTCTCTCTCTCTACACACACAGACATAAAATTAGTGCAGGTCCTCCAAATTGTTCTTATTTTATAAAACTGCTTTAACTATTTTTAATTGTTTCTATTTTTACATAAATCTTAGAATCAGTTTGTCAATTTCTACCAAAATATGTCTTTTGCCATTTTTATTTGAATAATGCAATTCAATGCAGAATTGATAAATAACTTGAGCAAAAATTAACACCTTAACAACACTCACTGAATTTCTCAATGCATAAACTTGGCATATTCTCACTATTTATTTAGGTCTCTTTTCATTTCTCCCAGCATTATTTTGTAGTTTACAGCATACAGGGCTAACACCTATTTTGATCAATTTGTCTCTAAATACTTTATGTTCTCTGATGTGCCATTTCTTTTTAAATTAGCTTCTATAATCATCTTTTAAATAACGTATATTAGGAAATAAGCAAATTTAGAGGACACTAAGAACTAATCCAATTACAGTTAAACCAAATATCTATTAGATCTTCTAATCTACTCTATAGGTTCACAACTCAATGGCAGTTTAGTGTTCCTTGAATATTTCTAGTGATAAGAAATACCCCTCTTGTTAAAGCAAACCATTATAGTTTTTAAGTAATTCTAAATATTAGAAGTTCTTTTTTATGTTAAAGTAAAATTATAGTTATATTTTTCACTTACTTCCTAACCCCTAAAAACCTTAAAAAGTAATCCTAATTGATCTTTAATATAAAAGCTTTTTAAGTGTTTTAAACTATCAAGTCTGTTCATTTGTTTGTTTTCTAACTAGACTTTTCTCCAAGTTAAAAACTCCTAGTTTATTCAATAGTTCATTTTGTGGCATGGTATGAGGTCCCAGCAATCTATGTGGTTGTTGTCAGGACAAGTGCCAGCATATAAATATCCCCTTTAAACGGGGATGTCCAGAACTAAACACAATGCTTACAGTGTGGCCTTTATAGTATCAAATATTTTGGGAAGATTATCTCCCCAAACTCTGGCAATTCTATATTCTCACAATTTGGTCCTAAAGGCTATTGGAATTGGATATTCAATAATTAGGTGAGTTAGTTCTTTGATTAAATATACCTAGAACAAATGATCAATGCTATTGTTTTTGTCTATTTCTCAAAGTTCTCATATTTTTATTTCACAGTTAATTTAGAGTTCCAAGGATGCCTGGGTGGCTCAGTGGTTGAGCATCTATCTTCAGCTCAGGGCATGATTCCAGATTCCCAGGATCGAGTCCCACATCGGGATCCTTGCATGGAGCCTGCTTCTCCCTCTGCCTATGTCTCTGCCTCTATCTGTGTGTCTCTCATGAATAAATAAATAAAATCTTAAAAAAAATTTAGAGTTCCAGAACAAATGCTCTCACAAGGAAGCACTGTTCATTGAAAATGCCTCCTTTTTTGTGTCCAGTTTTATGCTAACATGAATTTCCAATTCAGACTAAATAACCACCACACTGGTTGAACACAACATAATCTCCAATTCTAATTGGATACAGGCTTAGTTAATCAAGAGAAAAGGTCAACAATTAACATAAATGAACATAAACACTTTACTCCTGATGTAAGCCACATAAAATAGGAATTTTATGCAATCAAAGAGGAATGTAAATCTATGTTTTTAATTAATCCTTTATCACTCAAGTAGGTTCAAAGTTTTTAGTTATTTATTTTCAAAGAGGAATGTGAGTAGATAGCAAAAATAATAATGCAGTATGCTTCAAAAAACAAATATTTGGAAATGGGAGAATTATTTGATATTAGCATTTAAAATCACTTTAATAGTACCTAATTTTAAAAACAAACAAAACCAAAGCTACATCAGATAATCAAAGTTTTCCTTATACATAAATGGCTATTAATCTATAAAAGGATTCTTCATCATAGTTTTACTGGTAATGGGAAACTTTAACATAATTTAACTAATACTAAGTATGAGTGTTCAGTTGATCAAATAGTTATTTTTGATTAATACACATTAAACTGATCAAAGAGAGTAATGTCAGCAAGATGGCAGTATAGGAAGTCCCACCATTCATTTCCACACAGAAATACCAATTTAACAACCACCCATGTGCAAAACTGCCTTCATGGAAGTTCCAGAGTCCAGGTGAGGTTTCTGCACCCCAGAGGAGCACAGAAATGAGAAAAATACGCATCGAAAAGGGTGAGCTATGTCCTCCCCTATGCTAGTACAGCACAGCTCAATGAAGAGAATGGAATAGACACTTGACTCCCCTAGCCTTTCAGAGACCTGATTGTGTCAGATCTCACTCAGAACACTGAGGGAATCAACATGAACAGATCACGTGAGGATAGCTAAGAATAAAAAATAAATAAATAAAAAATAAAAAAGAGTGGGAGCTCTCACCAGCTGGTGTGAAAATCTGAACAACTGGCCCATGCACTGACTCCCATTCGCATCCTCATGCAGCAGGCCCATCACCTCTGGACCCTGGCAGGAGGCCCAACCACTTCTAGATCTTGGTGGCCACACACACACTATGCCAACTGCCTTGCTCAGAATCTCTGATTAGGCTAACTGGTCAAAGGCTTTCCCTGTTGATCTAGTCTATAAAGACTAGAAGAAGGTGAAGTCCTTCTTCAAATATGCAGAGACCAATTCAAAATCACAAAATCACCAACAATCAGAAAAACATGATACCCACAAAAGAACAAAATAAAGTTCCTATACCTAATCCTAAAATAATAGAGATCTAAAAACTGCCTGACAAAGAATTCAAATAGTCATCTTAAAGAACCTCAATGTAAAATATGGACAACTAAACAAAATCAGGAAAACAATACAGGATTCCCAAATATATTATAAAACTACAATATTCAAAACCGTCTGGAACTAATACAAAAACACATATAAACTATGAAACCAAATAGAAAGTTGATAAATAAACTCATGCATATATGATTAACTGAACTTCAACAAGGATGCTAAGAATACACAATGGGAAAGGATATTCCTTTCAATAAATGGTGTTGAGAAAACTGGGTATCTACATGCAGAAGCACAAAATTGGACTTTTATTTTATATCATGCATAAAAATCAACTCAAATTAAATACTTACACATAAGAACTGAAACCATAGAACTCCTAGAAGAAAACAGGAAAAGTTTCCTGACATTGGTCTTGATAATGATTTCTTGGACATGAACCAAAAGTGTAGGCAACAAAAACAAAAATAGACAAATAAGATTGCATCAAACCAAAAAGATATGCCATAACAAAGAAAAAATCAATCAAAATGAGAAGGAAACCTACATAATGGGAGAAAATATGTGCAAATCATATATCTGATAATGGGTTATTATCATAAATACATAAGTAACTCCTAATACCCAACAGCAAAAAAAAAAAAAAAATTTACTTAACATCACTAATCATCAGGGCAATGCAATTCAAAACTACAGTCAATAACACCTCATACCTATTAGGATGGCTATTATTAACAAAACGAAACAAAACAAGCAAACAAAAAACAAAAAAAAAACTTAAAAAAATAAATGCTGGTAAGGATATAGAGAAAAGAGAATCCTTGCACACCATTTAGGAATATAAATGGGTGCAGTTTATGGAAAACACTACAAAGTTTCCTTAAAAACTCAGAAATAGAACTAACATATAATCCAGAAATCCCACTTCTGGGTATATATCCAAAGGAATTGAAGTTAGAATCTCAAAAAGATATCTGCACAACTACATTCATTACTGGGTTATTCACACTAGCCAAGATGTGGAAGAAGCAACCTAAATGTCTATTGATGGGTGAATGTTTAAAGAAAATGTGGTAAGCACATACAATGGGATATTCTTTAGCTTCAAAAAAGGAAAGAAATTTTGCCATATACAACAACATAGATAAACCTGCAGGGCATTTTGTTAAATGAAATAAATAACAAAGGACAGATACTACACGATACGACATACAGGGAAACTAAAATGGTCAAACTCAGGAGCACCTGGGTGGCTCAGATGGTTAAGTGTCTGCCTTCAGCTCAAATCATGATCCCAGGGTCCTAGGATCAAGCCCCATGTCAGGCTTCCTATGAGGAGCCTGGTTCTCCCTCTCCCTCTACCCCCCCACCATTCATGCTCACTTGCTCTCTCTTTGTCTCGAATGCAATAAAATCTTTTAAAAAATAAAATAAAATGGTCAAACTCAAAAGCAGAAAATTGAATGGTGGTTGCCAGGGGCATGGGAGAGGCGGAAATGAAAAATTATTAGTCAAAGAGCACAAAGTTTCAGTTATACAAAATGGGTATGTCCTATAGATCTACTGTATGGCATACTGCCTACAGTTAATACTATACTGTATACTTAAAAATTGCTAAGATTAATCTTATGTTAGATATTCTAATCACAAAATGTAATAACAATAGTAACAATAATAGAGTGAGAGGAAACTTTTGGAGATAATGGATATCTTTATGCCATAGATTATAGGGATGGTTTCATCAAGTTATATACACTGAATATGCACAGTTTTTTTGTGTATCATTCATAATTCAATAAAGTGCTTTAACAAATCAATCAGTAAGTAAGATATAGACTACATATCTAAAAACAAACGCAAAATTGTGATGTTGAATCATGTATTTTGACAGTGGAATTAATCATTTTGATACTGATCAAGGATTAAAACTTTGGTTATCTAATTCACTTTTTGATGATTAAAAATGTTATCTCTTTAAGCAGTGTATGCCAAATTAAAAGATGAATTTCAGTGTATATAAATTATAGCTCAAAAATCAAAAACAAGGGGCATCTAAGTGGCTCAGTTGATTAGGTGTCTTGACTCTTGATTCCAGCTCAGGTCATGATTTCAGGGTTGTGAGATTGAGCCCTGTGCTGGGCTCCACGCTCAGCAAAGAATCTGCTTGAGATTCTCTCTCTCCCTCTGACCCCCCCCCCCCCGTACTCTCTCTGTCAAATAAATAAATATTTTTCTAAATCAAAGACAAACAGATGAAGATGTAGGAAAAACACACACACTCTTGCACACGCATGAGCATGCTGCAATACCATGACACACTTACTGAATGGCTGTTAAAATATCAAAATACTGACAAAGATAAGGAACAGTTAGAAATCTCATAAACTGCTGGCAGAGACTTAAAACGCTATAACCACTTTGGCAAACCAGCAATTTTTATGGGTTGAACATAACTTACCATATAACTCAGTAATTCTATTCCTAAGTATATACTCCCAAACTCATATACCCATAAGACTAATGGGTATTCACAAATATTCACAATAGGTTATTTTACAAAGCTCTATTATCCAAATTCCACCAATAGGTAAATTGATAAACAAATTATGGTATATCCTTAGTATTCAATTATGTATACT